>NC_139634.1:39298031-39603031 GCF_964638095.1 Poromitra crassiceps | reverse complement strand
CTTGCTTATCGGCAGCTGGACACATCTTGTAGGATAAAACCTTTTCTGAATCGCCAGTGTTCACTCTCCAATACGGCACACAATGATTCACCAAGCAGCACTTAACAGCAGTAAAACAGCGACTTTTATAATTGGTTCCGCTCTATGGTGCGTTCAGTTCCTCCGCCAGGATACGCTGCTGTCTGCGGTAGTGAGCAGCAGGAATATTTGCTCTAAAAGTGGAGAGTTTATTGAAGTAAATTTCAGTTTGATGGATCCGAGTCAGACACATCCAGAATTAACCTTAAGCAGAACACTAACAAGATGTCAGAGCAGAGGGTTTCTGTTTTGATCTACCAGGTTTCTGGCTTTGCCGAAAATCACTCAAATATTAGATTGTCAGATGTATGAATGCTCAGGCGAGCACATATTTGTCTTTACATGACAGAATCAAATGTAGGCTATCGATCATGACGAGAGAATTAAGATACAAACATAAACTATTAGAGGTTCAAACCTTGGAGTGGCTTAGACACTTTTAGAATAGTATTATGTAGGCATGTAATGTTATACAACTTTCCAATACATTTGAATCAATGTAGTGGAGAAAAATTAAGTTTCTATTAAGCACTGATCAGGAGGGAAATTATCTTCAACAAACATCCAAATGCTGAGAGATTCTGGTTTTTCAGTCTCTTTCTGTTTAGAATCCATGTGACTGTTTGACTGGTGACTAGCCCCATAACGTGACGCTGCTACTGTACTCTGAGATATTCTCGTACAGCAGTCAGCGTCACACAGCGTTCGAATCCTCAATAGGTGGAAAACGCTGTTAAAAAAGCTCTCCTACCCGTATCCGACCTCCGATTGCAGATCCGAAGATATGATAGTCCGCCTAGTGAAGCCAGTCATTTAACCGGCGCTGTTAAAATGATACTGCTTGCGTGAATCAACCGTTTACATGACGTACAGTAGCAGCGTCACGTTATGGGACTAACTGGTGATATGATGAAATGATATTCTGTGTTTTACATTCTGTTCTCTGCTTTTAAATGGAATTATTGGTTAAATTCAGTCGGTCAGTGTTGGGATGTTTGCCTCTGAGCTGTCAGGTGACCCTCAGCCTCTCTCTCTCTCCTCAGTACGTTCCAGCTAAAGGAGAGAGAGTGATGTTTGCCTCTGAGCTGTCAGGTGACCCTCAGACTCTCTCTCTCTCCTCAGTACGTTCCAGCTAAAGGAGAGAGAGTGATGTTTGCCTCTGAGCTGTCAGGTGACCCTCAGACTCTCTCTCTCTCCTCAGTACGTTCCAGCTAAAGGAGAGAGTGTGATGTTTGCCTCTGAGCTGTCAGGTGACCCTCAGCCTCTCTCTCTCTCTCCTCAGTACGTTCCAGCTAAAGGAGAGTGTGTGATCGGCATCGTGACGACCAAGTCTGGAGACATCTTCAAGGTGGACGTGGGCGGCAGCGAGCAGGCGTCTCTGTCCTACCTGGCCTTCGAGGGCGCCACCAAGAGGAACAGACCCAACGTGCAGGTGGGCCACGCCCCGTTGATCTCACAGAGTCAGGAGAGCTGCGGTTTTACTGAGGTTCTGCTTTCTACAGAAGTCTATAGTGGCTGTCTTTGTTTATTTCTGACTCTCCTTGCTTTCACAGTTCACACACTTCACCATGCAGTTGCAAACTTATGTTGCAAAACACTCATTTAGTTTCCATCTCAAAATATGCTGGGTGAAAAAGAGCGAAAAAAGATAGATAAATGAATCAAACACGGCTGAACAAAAATTAAGTTGGAAAACGGGTCAGAAGAATTTACTGCTTTCCCGTTAACTGTCCAACATACGTTTTCAAATAATAATTTTGTTAAAAAACAATATTCTGTTAAAAAACAATATTATTCTGTTAAAAACAATAATAATTCTGTAGGCAACCAACATGTCTCAAACATCCATGAGGACATATATTCATATGTTTTGTTCACATGGTTTAAGTTAAAGAGGAACCCGGCCTTTTTAAAAATGAATATTCAGAAGGTACCAGAACATAATAGAAGAGACACTGCAGTCGGCTCTTGGTTCCACATTTACCATATTTGCAATCTGAACTCAAACATTCAGTCTCATTGCCTACATTTACATGGACTGCAATAACTGACTCTAATCTAAATATGACAATATTTTGATGAAGGTGGTAAAAAAAAAAAAAAAGCCTTTCTGTCATGTTGCTGTGTTAGAGACAAGATGTTGGAACTTCTTTTTACCACTGGCAGCCATCTTTTCTTCTGTAAACAAGTTGCACAACACTCACTGGAAGCTAGACCATGTGTCGTCAAGCAGTTTGACTGCCGTACATGTTGCAAAATGCTGCAAAAACTCTGACGGCCTATCAGAGTTTTCATCATAGTGTGATTAACGTGTCTACATGTCTACAATCCACTTCAATAATGTGACTAAGATCAGAATGCTACACATCTTAATTTGACTATTGCTTTCTTTGACTATGACCTTAAGGTAGTCAGAAAACGCAGTTTATGGCAGTGTCTTATTCAGAGTATTGTCTTAATCAGGTTAATATCAGAATATTGCAGCTCATGTAAACGTAGTCAGTGTGAATCTCCTTCATGTAACGAGAAACGGCAAAACAACACACTTCTCGCGTGCGTGCGTGCGTGTGTGTGTGTGTGTGTGTGTGTGTGTGCCCGCGTGTGTACAGGTGGGCGACCTGGTGTTCTGTCAGTTCATCATAGCCAATAAGGACATGGAGCCGGAGGTGGTGTGTATGGACAGCTCGGGTCGGGCTAACGGGCTGGGCGTGTTCGGAGCCGGAGGCCTTCTGTTCCGGGTCTCTCTGGGCCTGGCCCGCAGGTACAGAGTGACATCATCACACTGACATCACACGGGAGGAATATTAAAGGAGGAACACCGCTGTCATTTTAGTTTCTCCTCTCTCTGTTATCACCCATGAGAAGTCTGAAGCCGCTGATGTGTTTCCAGTCACAACCTGTCAGACATTTAAGGATGCATGTGATTTATTTTGCCCACTAGATGTCATGCTAGAGCAGAAGTAAACAACAACTAAACTAAACAAAAACAATCTACGAAATACATAGGCACGGCTTTCAACACTACCGGATGCATTCACATGGCTCTAACCAGCTGTCAGCTGTGTCTGCACTACACAGCTTGTGCTGTGGAGATATGCAGAGCCACACAACCGACTGACCGCACTGAAACCAAAACCCAGAAATGCACAGCTGCGATACAATCAGACACCAACCTGTGTTTCACAGCAACGGCCGCTTCATTTTTCCAATCACATTCACAGCTTGATCCACAAATGATCGCAAGCACAACAGAGAGGGGGGCGTGGTTTCCTTCACTGCACACAACAATATAACTCGCCTGTCTCACTAGATATATATATAGTCGTGGATTGCTGGCTTCTAGTAGTGCTGAATATTGTGTTTAGTGGCTTTAACACTTTTGAGAAGATATTTAGGTCAGATGAGTTGAAACCAAAACCCGTAATCTTAGTTTCTCTGATGTTCTGCTGTGCTGACAGGCTGCTGGTGCCTCAGAGTGACATCATCAAGGACCTGGAGAAGCTGTTTCCCTCTGAGCTGGTGGTTGGGCTGAACGGCAGGGTGTGGGTGAAGGCCGGCAGCGTGCAGCAGACGCTGGTCGTGGCGAACCTGCTGGAGAGCTGCGAGAACATGACGGCGCAGCAGAGACGTGTGCTGTTCAGGAGGGTGGCACAGGGGGCGCTGTAGCACCCACAGCGGGGGGTTGGAGCACCCACTCAACACCGGACAGTTTCCACTCTGTGGTTTTGTTGGGTACAGATGCCCATTGAGGACATGTATTAACATTTGACTTATACCATTTTCCTGTGAGGAAGAGTTCATTTTCTTTGTGTTCTTGAGATAATGATTAATTGATTAGAAGATTAATCGCCAACCATTTTTGTAATTGATTAATCATTTAAACTATTTTCTAAGAAAAATAATCTCTTGTTCCAGCTTCTTAAATGTCAACATTTTCTGGTTTCTTTAGTCTTCTATGGCAGTAAACTGATTATCTTTGGGTTATGGACTGTTGGTCAGGACAAAAGACGATATTTGCGGATGTCATCTTGGGTTTTGGGAAGATTTTGACATTTTCTAGACCAAATGACTTATCAATTAGTCGAGACAATAATCGACAGATTAATCAATAATGAAAATAATCGTTAGGTGCGGCCCTAATTTATGTCATTACCTCCAGATAACACATTTTGTTTTCCAGACATAATGAATTAATTTCTCTGCTTCATCACACTGACCTGATGCCATGTTGACTGACTGAAGGTCCTGAACACCAACAGGCCGGCTGACTTCAACGTTTGGCTTTTGAATAATATGCTTTCTTTAGGATGTTCGTTCCAAGTCAAACATTTCATTATCAGGATCTTGGGAAAACAATAATTCAATATATTTTTATCACAGGAAAATTTACATTAAATGTAAAATGTCCCTGATGGGTTGCCGTAGTTAACGCAGCATCAGTCGGCCCTCTTTGTCGGTTTTGTCTTTGGAGAAAAATCCGTCGCATTACAGAAACAAACCTGCAGTTCAACACGCTGCTGATTCAAAGGAGAGCATCACCTCACACTGGATGTGTATCAACATCAGGGCTCTCATGGTCTTTGGAAATCTTTTAAAGTGTGTGGACTTGACAAAAATTAAGTCCTTACAAGTACAAGTTTTTTGAAAATGAATGGATGGCTTTGAAAGTACTGTTACTTTTCATTAAAATATAGCATCCAAATGTATCTCTAGATCAACACTTCCATCCTGAGGAAAACTCTCAGATGGAGATCTGTGTTGATGAAGCAGCTTTTTAAATGATTTCTTGACTGGACCAGGAGGAGTAATGATGATGTCTGATTCTGACCAATGTCATGTTCTCCAGCATCCTGTTACACCCAAACACATCATTTCTACATGTTAAGTTAAACTGATGTAGTAAGAATTGGAATCAACTCTCTTATGGCTAAAAAGAGAGAGGGGGGCTAATTGTCTAATGGAAATACTAGATGGTTCACCACCAGAATCTAACCAGTTCCTAACTTCTAGGAAATATTTTCAAAGTTTGGTGAGAAACCCTGCTGGCTGACAGAACTTCCTCAGCAGAGGTACTGTAAATACAGTTCTGATCTTTAATGTTTAACTATCCGTGTTTCCACCCGTACCTGCAGACGACTTCACATGTTCTGTTCATTTGTTTGGGGTAAACTAATTAATGTATTTTGTAATAAATCAAGACTCATGTCATGTCTCAAGAAAGTTAAGCAGCTTTCCTCTCTCATTCTGCTGCACAAACCACTGAAGCCCCAGAATATAAAAGTTTGATTTCTGGTTTGTGGAGATTGGACAGACTATAAGGTTGATCAGTTCTGCTTTGATGACAGGGCTGGAGCACTGTCTTAAATCTCCTGTTGTCCTGTTCTGATGCTTTCATCTTTCAGTTGCTCTGATTTCTGATAGAATGGTGACATCTAGTGGGTGTCAGTGGAACTTAGTTTGGAAGGGGAACACATCTACTGCAGAAATGGCCCGCGTGAAGTGAGGAGGAATTTTCTCAGCCCCAGCAGGAACTTCACTTCCGGTTTAGTGAATTTGCCTTCAAAATAAAAGCAAAATAAAGTTCGGTTTTTACAGTAAGAATTAAAGTAGAAATCTACCTTTGAGACTCAACATAAGAACACTAAGATGAACCTCTAGTTTAATGTTTGAATGAAAATAGACCAGCAGAACAAATAGCCTACACAAGGAGACGTGTGCAGAAAACTCCTGCCCACTTCACACTGGTCAATAGCTGGTGCCTCCTGATTGGCCTCTCAGAAGACATCAAGAGAAGAGATGTTCAAGTAGGCTATACGACCCAAGAACCCATTTTGCACAATGGATGATGTGGTCATGTGAAAAGTAGGTAGGTAGGCTACTTCTGCACATATGGACTAAATGTCTGTCCATTGTCCAGTGATGCAGACACACACACTCAAACCAGTGAAATAATCTAAACCAATAAAAAGATTTGTTTAAAAAAATAAACTTAACTGTTGCAAATCAAATTTAGTAAAATCTACTGCTGTTGACATTTCTAGAAGTAGCCGGCAGGTCAAACAAGTCCATTTCAAAATATCAAAATGTTAATGCGTTGGAGCAAACTCACTATTAGTCATGTAGGCTACATTAATAGTCCCTGGCCTCTCATGGTAGACTAGTGGGTAACCCAAATATATGGTGACTTCAGGTATTATGACATCACTTCAATTTGTGGATTCTATCGATTTTGAATGATAGCTTTTACTTTGAAAAATCCTGGCCGGAAGTCAGAAATTCCCGTTCACTTTATGAAAATGAAAAACGAATTAAACGAAAATTAAAGTAACAGACCGAATCAGTTGACATCTTGTCTATCGTGTTAACTGGTAGCAATGTTTATAAAATGGGAGGATTTAGGCTATTAACTTTTAAACTTAACTTGCGAGTCCACTGAGAGGAACAGCAATTTATCCATTAACTAATTCCGGACTTTGTAGACTAGATTAATAGGACATAGGCTATAATTTATGTCTTTATGCATATATGACTCATCCCCACGAGGTAAGTCTTAGATGGCTACAAGTGTGTTATAACTTGAAATGTAAAACGTGATGTGATTTTAAAAGTCTTAGTTATTATCTCTGTCAGTGCTGTGTAGATATGAGCTCGTAATTTACAAAGAGTTGGTGCTTGTTAAGTTTGCAGTTTATAAATAGCCTACGCGCTCAACCAGCTAAGCTTAAGATTCAAGTTTAAACGTGTGAAATAGTTTTCCACAAAAATGCATTTCCTCGACTAAATGTTAATGGGTTCTGAATAGTTTCTGCACAATATTGCAGCCTGCCACATAGTATTTAGGTGGCTGTTGTAGAAAATTGAAATTCCATTGGCATTTCCTAATCAATAAGCTATAGCATAATAATAAATAATGCTAGAGTTATTAGTCATAAGACATCTCACAAATGCATATTTGCACTATGCAGAGACACATAGGCAGAGATGGGAAGTAACGAAGTACAAATACTTCGTTACTGTACTTAAGTAGATTTTTCGAGTAGGCCTATCTGTACTTTACTTGAGTAGCCTATTTAATTTTCTGACGACTTTATACTTTTACTCGTTACATTTTAACACAAGTATCTGTACTTTTACTTGTGTACATTTTCAAAAAAGGTTCGTTACTTTTGTTTAAATGCACGAGAATGTAATTTTAAAACGAGTAGAAACGGGAGAACGGAGCAGAAGTAGCCTACAGTAATAGATTAAAGCTAATCCAGCTCCGCCAATAGTATGACTTGGCACTCCTCCGGGGTGTGGACAAAGAAGCACAAAGAAGAGAACACAGATGTTCTCTGAGGGGAGACACACGCAGACATTAGGGGCCGTGCAGACAGCCAGCACTTATTAGCGCTCGTCTTTTTGCAATTCATTCTCTATAAGTACGCGCTTAGCGCGCATCTCTTTCAAGAAGCATTTCATCGCGTTTAAAAGCTGGTGGTGTTGTTTTTAGCGCAGCGCTCTGGGCGCTGAAAGCGGAGCAAAGTTTAACAGGAAAAGCGCACTGCTCCTCTTCACTCCTCCCACCTCGAGTCTTCTCCCAGGAGAGGAGGAGGATTTTCATCTCGCTGCTGCCAGAGTTGCCAATAATCTGGCTTTTTCCCAGCGTTCTTTTTTAAATAACCACTCCCTGTGTGCATGGCCCCTTATGGTGTTGTTCTAACACATACATTCAGTTTGTGCACTGTCAACATTCAGCTAATATGGAATATGGTGGTGTTCTAACACCAGAGACAGGTCTGTCTTAATAATAAACCTTGAATTTGTGAATGTGATCAACCTGTGGACATTCAGTTCCTTATCCATTAGGTATCAGTATCATATCAGTCTCGAGTATTGTGATACTGCACTTTGTAAGGGACACCTTGTATCCAGCAGTTAAACTTGTCTAACTATTTGCACATTCATATATCATGGAAATATTAATGAGGGAGGACTAGATGTGATTTTAATAATTGAATCACTACTTCTACTTTTACCAGAGTAGTTTTTTACACAAGTAACTGTACTTCTACTCAAGTACAGAATGTCAGTACTTTTCCCATCTCTGCACATAGGAGGAGATTTCTCCCCTTTGCTCTAGCCTTCAGAAACTCAGCATGAGTCAGACAATGACCATGAGAAAAGGAACGCTTGCTGACAACAAGTCTCCCAGTTGGACTGCGCTGACGCACACTCCAAACTATTCATACATTCCTCTCCCCTCCTCTCTCTGTTTCTCTCTGCCTTCTTTGCCTATAAAGCGTGTGTCAAACTGTCAATCGCTACTGAATATTTGGACTCTGTACAATCAGATGGTACATTGAGATTCAGTCACATGATGCAGTTTATAGGAGATTGTTATGGCTTTAAATCTCTTATAAGACAACTTTCTGGCTCTTGGCTTCATTCATTTGGTTTATATTAGCTGTTATATATATTATATTGCGGATGAGGAATGGTGAAATTCCATTCTATAACAGTGGCTATGTAGCCTATAAATAAAATGATAATCATCTGTCTATGAAAAGTTAACACCAATTGCTATCTTTACTTTAGTGTAAACTAAAGTGTCAAAAATCCAACATTTAATGTCTGAGGCAGTTTTTAGAAGTGGCTGTGAGGGGATTTTCATGCCCTAGGCCTGGACTGTAAAGACAGTGCATGTTTACACCACATAGCCTGCATTGTTTAATAGCCTTTGGTTATTGGTTGTGCAATTTGAACAAGTATGGCTATAGGCTAGATTCTAGGCCAATCTGGGCACCCAGAGTTGAGTCTGACATCAGACTGGATAAGTGAGTACATTTATTAGTTTGGTCTTATGAATTGGCTGATTTGGTAATTATTTGTTACCAGACTGAATAATGTCAACCTTGTTCAACGTAGTCGGGCTGAATCTTTCAGGAAGTGAAAAGAGCACCCCTGCGGGTGACCTGACGGAGCCAGATTTGTTCCTAATGACCTAATGATCATTGCCCTAATGATGTGTTGTCACTCCAGCGATGATGACATCATCACTGATGACATCATCACTGATGACATCATTATTGAGTGTTTGAGTGATGCATTTTTTCGCGTGTCCCGGAGGCTTGGAGACCACTGTGTTGCAGGGGGGAAGGGGGGGGGGTCTAACTCCCACGGGTCCACTAGTAGTCATTAAATAGCCTGGCTTATTGATTGATTTGTTTTATTGGTTGTGAACAGTGTCACAGAATAACATTTCTGTATCATACATCATGGTGTGGTAGAGTAGGTTTCAAATCAATAATTTGGTCACTTAGACATAATTAGGATGCATTTTAATCCCTACAATGAATATGATCATTCAACTTATTTTCTGTGAGATGTTTTCCACCAAAGCGTAGCTCCTCCCAGCAAACATTTCAACGTCGTTCAGAGAGGTCGAACCAACGTTGGGCCTGGAGGTTGATTCTGCGTCGATCTGACAGGCTGATATGAGTTTATGACGTCAGTCTCTGAACAACCATCATTTCAAAGCCTCATATATAGACTAGTGCTAGTCAATCCACGTGGTCACCACAACGGGGATATTCAGCTATTCTGCTAGGTAACCAATCAGTGAAGTTATACCAACCAAGCACGTTGCACATATAAACCTCTTGAATTTACTCGCAACCTCTGTTTGTTGCTGCTGTTTGTGCATGCCTGCACCACAGGCTAAACGATAGCCTACAGGTATGTTTTATATCACGTACAATAATGTAACAGACATGTTGACTGTGTGCGTCTGTACGGCTTTGGAGCTACATCCTGGTCAGCAAGCAGGCAGCTTGAGCTGAGCTCTCATCCAGAGCTCTAAGTAACTCAGTTCCTCATCGTACAGTATTACACTACAGTATTAACCATTACATTGTTATATTACAGTATTACACTACAGTATTAACCATTACATTGTTATATTACAGTATTACACTACAGTATTAACACGTTGAGTGCCATGGACGAGATATCTCGGCTTACATGATCCAACCGTTAAGTGCCAAGGACGAGATATCTCGGCTTACATAAACATTTTTTTTTTTTGACGGTGGGACATCGATCAACCCCTTTTACGTCTCCTATAGCAGAATTGGAGGAAGAGAATGTGTATAATCTATTTTACCGACCAGCTAGGTGGCGACGGTGCCCTCCCGACAGAGAGAAAGTCAACCAAAAGCAGCCGCCTCCCGCGGCTGCTTCCTCCATTCTCGAGGAAATGGCTTGCCGATTTTACAGTCATCAGTCACCAGACTCGCCGCTCTCGGGCCGCGCCAGCAGCAGCACACGGGGGATTGCAAATTTGCATAATATATTATGGGTAAAACACACTTTGAAACGCCCGCAGAAAGGCCAGAATCGCACGCATTCCGAAAACCCAGAAACAAACGAGCCTCATTCTCATACTGTAGGCGGGGAGGGAGGCTGCTCAAACTCGCTGCCAGGGAGGGAGGCTGCAGCAGAGCACTCGCTTGTGACAAACGCAGGCTGAAAGCCACTAGACACGCCCACGGAGGGAGGAGTTGAAGGAGAGGGCGTTCGGAACTATATTGTTTGGATGTCTGATCTCTCACTGATGCCAAAAATAAATGGTTAAAGTGACTGTTCTGCCTGTTTGATTGAATTTCACAAAACTGCGATTATCTCAGCTTTCACTCTCAGACAGCTGAAACCATGCTGTACTCAACGGCTAATATCTACATAACTACTAACTCTACAAACTAACTCTTTTAGACAGAGAAAGCACACATTCTATTAGTACTTTTGTGAACTTCGTGTTCACAAACTCCAAGCAGAAAAGAATCCTCGGCTCTTGTAAAATGAGCCAGAATCCTCAAAAAACGGCCTGGCAGAAGCTACCTACAGCAACAAAAAAAACGGCTGGCAGTCAATGTGTTAACCATTACATTGTTATATTACAGTATTACACTACAGTATTAACCATTACATTGTTATATTACAGTATTACACTACAGTATTAACCATTACATTGTTATATTACAGTATTACACTACAGTATTAACCATTACATTGTTATATTACAGTATTACACTACATTATTAACCATTACATTGTTATATTACAGTATTACACTACAGTATTAACCATTACATTGTTATATTACAGTATTACACTACAGTATTAACCATTACATTGTTATATTACAGTATTACACTACAGTATTAACCATTACATTGTTATATTACAGTATTACACTACAGTATTAACCATTACATTGTTATATTACAGTATTACACTACAGTATTAACCATTACATTGTTATATTACAGTATTACACTACAGTATTAACCATTACATTGTTATATTACAGTATTACACTACAGTATTAACCATTACATTGTTATATTACGGTGTTCTGGAAGTTTCTTGCTTGCAGCACATCTACAAATTATCAATATCAAATATTTTCCACCAAATATTATGTTTTCATGCCGGCAATTGGTCCAAATAAAGTCACGTTGTGACACAGAAGGTGGACATGTTTCCTGGGAGTTTTTATTCAGTTACACACTCTAAAATATGATTTCCATCTCCAGATCACGTTTTCATTCCCGCAAATGGTAATAATAAAGTCATGTCTTGATCCGACGTCGATTGGATCCGTAAACAATCGACGCAGGTCGAGCCGAAGAAATGTTTGCTGGGCAGTTATCTTCAGACTGTATTTCAGAAACCTTTTCCAATTATTTTGTGACAGAATTCATAATTTCACAATAGATAATGCAATATAGGCATTGTGTGAAAGACATTTACTTACTTAAGTCTCTCTCTCTCTCTCTCTCTCTCTCTCTCTCTCTCTCTCTCTATCTCTCTCTCTCTCTCTCATCCAGATCATTGAATTGGGCCTGTGTACATGTTGGAAAGTAAGGGAACATGGCTTGTACAAGTCAGTCGGCCTTAGAATACACCAGGAGTGCCAGAGTCCACCTGGTGGGAGGATTACAGAACCTCTCAGTTATTGTGGAGAACCTTTATCAGAAAGGAGTTCTCAAAGAGGAAGAGGTCAGTAAAATAAAGACAGAGAAAGATGACTGGGACAAAACCAGACTGATACTGGACTGGGTCACAAACAAAGGGGAAGAAGCCTGCTATGAGTTTCTAAAGATTATTGACGTGACGAGGAAGAGGACCTTAGAGAGGCCACCTCCTCTACCTGAAAAAACAGGTTTAGCCTCTACTCAGTTTGACCTGCCCACCTGGATCAGTTGCTTTCCTTTCAAGGAGGACACAGAGATGGATGTGACCTACTTAAAAGGTATTTCAAAGATTGGTGATTTGTTGCGTGTAATATTTTATTATTGAACACTGATGTGATGATTACATATTGTGCATTTTGAATATTTATTTATCAGTGTGGAATTATTAACCCATGATTAATTTAGCAATACCATGTAAGGGCTCATCAGTTCATCAATTCACAGTTAATTTATTTATTATTACTTTCCTTTTAGGCCCCACAGCATGCCACAAATACCAGGCAAAGTTGAAGTCAAAAGCACAAAAGATATCAGATGACTCATGGATACAAAGCAAAAAACTGTCAAACAATATGAAGCCTAAATACACTCCGCTTGTATTAGACACACAAGGACAGATTGCTCCATCTAAAATGAAAGGCGCCAAGAGAAGAAAAAGCATCAAAATTCGTTCTAAAAAGCTAAGGACATACATCCCTTTCCCTGAGGAGGAAAAAAGAATTTCCCCCAGTGACCTGCTGAAAACAGATGAGAAAAACATCCTCTTGGTTGGCAAGCCTGGCATTGGGAAGACGACAGTCACCCATCAAATGCTGAAACTGTGGGCAGAAAGCGACAACAAGGAACTAGACTACATGTTTTATTTTGACATGAGAGAAACATCCAACATCACAAGTGCCATGAGTTTGGAGGACCTCCTTTTCAATGTCTTCAGTAAACCAGATGAAGGTAAAGAAGAGGTCTTACAGGATTTGAAGGAGAACTCTGAAAATGTTGTGATCATTTTGGATGGAGTCACAGATCTCTCGTCTTTGCCAGTGGTGGAGAAACTTGTAAAGAAGGACCTTCTACCTGATGCAAAGATTGTGATGACGTGCAGACCAGAGGATGAGTCAGAAGACCTGACAGACTGGGCTTCTCTCAGAGTGGAGGTGAAAGGCTTCAGCCAACAGTCCATCAAAGAATACTTAACTCAAATGCTGAGCGCTGAGCACCGGAGCAGTGTTTTGAGCAACTTGGAGTTGTTCACTCTTTGCCATGTCCCGATGTATGCACTGTTGGTAGTTGCCTGCTTTTCTTGTAATCCCACCAAAGATTCTCAACATCCATGCACGGTAACTGAAATATATATGCACATCTTGCGTATTTGCATTCAAATAAATGAGGGCAGAACAAAAAATATAGATCTTAATAACTATATCAGGAACCAGCATGAGCCAATACTGTCTTTGGCTGAGGTTGCTTTTCTTGCAACTCAAGCAAAATCTGTGATTTTGGGAGAAGACAGATGTGAAGACAGCTGTGTTCATTTTGGCTTTCTGAAGACGCTTGAAGTCCGCGTCAGTGTTATTGAGTGGAAAACCTCATCTGCGTTTCTCCACTACACGATGCAGGAGTTTTTTGCAGGGCTGTGGCTCTTGAAGAATCCAGAAAAGATCAGAGTCGTTTTACAACAGTGCCTGACTGAGGGGAAGAAACACATGAAACATTTGGTCCCTTTCCTGTGTGGATTGTTGAATGAGAAGAATCTAGACGGGTTGAAGTGTCTGATTCCAGCGGAGCAGGTCCAGGAAACATCGAAGTGGCTCTTCAAAGAAGTGGTAGACACATTTGTCGCTTACCTACTTAACCAAGATCAGAGAGACACAGAGGACAGTGAGCTTGATATCAATGTACTGTTCTTATGCCAATGCCTGTATGAGTCTCAGTCGACTGAAGCCTGCCTCTACCTTCTGGACAAACTGGACTATTGTCTTGATTTGAGTGGAGAGAGTCTTGATCCTTACCACTGCTGTGCTGTGGCCTATGTAATCAGTCAGTCTAAGGAGAGAAAAGTAACGCTGGACCTTGAGGACGTAATGATACCCGCACAAGGATTGGAACTAATATCTGGATGCTTCAAGAACATCTCATGGTATGAATGAGCATGTATTTTGACACATTACATTACAACTAGGTTACTCTAGTAACACTGACACTGCCTGAAATAGCTATTTGAATGGTCTCATATTTTGAAGAATACAGTATACAAAATGTCCACACTGTATGAGACAATTGATGATCTTAACATCTAACCCACGGGTCAGCAACCTTTTTCATATGAAGTGCCATTTTCAAATGTGCTTGTCAATTCAGTGTGCCACACTAAGATTCACTCTTACATAAAAATGTAAGTATCCAAAAGATCTGTAATGTTATTCCATAAAAATCAGGACCATGAAATGAGAGCACTGTACAAGATACACAGCTCCTTCTGTCTTCCTCGCTAGCATTTTTCATCTGCTTTCTGCTGCCATGGAAGGAAACCAGTCAGAGGCAATCAGAGGAGTAGAGTGGGTCACTACCGTAAATATCCTAAATAACTGCAAATGGCTGTGAAATAGGTAATTTAACAGGGCACGTCAACGTTAGAAAAAAATTGCTTGTGCAGAATGTGCACCTATTGCTACTGTGCACTGTCAACCCTTCACGTGCTACAGGTGGCACCCGTGCCCTAGGTTGCTGACCCCTGATAACCTTTCTCAGACTAATTTACACGAGGTGATGACGATTACAAAATGATATGGTACTACTGCTTTAGCATAACATCAACATAGGCAGATTTGACGATACTGTATAGTTGATCACCTGAATAATGAGGGGGGCGCTCTCTCCAACAAATCTTCTGATGACAGGTGTGACTCCTTCCAACGGCAACTGTGGACAGCTGTGCTTCTCAGTGATGGGGAGGTGGACTACAGCAGCTTTCTTGGCCTGGGTGGAAATGAGTTGCACCTTCCAGTGTTTGGTAAAAGACAAATGTTTGACAGAGCAGTGAAGGTCATGCAGGAGACTACTGAGATGGTAAACCTCTGCCTCCACTGGGACAGGAGAACTCCTGTCTGCCAAGCTCTGATGGAGACCCTCCTAGAGTCTGTGCCTCATATCAACACACTCAGGTATGTGTTTTAGTGTAATACTAATCCCACATAAATTAATCCAGTGTACAATGAATTGACAATTCAAATTCAAATTGAATGACGTCCCCTTTGCTGAAAAGATTGATGTGTTTGAAAAATGTGTTTTGTTAGCAACTCTTCACTTGGGGGGGGTAGCCCCAGAAAGTGACCCTACTACTGTACTCCGTATATTATATAATATACTCGTGCAGCAGTTAGGGTCACACAGCCTTCTCATAGGCAATAAGTGGGAAAGGCTGTTCAAAACACTCTCCTACCCATCTCCGATGTCCGATTGCAGATCCGAAGATATGATAGTCCTCCTACGGAATCCAGTAATTTAGCCGGCGCTGTTAAAATGATACTGCTGTGCAGGGGCGGTTCTAGGCCGTTTTTGGGTGGGCTTTAGCCCACCCAAAAATAGTCTCAGCCCACCCAAAAAAATAGAGGCAAAAAAAACTTTTTTTTTTTTTTTTTTTTTTTTTTTTTTTTTTTTTTTTTTTTAATGTCTCTCCAAATCCATGGTGGTCATTAGTAGCAGTTTCTGACTACACTCAATGCGCTGTGTGCATGTTCCCCCCCCCCCCCCTCTATGTTCTTAGGGTGGGCTGAGACAAAAATTTAGGGGGGTTCAGCCCACCCGAAAAATTTCTAGAACCGCGGCTGCGCAGGCGCTCCCTCCTCCATCTATCTGCCTAATCCCACATCACTTCACACAGGTCACACACACAGTACAGCAGCGAAGTGGTCCTCCACAGTCCACACAATCGTTCTCCCCACTCATGATCAATGAAACTGAGGTGAGCATTGAGCAGTCAGAGTCGTTAGTAGTTACTTAATTAGCGCATATTGATATGCAAATTAGCACGTAACGTTGTCGTAGGCTAAACAAAAGAACTTGTCGCTGTGCCTGCCAGACAAACAGGTGGACTGGAGGAAGGTAGGTAGGCTACCATGGCACCAGCCAGCCATGTCATGCTAGCTCGCAGTAAGCGGGTGTAAATGGATGTGATGTTTTTTGAGAAACATATGGGCATAAGTGACAAACATTTTCAAACGGGTCCCTTGTTATCTGAATGAAATTAAGCCCTTCAGAATCGCAAGTGGCTGCTTTACACAGCCTGTCTGATGTGATGATGACAATAGCTTAACATGCGTGCATGGCATCACTTATGTCTTGCTGTGATGTTAGTTCAGTATCTCAATAAAAGTTCTTACAGGCTTGTTATTTCCCTCTAAGGCAGGGATGTCAGAGATCCGGCCCGGCCCACGGGCAGGTTTCATCCGGCCCGCGAGATGTTTTGGAATATTAAAAAAATATATATATATATATTATTATTATTATTAAATTCGCACCCCATTATCATGAACTACGTGTGGCTAATAAGCAAGCTAAGAGTTCATTCATAAGTTAATTAACCTGCACTACAAGGAAGTATGTCAGTAGGTCATCAGGTGTAAACAAAGCCGCCATGATGCCATGCTGGAATCTCATTGTAAAATTGGACTTGGCCCAAATTGGGCTTCAAACGGCCCAAATTGGGCTTCAAACGACCCAAATTGGGCTTCAAACGGCCCACATCTGGCTTTAAACGGCCCAAATTGAGCTTTAAACGGCCCAAATTTTTCTGACGCCGGCACGCGCGTCGGCCCGTATCGGCCTGGCCTGCTTGGTATCTAATGCCCGGCCTGAATTATGATCCCAGTCCGCCCCTGAACAAGATGCTGTCGAAAAAGAGAAAGGTTGACACGGAATGCAGGCAGTTTCAAGAGAAATGGAAAGAGCAGTATTTCTTTTGTGAAGTAAATGGGTAAATGAGTCGAATTGATTTTAGTTTAAAAAAAATCCGGCCCCCATGAGGTCTCAGTTGAACAAATCCGGCCCTCTACCTAATATGAGTCTGACACCCCTGCTCTAAGGGAGTGCAAGGCAGATATTTAAACAGCCTTGTTTGTGTACAGTACCAGTGGCATGGGAGTAATAAAAAGGGATTAAGGACCAGGACCCCTGGTGGTCAGTAAGATGGGCTGGTTGAGCCAATGTTAAAATTATCTTTATTTATTATTTATTTTTGCTTTAAAACTATTTTTTAATTTTCTGCTTAAAGTTCATGAAAAAAGTGGCATTCTTGTTTTTTCACACAATAATTTCATAATACCATTTGTAATGCCACCGTTGTAGTGCTGTTGTTCAAAATTAAAGTACATTTTCTCAGATTTATTGGTGTCTTTCTAGTCACACAATTTAATAGTCAGTGTTTCCCATACACTGATCTATTTGTGGTGGTACACCCTACATAGATTTTGACCCCCACAAATACTGCCACATATTAATTTCAACTAGTTGACTGCAAACTCCTGCTTTAGTGCTTACAGTATATTATTATCTTGTCGGAATATTATTCCAGCCAATAAGTTAGGAAGTTCCCTTTTGATTTAATTTTACTTTTGTTTTGCCTACAAAGCAAAATGTTACTTTACTTGAAACTCCCCTGAAGTGATTTTGGTATTATTTATGCAAGCATAATTCTACCATATAGTAAGTAACCTGTATGCAGAATATATATAGTATATATAGGGAAACAATTATTTTTTCATTGCTGTAAAACCACAGAACGGTAAAGAAGATATTGATGTGTGTAGTTCTTCATAGATCTAGTCTCTTCATTTTGATCTCAAAGTGCGCCAGTTTGATCCATTTTTACTTGAAACTGTACAAAATTTTCTTCCGGGGGGGCATGCCCCCGGACCCCCCTAGGGGTTCAGTGGTCCATGACCTTTGGGTGGGCTGAGCCCACCCAAAGCTCTGATGCTAAAACCGCCCCTGCTGCTGTGTGAAACAACCGTTTAGAAGCAGTCTTTCCACAGCCTGTGCAGTATTGAGGACAGGAACCTTGGGAGTTTGAGTATTTCATGACATGTTTTGCTTCCCAGGTGCGCTGGATTTGTGTTGATCACTGACTGCATGTGCATGTGTTTACTCGCCGCGTGCAAGCGGTGCACCATGATAATGAGATCAAACACACCCTGCTGTAAATTCAGCACAGGCTGTGGAAAGACTGCTTTTAAATGGTTGTTTCACGCAGCAGTATCATTTTAACAGCACCGGCTAAATTACTGGCTTCCGTAGGAGGACTATCATATCTTCGGATCTGCATTCTGACGTCGGAGACGGGTAGGAGAGGGTTTTGAACAGTCTTTCCCCCTTATTGCCTATGAGAATGCTGTGTGACCCTGACTACTGCACGAGTATATATAAATGATATACGGAGTAGAGTAGTAGGGTCACTTCTGGGGCGGGGGGGGGGGGGACTTTCTTCGCCTATTATTTCTTACAAAAATGATAATAAGTGAACCTTTGTGACGCCACAAAGTTACAGAAGTCCAAATGGCTCGTTTGAGGCTCGCTTTCCTTGATTTAATGGGCGACCATGCGTTTTGATACGGTTCACCATATTTAGACAGCACATCCAACTCCTTTAGAATCACAGAGTCATGGGGAGTGTTGCTTTGATATGGGACCTTTAATTCATGCAATAGAAAGTGTTTGAAACTTACCTTTTCACGTCTGTTGTCAGTTTCAGGAACACCTGCACAGGTGCAGGTTCACAGGATCAGGAACACCCTGGAACACTGGAGAAGGAAGAAAAAAAGCTTCTTCTAGATTTATGCCTGGGAGCAGCACTTTACAAAAGTGAAAACCTTTACAATGTGGTGAATAGACTCTTCTCATTGTTCTCTGTTCACACTGAGAGATACAACTTCCTTCTTGATTTACATCAACATATCAAGAGTCAAGGATACACAAGTGTCATTCCATTACTGAGGCCACTTTACCAGTCTGCTGCAGTCTGGTCCATCGACCTCTCACAGAGAAAGGCCTCCCTCCTCCTGGAAGTGCTGAAACTCCAATCAGAAAAGAAGCCAGTGGAGCTGACAGGCTGGTCAGATGAAGAGAATGAAGTGTGGAGTTTCCTACAGTGTCTGCCTCACATCTCACAGCTCAGGTAAATTGATTGTAATTAATTCACATGATTTCAGTCCACGTATGAAAATCTACCTCACTAGACAGTATAAGGACATTTCACTAACACAGACCACACCATAGTTCGAACAAAAGATCATTTATTGTGAGTGTTTGGGTGTGAATGGGGTCGAGGAGCGGCAGCATCTCTTCTTCAGAAACGTGGTGTGGCTGTGTCAGGAACCCGGGGGTTGAGACTCAGGGTGGGGGAGCGTCTTTGAGTGAAGCTCGGCTTCACAGGATGGAGTCCCGGCTCCATCAGCCCCCGTGGTTCCTGTGAGCAGAGGATAGAGATGCAGGATTATGCAGCCCTGACTAGCTTGTCTTTAGCTGTTTGTGGGAGGAAACCGGAGTACCCAGAGAAAACCCACGCAGGCACGGGGAGAACATGCAGACTCCGTGCGTGCTGCCCGTAACAGAGGAAGAAACTTAGGGTGGGGGGGAGGGTCGTGATAACTGAGGCAAACGGGGGGAAGAGGGAATATGGTCATGTTTATATAGCTATGCTACAGGTGATTGAGTTGATAGCACACAGGTGAATGAATCAGTGAGGTGATTGAGTTGATAGAGCGCAGATGAATGAATTAGTGAGGCACAGGTGATTACATGGTGGAGAGGAGCTGGTGTGGTCTGAACTTCAGTTATCACAATAGCCCTTCTCATGGGGGCCATTTTGTGTCGAAAAGGCAGGGTTAACACAGGTGCAAGCAAAACACTAATGAGGGTTTCAAACTTCCATGATTGGAATGTGGAAACCCTCATTAATGTTTTCCTCGCACCTGTGTTTATTCTGCCTTTTTGACACAAAATGGCCCCCGTGAGAAGGGTCTATAACTCCATTTATTCTTGATTGATGCAATGTGTTTGTACACTAATTAATTAGGCGTCTCGCGCAGTACACGCGCTCGATTCCTAGGCTCGCCCTGCAGCTTGAATATATGCGGTCTCGCCCGCTGCTCAGCTGCTGCGTGGCCTCACCTGCCATATTGGCGCGCGTGGGTGTGTGTGTTGCTCACAAAATTTTATTGCCCTTAAAGGAACACTCTGCCCATTTTCAACCGGCTTTGTATCATTAGAACATCAGTAGTATATCAGAAAACTGTAAACTGTTTTGAAGTCTGTCATTTAATTTGACAGTTAGCCTATTGAGTGTTAAAGTGTGGACCAGTGACATCACTGGTCCATACTAACTCAAATTAATAACTCATTAACTCAAATCAACTCTCAATAACTGTCAAACTAGATGAATGATGAATAGTTTGACAGTTATTGAGAGTTTATTTGAGTTAATGTGTTATTAATTTGAGTTAGTGTGGACCAGTGATGTCACTGGTCCACACTTTAACACTCAATAACTGTCAAATTAAATGACAGACTTCAAAACCGTTTACAGTTTTCTGATATACTACTGATGTTCTAATGATACAAAGCTGGTTGAAAATGGGCGGAGTGTTCCTTTAAGTTCACATGCGTGCGGGTGTGTGTGCCCCCTTATGACATCACTAATGACATCATCAGTCTTATGACATCACTGATGACATCATCAGTGTGTGTGTGTGTGCCCCCTTATGACATCATCAGTCGTATGATATCACTGATGCCTGCGTATGTGTGTGTGTGTGTGTGTGTGTGTGTGTGTGTGTGTGTCCGCACATGTGTGTGTGTGTGTGTGTGTGTGTGTGTGTGTGTGTGTGTGTGTGTGTGTGTGTGTCCGCGCATGGATGTGTGTGTGTGTGTGTGTGTGTGTGTGTCTGTGTGTGTGTGTGTGTGTGTGTGTGTGTGTGTGTGTGTGTGTGTGTGTGTCTGTGTGTGTGTGTGTGTGTGTGTGTGTGTGTCTGTGTGTGTGTGTGTGTGTGTGTGTGTGTGTGTGTGTGTGTGTGTGTGTGTGTGTGTGTGTCTGTGTGTGTGTGTCTCAGTGGGACAAAAATGCATACAGAGAACAGATCCCAAATTGCCAAATTTAGATAGATAGATAGATAGATAGAGTTTTCTATTACTCTCTCTACTGTTTAAGAGAGACAGTGTCTGTCCATATTATTTGTTCTCTATATGATGCAGAAATCAAATCATGTCATAATCATCATTCTCACTGTTCTAGTTTTGATCATTGGGACGGATGCTCAAAAGAAGCCAAGTTCTTGGGGAATCTCTTCTGTCGAGCAGCAGAGAGAGAACAACAGACAGGAGAGAAGATACTGGAGCTGTTATCATCAGTGTGCAGTTACAACACATTCCCTAACAACCAAATATATCAGAACACTGATAGAAAGTATCAGTGTGATTTCCTACTGGACCTGTACTCCCATGTGAAGGACTATGAGACTCAAACAGGCAGGAGTGTCCTTCCAGCATTACAGTCAGTTTACCAGTCAGCTCCTGCAGTCTGGTTCATCGACCTCTCACAGGCCTCCCTCCTCCTAGAAGTGCTGAAACTCCAATCAGAAAAGAAACCAGTGGAGCTGAGAGGCTGTTCAGATGAAGAGAGTGAAGTGTGGAGTTTCCTACAGTGTCTGCCTCACATCTCACAGCTCAGGTAAATGGATTGTAATTCATTCACATGATTTCAGTCTACGTATGAAAATCTAGCTCACTAGACAGTATAAGGACATTTCACTAACACAGACCACACCATAGTTCGAAACACAATATCATTTATTGTGAGTGTTTGGGTGTGAATGTGTGAATGGGGTGGAGGTGCTGCAGCATCTCTTCTTCAGGAACGTGGTGTGGCTGTGTCAGGAACCCGGGGGTTGAGACTCAGGGAGTACCTGGAGAAAACCCACGCAGGCACGGGGAGA
This sequence comes from Poromitra crassiceps, assembly GCF_964638095.1. Classification (NCBI taxonomy): domain Eukaryota; kingdom Metazoa; phylum Chordata; class Actinopteri; order Beryciformes; family Melamphaidae; genus Poromitra; species Poromitra crassiceps. Next base: position 39,580,956 of record NC_139634.1, on the reverse strand, counting down.
ACATGCAGACTCTGCGCGTGCTGCCCGTAACAGAGGAAGAAACTTAGGGTAAGGGGGGAGGGTCGTGACGACTGAGGCAAACGGGGGGAAGAGGGAATATGGTCATGTTTATATAGCTATGCTACAGGTGATTGAGTTGATAGCACACAGGTGAATGAATCAGTGAGGTGATTGAGTTGATAGAGCGCAGATGAATTAATTAGTGAGGTGCAGGTGATTACATGGTGGAGAGGAGCTGGTGTGGTCTGAACTTCAGTTATCACAATAGCCCTTCTCATGGGGGCCATTTTGTGTCGAAAAGGCAGGGTTAACACAGGTGCAAGCAAAACACTAATGAGGGTTTCAAACTTGCATGATTGGAATGTGGAAACCCTCATTAGTGTTTTCCTCGCACCTGTGTTTATTCTGCCTTTTTGACACAAAATGGCCCCCGTGAGAAGGGTCTATAACTCCATTTATTCTTGATTGATGCAATGTGTTTGTACACTAATTAATTAGGCATCTCGCGCAGTACACGCGCTCGATTCCTAGGCTGGCCCTGCAGCTCGCATATATGCAGCTCGCCTGCTGCGTGGCCTCGCCCGCTGCTCGGCTGCTGCGTGGCCTCACCTGCCCTATTGGCAGGGTGTGTGTGTTGCTCACAAAATGTTATTGCCCTTAAGTTTACATGCGTGCGGGTGTGTGTGTGTGTGCCCCCTTATGACATCACTAATGACATCATCAGTCTTATGAGTTATGACATCACTGATGACATAATCAGTGTGTGTGTGTGTGTGTGTGTGTGTGTGCCCCCTTATGACATCATCAGTCGTATGATATCACTGATGACATCATCAGGGATGTCACAATGCCTGTGTGTGTGTGTGTGTGTGTGTGTGTGTGTGTGTGTGTGTGTGTGTGTGTGTCCGCGCATGTGTGCGTGTGTGTGTCCGCGCATGTGTGCGTGTGTGTGTGTGTGTGTGTGTGTGTGTGTCTCAGTGGGACAAAAATACATAGAGAACAGATCCCAAATTGCCAAATTTAGATAGATAGATAGTTTTCTATTACTCTCTCTACTGTTTAAGAGAGACAGTGTCTGTCCATATTATTTGTTCTCTATATGATGCAGAAATCAAATCATGGCATAATCATCATTCTCACTGTTCTAGTTTTTATCATTGGGGTGGAGCCAAGTTCTTGGGGAATCTCTTCTGTCGAGCAGCAGAGAGGGAACAACAGACAGGAGAGAAGATACTGGAGCTGTTATCATCAGTGTGCAGTTACAACACATTCCCTATCAACCAAATATATAACACTGATAGAAAGTATCAGTGTGATTTCCTCCTGGACCTGTACTCCCATGTGAAGGAGTATGAGACTCAAACAGGCAGGAGTGTCCTTCCAGCATTACAGTCAGTTTACCAGTCTCCTGCAGTCTGGTACATCGACCTGTCACAGAGAAAGGCCTGCCTCCTCCTGGAAGTGCTGAAACTCCAATCAGAAAAGAAACCAGTGGAGCTGACAGGCTGGTCAGATGAAGAGAGTGAAGTGTGGAGTTTCCTACAGTGTCTGCCTCACATCTCACAGCTCAGGTAAATGGATTTTAATTTATTCACATGATTTCAGTCTATGTATGAAAATCTACCTCACTAGACAGTATAAGTACATTTCACTAACACAGACCACACCATAGTTCGAACGAAAGATCATTTATTGTGTTGCTCACAAAATGTTATTGCCCTTAAAGGGACAATCCACTGAAAAACAATGCTAATTTATTTTGCACATAACCTCACGCATATCCGAAAAACTACAAACCGTTTTGCAGACTTTCATTTAGTTTGACAGTTATTGAGAGTTGATTTGAGTAAAGTTGTGGACCAGTGATGTCATTCATGCACAAATGACATCACTGGTCCACAACTTTACTCAAATCAACTCTCAATAACTGTCAAAATAAATGAATGACTGCAAAACGGTTTAAATCTTTTGAACATGTGTGAGATTATGTGCAAAATAAATCCGCATTGAAAATCGGCGGAATATTCCTTTAAGTTTACATGCGTGCGGGGGTGTGTGTGTGTGTGTGTGCCCCCTTATGACATCACTAATGACATTATCAGTCTTATGACATCACTGATGACATCATCAGTGTGTGTGTGTGTGTGTGTGTGTGTGTGTGTGTGTGTGTGCCCTCTTATCACATCATCAGTCGTATGATATCACTGATGACATCTTCAGTGATGTCACAATGCGTGCGGGTGTGGGTGTGTGTGTGTGTGTCTGCGAGTGTGTACGTGTGTGTGTGTGTGTGTGTGTGTGTGTGTGTGTGTGTGTGTGTGTGTGTCTCAGTGGGACAAAAATGCATACAGAGAACAGATCCCAAATTTAGATAGATAGATAGAGGTGCAGTTTATTTTACTTTCTCTACCGATTTATCTTACTGTTTAAGAGAGACAGTGTCTGTCCATATTATTTGTTCTCTATGATGCAGAAATCAAATCATGTCATAATCATCATTCTCACTGTTCTAGTTTTGATCATTGGGACGGATGCTCAAAACAAGCCAACTTCTTGGGGAATCTCTTCTGTGGAGCAGCAGAGAAAGAACAACAGACAGGAGAGAAGATACTGGAGCTGTTATCATCAGTGTGCAGTTACAACACATTCCCTCTCAATGAAATGCATGATGATTATGAAGAACAGGACTATCAGTGTGATTTCCTACTGGACCTGTGCTCCCATGTGAAGGACTATGAGACTCAAACAGGCAGGAGTGTCCTTCCAGCATTACAGTCAGTTTACCAGTCAGCTCCTGCAGTCTGGTCCATCAACCTCTCACAGAGAAAGGCCTCCCTCCTCCTGGAAGTGCTGAAACTCCAATCAGAAAAGAAACCAGTGGAGCTGAGAGGCTGGTCAGATGAAAAGAGTGAAGTGTGGAGTTTCCTACAGTGTCTGCCTCACATCTCACAGCTCAGGTAAATGCAATTTATTCACATGATTTCAGTCTACTTTTAAAAGTTATCTCAGTATGTGGATATTTAGGCATGATTAATGCAATGAACATACGTACATCTCACAGCTCAGGTGATGGGATTAATACGCACAGACATATACAAATGCCCTCCTGTGTGTGTGTGTGTGTGTGTGTGTGTGTGTGTGTGTGTGTGTGTGTGTGTGTGTGTGTGTGTGTGTGTGTGTGTGTGTGTGTGTGTGTGTCGTGAGAGAAACATGTCACAGTGTTTATTTATTTATTATTTTATTTCAAAACTATTAAGCCTTTATTCAAAATAATATTGAACCTTCATTTAACCATGATAAAAAAAAAATATTCACAGTCAGGGCCTCCAGATAAACCCATTACAATTTAGTGAGGGGGAAAAGGGTTCCACATTTCCTAGAATAAACTATACATTCAGTATTTTAACTGCCTTTAAAAATATAAACATGTACCGTAAATTCCGGACTATAAGCCGCGGCTTTTTTCCCGTTTTTTGGCCCCTGCGGCTTATATAACGGTGCGTCTTATCTATGGATTTTTTCAGAAAAAAAAAAAAAAAAAAAAAAAATCTCTCTTTTTTAGCACTCTTTCTAACTATAAATCCACTTCTGTTTTAATTTCCTCTCTTGCCCTCTTTTCACCACACCGCGGACACTGTGTGCACTGTAAAAATAAACAACGGTGGTGTTGTGTTATGTTGTTTTGTTGAAATGTTACGGTAATACTGTAAATGGGAGCTTCCTCAAACAGCCATCCCGACAATCCCCTCTGTGCGTGACCACTTACATATGGTAATTACGGTAAGCAAACGGCCACAAGCCCATCAACTCCCTCCCCCGACTACCAGGAGAAAATCACAAACTTCGGCGAATTCACACAAAGGAAGATCAAGGAATATTCCATCGAACCGGAGCAGATCATAAATATGGATGAAGTGCCTTTGACGTTCGACCTGCCACTCACTCGGACTGTTAACAAGAAGCGCCCTGGAGGATTCTTTCACCAAAAAAAAGCTTTGCTCGTTCTCGACAGCATGAGAACGAGCAGTAGATGATCATGAGGTGGTTTTTCAGACGTGTCGATATAGCAGTTTATCGCAAAAGTGTAATGGAAACACATTTTTCGCATTTGCACGTCATGTGACCCATATTATCCCTTGGAAAAGGAGCGGAAAATAAGTTTGGTAAGTAAGGTTCGATAGCCGTGTCAAAACCTCCGCAGCAAGTGGAAAACTTTGAAGCAACGCTACCTAGCAGAAAGACGAGTGTTATGCAAAAGCGTAGCCGGGCAAATTAGATAATGTTTAATGGCAGAAATCGGTCCATGGTGACAGCAGGCTGCCTGTGTGCGCGCATTTGGCACAGCGGCGAGATGAGAGGATGAAAAGCACACACTGGTGCGGTGGTGCTGTCTGAAGTGAATACAGTGACTGTGAGTAGGCTAATACATTGCACACGTTTCAGGTGCAATTATAGAACCAAATCAGCCTTTTCCCCCCTCCATCTCTAAATCGGACCAGTTGTAGGCTATTAGGCTACCTTTTTTCCTCTGCCTGTCGCGCTGACTGCATTCACGCAGCCAGCAACATTTTGCGACTCATTTTCTTTTGAATTGATAATCAGGCTCGTTTATATGCATTGTAACTTCATGTTGGGATTTCCATTGACCATTGGTTGGATTTGAGCATGCAGGGGACGGGATATGGGGCAGATCCCCGTGCGTAATCACTGTGGCAGCTGCTGCAACGGGGAATCACTCAAACGCAACTTCAATGGAAACGCCTACAAGTCGCAATTGTACATTGTCGAAGTTGTAGAAATATCGCAATTCTTTTGCGAAAAACTGTAATGGAAACACAGCTATAGATGAAGAGGAGTTCGTTGGTTTTGAGTGACAATGAAGGAGAGAGGAGAGTGGTTGACGAAGCCACCCTGAACCTGTTCGTTTCCGACACTGAAGATGAGGACTTTGGTGGTTTCAGTACGCAGGAAGAAGAGGAAGACGAGGATTAGTGACTTGACTTCTCTGGTTACAGGTTTGCTGCACATATACGGTAGCCTATTGTTGTGTGATTTTGTCTGGGGATTAGTGACCTGACTTTTGTTTTGTTTTGTTGAAATGTTAATAAATGGGAGCTTCCCCAAACAGCCATCGCTTTCCCGACATTCCTCTCTGTGCACGAACCCTTTCATATGGTAATTAAACATCAAAACACCCGCGGCTTATAGACCGGTGCGGCTTATAGAAGAAAAAAATAGTCAATTTTGGTCCCGCGGCTTATACACCGGTGCGTCTTATAGTCCGGAATTTACGGTAAATTAAAAGTGGGGACAAATCTACATGAAGCACTATTTAACATTGTCCTATTAAAGAGTCTGTCTTTCAGTTCAGATTCCAAAAGATATAAAGTGCATTTTAATATTAGAATTTGTTCTCTACACTGTACTTTGTGATGTAAATTGACATGTACAAGCTCAGTGATGTGGTGTTTTATATTTCAGTTTTTGGTTATTGAGGCTCTCCCTTTATATTTTAAACCCTCTGCAGATTCACTGTTCCTCAGAATCAAACAGGATCACTTGTAGAGGAGAGAAAGAAGGAAACATTTCTAATGAATCTGTGTCTGCAAGCAGCGCTCCATGAGAGGACCACCATACAAAGTGTAACAGACAAGGTGTTTTCACTCTCTGAATGTTGGCATGGGGAATGTGAATTCCTACTGGACCTGTACTCCCATGTGAAGGACTATGAGACTCAAACAGGCAGGAGTGTCCTTCCAGCATTACAATCAGTTTACCAGTCAGCTCAACCTGCAGTCTGGTCCATCGACCTCTCACAGAGAAAGGCCTCCCTCCTCCTGGAAGTGCTGAAACTCCAATCAGAAAAGAAACCAGTGGAGCTGACAGGCTGGTCAGATGAAGAGAGTGAAGTGTGGAGTTTCCTACAGTGTCTGCCTCACATCTCACAACTCAGGTAAATAGATTGTCATTTGTTCATATTACATTACATTTTGTCATTTAGCAGACACTTTTGTCCAAAGCGACTTACAGACACTGACTTACAATATCACATTAGTCATATATCTACATATACAAATTGTCAATAGACAATTGGAAGATATTTATTCTTGATTGATGCATTGTATTTCCATTTAATGCTGATTTTTTTTATTAGTGTCTTTATTGATTTCTCCCTACAGTTTTAGAGATACAGTGTCTGTCCATGTTTGTTCTCTGTACAATCCAGAAATCAAATCATGTTTCCTGTTTCTGTCACATCAGTTTAAAACTTGTAGAAGGAGCAACGTTCTTGGGGAATCTCTTCTGTGGAGCAGCAGAGAGGGAACAACAGAGAGGAGAGAAGATACTGGAGCTGTTATCATCAGTGTGCAGTTACAACACATTCCCTTTCTATGAAATGTATATTGGTGATTTTGAGGAAAAGCAGTTTCAGTGTGATTTCCTACTGGACCTGTACTCCCATGTGAAGGACTATGAGACTCAAACAGGCAGGAGTGTCCTTCCAGCATTACAGTCAGTTTACCAGTCAGCTCCTGCAGTCTGGTCCATCGACCTCTCAGAGAGAAAGGCCTCCCTCCTCCTGGAAGTGCTAAAACTCCAATCAGAAAAGAAACCAGTGGAGCTGAGAGGCTGTCCAGATGAAGAGAGTGAAGTGTGGAGTTTCCTACAGTGTCTGCCTCACATCTCACAGCTCAGGTAAATTGATTGTAATTCATTCACATGATTTCAGTCTACGTATGAAAATCTACCTCAGTAGACAGTAGCTATAAGAACATTTATTCTTGATCAATGCATTCTATTTGTACTTAATACAAATGCATTTACTACTTTCTCTTTACTGATTTTCCCTACTGTTTAAGAGATACAGTGTCTGTCCATATTATTATATGATGCAGAAATCAAATCATGTCATAATCATCATTCTCACAGTTCTAGTTTTGATCATGTGGACGGATGCTCAAAACAAGCCAAGTTCTTGGGGAATCTCTTCTGTCGAGCAGCAGAGAGGGAACAACAGACAGGAGAGAAGATACTAGAGCTGTTATCATCAGTGTGCAGTTACAACACATTCCCTCTCAATGAAATGGATGATGATGATGACATTTATGAAAAACAGGAGTATCAGTGTGATTTCCTACTGGACCTGTACTCCCATGTGAAGGACTATGAGACTCAAACAGGCAGGAGTGTCCTTCCAGCATTACAGTCAGTTTACCAGTCAGCTCCTGCAGTCTGGTACCTCGACCTCTCACAGACCTCCCTCCTCCTGGAAGTGCTGAAACTCCAATCAGAAAAGAAACCAGTGGAGCTGAGAGGCTGGTCAGATGAAGAGAGTGAAGTGTGGAGTTTCCTACAGTGTCTGCCTCACATCTCACAGCTCAGGTAAATTGATTGTCATTTGTTCATATTACATTACATTCTGTCATTTAGCAGACACTTTTGTCCAGAGCGACTTACAGACACTGACTTACAATATCACATTAGTCATATATCTACATATACAAATTGTCAATAGACAATTGGAAGATATTTATTCTTGATTGATGCATTGTATTTCCATTTAATGCAGATTTTTTTATTAGTCTCTTTATTGATTTCTCCCTACAGTTTTAGAGATACAATGTCTGTCCATGTTTGTTCTCTGTACAATCCAGAAATCAAATCATGTTTCCTGTTTCTGTCACATCAGTTTAAAACTTGTAGAAGGAGCAAAGTTCTTGGGGACTCTCTTCTCTCGAGCAGCAGAGAGGGAACAACAGACAGGAGAGAAGATACTGGAGCTGTTATCATCAGTGTGCAGTTACAACACATTCCCTTACCCAGACCTACATAATGGAGATGAGCGTCAGTGTGATTTCCTACTGGACCTGTGCTCCCATGTGAAGGACTATGAGACTCAAACAGGCAGGTGTGTCCTTCCAGCATTACAGTCAGTTTACCAGTCAGCTCCTGCAGTCTGGACCATCAACCTCTTACAGAGAAAGGCCTCCCTCCTCCTGGAAGTGCTGAGACTCCAATCAGAAAAGAAACCAGTGGAGCTGACGGGCTGTTCAGATGAAGAGAGTGAAGTGTGGAGTTTCCTACAGTGTCTTCCTCACATCTCACAGCTCAGGTAAATGGATTGTAATTCATTCACATGATTTCAGTCTACGTATGAAAATCTACCTCACTAGACAGTATAAGGACATTTCACTAACACAGACCACACCATAGTTCGATTTATTGTGAGTGTTTGGGTGTGAATGCGTGAATGGGGTGGAGGTGCGGCAGCATCTCTTCTTCAGGAACGTGGTGTGGCTGTGTCAGGAACCCGGGGGTTGAGACTCAGGGTGGGGGAGCGTCTTTGAGTGAAGCTCGGCTTCACAGGATGGAGTCCCGGCTCCATCAGCCCCCGTGGTTCCTGTGAGCAGAGGATAGAGATGCAGGATTATGCAGCCCTGACTAGCATGTCTTTAGCAGTTTGTGGGAGGAAACCGGAGTACCTGGAGAAAACCCACGCAGGCACGGGGAGAACATGCAGACTCTGCGCGTGCTGCCCGTAACGGAGGAAGAAACTTAGGGTAGGGGGGGAGGGTCATGACGACTGAGGCAAACGGGGGGAAGAGGGAATATGGTCATGTTTATATAGCTATGCTACAGGTGATTGAGTTGATAGCACACAGGTGAATGAATCAGTGAGGTGATTGAATTGATAGAGCGCAGGTGAATGAATTAGTGAGGCGCAGGTGATTACATGGTGGAGAGAAGCTGGTGTGGTCTGAACTTCAGTTATCACAATAGCCCTTCTCATGGGGGCCATTTTGTGTCAAAAAGGCAGGGTTAACACAGGTGCAAGCAAAACACTAATGAGGGTTTCAAACTTCCATGATTGGAATGTGGAAACCCTCATTAGTGTTTTCCTCGCACCTGTGTTTATTCTGCATTTTCTACACAAAATGGCCCCTGTGAGAAGGGTCAATAACTCCATTTATTCTTGATTGATGCAATGTGTTTGTACACTAATTAATTAGGCATCTCGCGCAGTACACACGCTCGATTCCTAGGCTCGCCCTGCAGCTCGCATAATATGCAGCCTCGCCTGCTGCTCGGCTGCTGCGTGGCCTCACCTGCCCTATTGGTGCGTGCGGGTGTGTGTGTGTTGCTCACAAAATGTTATTGCCCTTAAGTTTACATGCGTGCGGCTTTGTGTGTGTGTGTGCCCCCTTATGACATCACTAATGACATCACTGATGACATCATCAGTCTGTGTGTGTGCCCCCTTATGACATCATCAGTCATATGATATCACTGATGGCATCATCAGTGATGTCACAATGCCTGCATGTGTGTGTGTGCGCATGCATGTGTGTGTGTGTGTGTGTGTGTGTGTGTGTGTGTGTGTGTGTGTGTGTTGCTCACAAAATGTTATTGCCCTTAAGTTTACATGCATGCGGGTGTGGGAAGTACTATTGGGGAGAAAACGAGAAGGAAAGTTGAAATAAAAATAAAAATTGATAAAAAAGTGACCCTCCCCAACTTCCTCTGTTGCCTGTAACAGCCTGTGGGCTGATTTCTACGTGAAAGGTCATGATGGTTTTGTGTAAAATTCAGCGGATGTGATGTTTCTGCACACTCCTGAGCTCCTCTCTTTTCTACAGCACCTCCGCCAGTAAACCAGAGAGAAGAATTAGATCCAACAGATTGCATCACTAGCTAATGCTAGTCAAACACAGGAGCACGTTCAGTGAAAGACTGATTCCACCTAGATGCAAGACGGAGAGGCACAGGAAATCATTCCTGCCTGTGGCCATTGGTCTATTTAATGCCTCTCTTAAAAGAGCACCTCGGAGACGCTCAGTCTCCCTGAGACTGAGCCAGCCGATAGGTTAACTGTGCCTGGCTGAGCCACGTGTAACGTATAGGGCAAGCCGACTTAATATAAATCACGTGCAATATGTGCAATATGTCACAGGCAATAATGTTAATTGACACGGAATGTATACTATACTTACTCTACGTATTGGTATTTGCTACTTAGACATTCTACTTATTTTGTGCTTTTGCTTCTATCGTATTACTAGTTATTCTATGCTATGTTGTGTTTTTCTGCTTACTGCTTAATATTGCATTACTACGGTTTATTTTTATTTTTATTTTATTTATGCTATGTGGGTTCTGTGAGCGAGCTACTGTAACTTGTCCCAATTTCCCCCCGGGGATCATTAAAGTCTTTCTGATTCTGATTCTGATTCTGATGGTAGCTTAGAAATGGAGTCCGCTTAACATCAACAAACGACCCACCACAAGACAGTCCAACAAAAAGTCCACCTAATCAAATAAATAAATAAATAAGAAAAACATTGTATCTACTGTAGTGAAGCCCGTCTGACCAAACAGCAGCAATGTGACCAACGTCCAGGGGAGATGGTCAACATTGCTGCTAGTGCTTTAAATTCATGGAGGAACCTTCATCTTAGCTTGTACATTGTTGTTAGCTTCTATTTCTTTCCTTGTAAAATTGTATGTAATTTTCTTTTTGCGAGATTTGGCAAAAATTGCTAATCCGGCCACCCTAACTAACGGTGTCAGTAATGCTTAGGAATTTCAGATTCTTACACGTAGGCTCTTTAAACTTGATGTCTGTTTCAGCACCGTAACGTTCTGCTCTTTGCTCTGTTTCTCCCCTTCAGCTGCAGCAAAGCTCTCCTCCTCCAGCTGCTGTGCCTGGTGCCTGGGAGCAGTGACCGGGACACAGTGAGGCGAGCAGAGTCCCTCTGTGGAGCTCTGGCTGGACAGCTGGACCTCAGTGAGACCAGACTGGACCAGAGGGCCTGTAGAGCTGTGGCTCTGATACTGGATCATTCTGAAGGGCTGACAGAGCTGAACCTCAGTCACTGTCACCTCACTGACCAGCTACTCCAGATGCTGATCCCACACCTGCACAAAGCACAAGTCCTGGAGTGAGTCTGCTTGAATAGAGATGTAGTGGCAAACTAAATCAAAAAACTTCTTTTGTCACTGTTGTAGGATGTAAACTTTCTGGCTCGTGGTTTCCAAAAGGCAACCTTCCACATACAGTAAGGTTGCGGCCACACTGATCCCTTTTGTCTGTCCGTCTCCGTTCATTTCAATTTACTTTCAATGAGAGCTGTCCAGTCAGTTGGTCGGTCGGTCGGTTGGTCGCCAATGGTCGGTTAGTTGGTCGTTCAGTTGGTTGGTTGGTTGGTCGGTTAGTCCACAAAAAGTTCACCACCCTTAAGCTAGTCTCTTAAAACAGATGTGTTGGCGCAATTTGCTAATGCATCCGCCTACCCATCTGTTCTTCATGGAGGGGAAAGTTGGTCAAAACGGATGCAAGGCGGGACATCCACTCATTTCTCCAATCACCTGCCGCGGTTTTGTTTACATGTGTTGCGATTGGTCGATTATCAAACTTCCTTTCATTCTGAAGTGGGGTTTTTTCTTTGGAAGATGACAACTTCCTCTGGCCAAATTTTAATGGTCTGAGACTGGCTAAGTTGTGTGTGTGTGTGTGTGTGTGTGTGTGTGTGTGTGTGTGTGTGTGTGTGTGTGTGTGTGTGGGGGGGGGGGGGGTTAGGGTTAGGGTTAGGGGGGGGGGGGGTCACATTTTAAAATGCATTGATTGGTGGCAGAGCAGAGTAGGGTGGGCTGCTCCTGCCATCCTGCATTTCAGATAGTTGCAACTGTGGTCACAGCTATTGTGAGTTTGTGCTTGTTTAGTGTTGATGTTCCAAAACAGCCCAACAGACAGAAATCTATCCATTAGTCACTGTGTGTTTTCCAGTAGCCGCGGCCTAAGCCTTCTGTATCTTATATGGCAAAAACGAGGCAGGTGTGTAAAAAAAAAATAGACGACTTATTCGACAAAAGGTGTCAATTACCAAATGAAATGTCTCTGCATGGCGTCCTAGTCTATGGATCTGATTTGATTCTGATCTTAAACACTATCAGGTCTATGGTGCACAAAAACACATACAAGTTGCGGGCGGATACGGTTACGCTCAGAAAACTGTTGCTTCACATCCTGCTCCATTGAATACCTTATTCCTACTAGAGCGCATGCATACTGATGCACATATAGAAAAGTATTTATTTACGATACCAGGACAGACTAATAGAGCACAGATAAGGATCTTAGATGAAACACTGCTACTACAACTGAAGCACATTATGCTAAATAAACCTGATGTATCTTCTGCATGTCTGATTATAATCTAATGTCTTGCTTTGCTCTGTGTCTTTCATTTGTGTTCTAGTCTGAGTCACAATGAGATCACTGATGCTCTGACTGACAGTTTAGTCCAGCTGGTCTCCATCAACACCTCCATCCACACTGTGCAGTGAGTGTTTTTTATGCATCTTTAATATATATATATTTTGTATTGCCAGACTTGCAGATCAATCATTTGTGAGTTTAGATGAGTAAACACTGTTACACATTATTCTGGCTGATCAAGTAACATTTTCTCTATCTGCTCTGACATCTTCTTAGAGTCTCCAGCAACAGCATCATGGACAAAACCCCCTTTCTGAAAGACAAACGCTTTGAAATATGGTGAACCAATCATCAGCAGTCTGTGGTCCAAGCAAAGGAAATGTGCCGAAATACATCATGATTATGGAACAACTTGTAAAACTTGAATTTTTTGTCTAAACTTGTGACAGCTACATGGCTGCGTAACATGATACATGCAACTATTTGTGACAACTATTGTTATTTTGTATTTTTCTCATTTAAATGTTGCAGTGTAAACGTACTCTGAAAAAATCTTCATCTTATTCGTGGATTTTCTTTTTAAATTCTTATTGTATATATTTTAATCCTCGTCACGTATCTGTAAAGTGTTGATATGAATACAGATTAAACAAGTATACTTTATGTAAATGTAGCCAGGTGTGTTAGATATCATTTTCCACTGAGGGTTAAAATATTTTTATTTTTTACTATTAACAGCATGTATTTAATTTATAGTATGTTTTTTTAAATATGGTGAACCAATCATCAGCAGTCCGTTGTCCAAGCAAAGGAAATGTGCCGAAATACGTCATGATTATGGAACAACTTGTAAAACTTGAATTTTTAGTCTAAACTTGTGACAGCTACATGGCTGCGTAACATGATACATGCAACTATTTGTGACAACTATTGTTATTTTGTATTTTTCTAATTTAAATGTTGCAGTGTAAATGTACTCTGAAAAAATCTTTATCTTATATCATGGATTTTGTTTTTAAATTCTTATTGTATATATTTTAATCCTTGTCACGCACCTGTAAAGTGTTTATATGAAGACAGATTAAACAAGTATATTTATGTAGGCTAAATGTAGCCAGGTATGTTAGATATCATTTTCCACTGGGGGTTAAAAGATTTTTATTTTTATACTATTAACAGCATGTATTTCATTTATAGTTTGTTTTTTGTTTTTTATTGTAATGTTTGAATTAATTACATAAGTGAAATGTACATACCAGTCAGATACAGTTTGCTGAGAGAGGGTCCATTTTAAGTTTATAATTTGGACACTATAGTGTCACGATCAAGTCACTGTTATTTCTGCCATGGCTCTTCATTGTTTTGGCGCAACCTGGTGATTCTGGGATGCATTGTGTAAAATAAATCTCTAAATATTGTAACACTTGTTAAAACATGCATGTACAGTACTGTAAGGTACTGTAAGTAAATAACTATGTTAGTTACCATATTTGAACTGGATGGCATGTTTTAGACTAGACTGATGTCACATGTCTTGGATAATGCTGGAGCAGCTGACCAGTGTGTTCCCATGTGCATGACAAGGTACGGTCAGTGTGCATAAAGTGTGTTCCCATGTGCATGACAAGGTACGGTCAGTGTGCATAAAGTGTGTTCCCATGTGCATGACAAGGTACGGTCAGTGTGCATAAAGTGTGTTCCCATGTGCATGACAAGGTACGGTCAGTGTGCATAAAGTGTGTGCTGTTGGACTTGGTCACTGGTCAAATGAAACGGCTGCGTATTACACTTTAATTGTATTGACTTAGACATTCTGTGAGATGTAACATGTAAGTGTTCTCTAAATCAAATGGTCCAGATCATTAGCCTACAGTACTGTGGGTTTTTATGCATATTTATATTTATATGCCTATTTTGTGGAATTTTGTTTTATTTGAGTAGCATTTGCAAACTGTCATGTTGTTTTAGTATTTTTGTACCTCTGATTTTGAAGCAGTAATCCTGGAAGCTATAAAGACTGCTGTTGTAGAGTTTATATTGTTGATGAAACATCTGTTAAATCTGGTACAGGTGGAGATCCACCTGTAGCCTACCTGTGCCCACCTGTGCCCTATTCCCAAAACCTACATTTCATAAATAAAAAGTCCAAAGAACTAATTGTGTTCTGTCTGCTACTCAATTCTACAGGCTACACATTACACAAAAGTGTTATGTGTAATTTACCTTTGTGCATTCACAGGTGATGTCTGCAATAGTATTGTATGTTGTCAAATTCAAAATGACAAGTAAAATAAGTGTCCAAAATTAGTATCACACGAAAACTAGTTTTACAGTAGATTTGTAGAAGTTATTAACATTGCAGTCATTTTCTTGTCTTTTCACACAGTAATCAATGCTGTTATAATAGGCCTACTTAGGCCTACATATGTAAAGTACACAGACAAAGACAGTTCACCTCCTGCATGGTGAGATGGTTGGGGGTGTAGTTCGGTCAAATAAAAGTTTGCTTTATGTTTAAAAGTTGGTCACCATTCACTTCAATTGTTTAGGAGAATATCTGCAACAGTGTTTGCTGTGAAACTCCATGGATTATTTTTGGAGTAAAAAAGTATGGGTGAAGGTACGCTGCCGTAGTATGGTACAACATGTAGCTTACCGTATTCACTTTGGTCATTTATTACACACACAAAAATAACAACAACTGGGTTTTATTTTGAAAGTCATTACCGGAAGCTGTGTATGTTGTGGGTGCCTTGACCGACTGTCTCGAAGCGGCAGGTCAGAGGGGCTGAATGGGTAGTAGAGGGTTTGTCTGCAGGGAGCAGAGTTATGGCAGGAGTTCTGCACTTCAGTGTGTTTTTATTTCTGTATTGTGGAGCATTTGTTGTCATCTCCAGCAGCCCCACTGAGAACAGCACTGCAGGGACATCTACCGTGGATTCAAACGCAACCTTCACTCCCACTGAAAGCCTTTATTCTGCAGCCAAAACTAACGTTCCTACCACAGTGGTTCCCACCACAGGACTGACGAGCAAACCTGCTCCTGAACATCTGACTGTAAAACCTGAGAAAACCAACAACAACAAAGTGTCCAGCAAAGACGCTGAAGAAGAAGAAGAAGGTCCTTTGGAGTTTGGTGAGTTGACCAAACTGATGTTTTAGGCTACTTAAACTATTTCCGTTGAAATCTTGCTGTTCTCGGTTTTAGCCCTAATGTAAATAAATAAACAAAGAAAGAAAGAAAATGTCACTATAATATTCCTATGGGGATTGATGTGTCTATGCTATGGTAGGCTACTCATTGATATAAGTAACACTACACTGTAACACTGCAGTATTATTCAATATTATGCCATAGCTAGGGTTAGCTAAGTTGGCATGTGATATTTGTATAGTATCCTACTAAATGTATTATAGGGCCACTAGCTCACTTTAATTGCAGTTATTAATTGATGTTTGATTGATTGTGTGCTAATTATTCTTGTACACATTGTCCCACACTGTTTCATTACTACAGTTCCCATAAACAAAGAGTGTTAACATTTGAGTGTGATGATGAGTCTCTCTCATGACTTACAGACTTAACAGCCATCAGAACAAAAAGTGTAAAAAATCTTAATTGTGGAACAAATGAGTTGTGCAGTTTGCAAGACAATTGTCTACAAATTATGAGTTGATGGGGATCTTTCCAATTTGAGCCAAATTCTGCCAGTTTTCAGAGTGCAAAAGCGCTCTGTTGGTCTTTGCATATCTGTGGTCAGGCTGTCAGTGTCCAGGGGGGATGGTGTGTGTGTGTGTGTGTGTGTGTGTGTGTGTGTGTGTGTGTGTGTGTGTGTGTGTGTGTGTGTGTGTGTGTGTGTGTGTGTGCGTGCGTGCGTGCGTGCGTGCGTGCGTGCGTGTGGGTGTATGTGTGGGTGTGTGGGTGTGTGGGTGGGTGGGTGTGTGTGTATGTGTGGGCGTGTGTGTGTGTGTATGTGTGTGTGTGTGTGTGTGTGTGTGTATGTGTGGGTGTGTGGGTGTGTGTGTGTGTTGGGTGGGTGCGTTGAAGCAGTTTGAAACATGACTTATCCTCTGATGAAAACCAGGTGGTCAGTGTGGTGACTTGAGGGAAAAAAGGAATGATGAGATCCCTCACACTGGTCATGTCGGATCATCCAGGAATTTAAAGGAACCCTCCACCGAGCTTTGTATCATTACAAAATCAGTAGTATATCCGAAAACTATAAACAGTTTTGCAGTCATTCATTTAGTTTGACAGTTTTTGAGAGTTGATTTGAGTTAAATTGTGGACCAGTGATGCCATTTGTGCATGAATGACATCACTGGTCCACAACTTAACTCAAACCAACTCTCAATAACTGTCAAACTAAATGAATGCTGTGTTGCTTTAAGTTTGTTACACTCATCAGAGGTCGTAAACATCTACAGCCCAGAACTTCAGCCAGGCATCAACACAGTGTCATGGTTTAAAGCTGGTTTTCACTACTCACTGTACCTCCCACACCATCCTCCCATGGTGGAAGATGAAGGAACTGACCAATCAGTTAAATGTTGAAATTCTATCAAAATAAGTCCTGCCTGGTGTATCGGATGTATTCCAAAATAACAGCTAGGTTGCCTGAATAAAATGTTGGCAGTTTACATTTCTGCAAATCACAGATATGTTGAATGGTACATTTGTGAACCAAAATGTTGCCTATCAACATTCTTAGATCATTTACATGTAGGCTATATCAACATTATACACTTCATAGAGTCTACTATTGAAATAGCATGGTGGCCAGTAAGGGCGTTGTGGTCAGGGTGAATGTTCGATCCCAGCATTCCCAAAATCTACATTTCAACCTTGAGTCACATTTAACATTTTTGTTATTTAACTCTAACCCAAAACTTAACCAAGTTGTTTAGTTGCCTAACCACCATGTTGTTTTATTTGCGTATAATGTTTTCAAACTGGAAACTCGACAACATTTTCGAATTTACGCTGGAAAATGTTAGTTAATTTGAAATGTTAATATGCAATGTATTTTTGGTTCACAAATGTTGATCTGCATGGTTTAGGAGAAATGTAAACTGCCAACATTTTATTCTGGCAACTGTGTTGGAAGTAAAAGTGGACCCAGATGATTCAGGAAAATTCTTCAGTCATGTTCTGTGAGGTGTGAATGTTTGCCGCTGGTTTGCGTTTATGTAGCCAGGAGGTCCAGCAGGAGTGTTAAGGTAGCAAAGAAGGCCAAAACACTCCTGAAGAAGCCCAAAGTCCTCCACAAGAAGCCCAAAGTCCTCCACAAGAAGCCCAAAGTCCTCCACAAGAAGCCCAAAGTCCTCCACAAGAAGCCCAAAGTCAAGACCACCAAAGCCCGAGTGAAACAGAGAGTGAGCCAGTCACAGGCTGTGGAGACAGGCCCACGTATGTATGGGATTAGCCCTGAGGTATACAGTATGTGGATCAGACTGGGGTCAAATAGCTGCAGATCATTTAACTTCTTGCTCTCACCTGCTTGGAGTACTGTAACAGACTGATGGGATTGACTGCATCAGGACCATTCAGATAGCACCAGCTAAGTTCTTCACCCAGAAATGCATTTTAAATCCATAAATGCTTTCATGAGATTGTCTAGCCTCAGATCCTGCTGGCATATTTTCACTGCAGGCTCCATCCGCAAAGTCCCTCATTTTTCTTATAGCTACAGTATGTAGCAATCACATTAAAATAGAGAGGCAAGTGACCGCCTACTTCCTGCTTCAGCACTGTACCAGAGATGTTTGTCTGCCATTTATCTTCCCATAGACATTTCGTAAAATGTTTATAAAAAATAATTGTACTTCGTCAAACCAAACGGTTCAGCTATATTTAGAATCCGGAGAGACCATAGAACATTTCACTCGGACCAAAACAAGAAAAAAACTACGGTACATAGAAACAATATTTTCTTTAAATCCGTAATTTTTTTTGCATTTTGTTTCTAGTGAAATGTTATGTGGTCTCTCCTGTTTCTAAATATATCTGAAGCATTTGGTTTGAAATAGTATAACTCTTTATAAGCATTTTATGAAATGTCTATGGGAAAATAAATGGCGGATGAAAATCTCTGGTACAGTGCTGAAGCAGGAAGTGACGTTCCACTTTGGCTCTCTATAAAACAGTACTTCCTCAAGGTTGTTGTCCGTTGAGTCGGGATATTTGTGTTCTTCAATATTTTGTCGTTTCCAATTCTGAGCCGTTTTTGTCACGCTAGAGCCTGTCATTTCTATTCTTCCGGATGTGTGATTATGGGTTTCCCACCTGTAGCCACAGCAGAGGGGACGCTGTTTCCCCGCTGGGAAGCGGAAAGAACAACAGCCATTTTCAATGGAAAAGACTCTGGTATGACAAACACGTCTCGGAATTGGGAACTACGTAATATTTAATTTGATTTATTAATCATTTTATTTTTTATTGTGATTGCTACATGTATGAAAAAGTAGGGACTTTGTGAATGGAGACCGGGATTGTCCAAACTGGCTGGTGCTCACTGAACTGTCGAATGATGCTCCACCCATCTGGCAGCCAGGGAAGCATCAAACTAACAACAACAATTATATTACAAAAGCTATTTTTGGAGCCATGTCTGATATGGAATGGATTCACCCAGTGGAGTGGGTCCCATGCTGTATATCTAAAGTAGTGTACTGTGGAGAAGTGAAGCTAATATCTGATATTACCCTCAGGGAGGTAATATCCTCTCCTCCTGCCCTCACAGCTTCACTGTTAGTCTTCAAGGAAAATAAAGACTTTCTGGAAAATAACCTCTGATTATTACCCATTAAGAAGACTGGAAGCAGCTGCACCTCTCTGTGTTCAGTGGTTATGTGCAGGATGGAGTTTGTGATGTGATGTAACCACCTGCTAAATATACACAATGGGCCCTATTCTCCCACAGGCCTTCGGTGCTAAAACGGGCCTTAAACGCAAAAAAACGTGCCTTGCGCCTGTTTTGGGACGATATCAATATGGCTTTACGCTGCCAAATGCGCTTTAGGCCGAATGGGCGTGGCGCAGTCCCAGAATGGGCCAAAGTGGGCGTGTCGGCGCTAAATACCGGCGTACTGCTATCTTCCGACCTGGCGTTAATTTAGCGCCTTGCGCCTTTGAAAAGCAGGCCTATTCAGTGGGCCAGTTGCGCGGAGCGCTCCCCTCTGGCTCTCTCCCTCCCCTCTGGCTCTCTCCTCTTTCACCCTTGTCTGTGTCACCTCTCTCCCTCTCTCCTCAGTCTGACAGGCACAATACCGACTGTCTCTGACTCCCTCGCTCAGAGTCCCATAGAAAAAATAAGCTGTAACTTCACTGCAATGTGAATGTCCCAACATGCATTGTGGTACTCCATTTCGCTACTAAATAGCAACTAAATGAGCCGAAAACCTATATTAAGGGAGGATCTAAATAATGTGTAATGGTAAGACAACCTCCAATTGTAGAACATTTCAATATTGGACCAAATAAAACATCTAAATGAAAACACCACCCTATGTGAAACATATATGTCCTACTGGGGCTATAAATATCCCTTGTCGATTTAACGTGATTTAGATAAGTGACAGCGGAACGCGCTTCGGAAGCTTCTACTGTCATCTGCTATACTGTGATGTCCGCTCCAATAACTTGGCCCTACTCCACATTTAGTTTTACAATAAAAACACATTTATGCAATGACTTTACATAATGTAGGCTATTTATGTGCATCATCCTTCCTGCAGCAGGCGAGAGAAAATGATATCTTTCTGGACAAACTTTCACCAATCTAATAGGCTATATTTTTCTAGCTGATGCGTTTAGAACATTATTTTCACTTTGATCTTGCTATAGTGTAGCGTTTTTACATGCTTGCAGTATTTCAACTGCAGTTATATTGGTTTGAGAAGCATCATAATATGGAATAATAGCCGATATATGGAGACAGACGGGATGAAGGGAGGTGGGGGGGGGGGGATCAGAGGCTTGGGTTTCTTCTGGTTTTGCTGGACCACTGGAATGGAGCTTAAAAGGCAAGCATGCGATTCGTTTATTGCACTTATCCAATGAACTGACGGTGCATAATTTTACGCTTAAAAGGCGTGGTTGTAATGGTTGAGGCTGCGTCTAGCGCCAAGACCAAGATATCAAGTGCGCTGGTCCACGCCCACTGATTTGCGCTGCGCCAGGCGCTCGGCCTAGAAACAGCGCCGATGCAACGATAGGGACCAATATGTTTTAATGTTATCATGCACTCACTGTAGCAAACTAAACCATCCAGCAAACATTTGGACATGAATAGATCTAGATAGTCTGTACAACAGCTTGCACCAACATTGAGAGTCCGTGTAAATATAGCGACAAAATCAAAGATATCAGTTCAATGGCTGTAATTGATAGATTATTTGGACCTACCGTATTCGGGGTTTTACATTTCAATGTCTCAGTCACATAAATGTCATGATTGAGTTGTCCTTGTGTATGACCTCCTTCACTGCTGAACACTGATCACACTGGTAACGCTGCAGCAGTCTTCTCAATGGTAAGATCATCACAAAGCTTGTTTGCCAGAAATGTTATCCTGTGTATAACTGTTTGGACCCAGGAGCAGAGACGACAGAGTCAGGAGTCAAATAAATGTATTTTTACTTGAAGACTTTGAACACAGGAACAAATAAACAAGAAACAGCAATTAAGCCTAAAGCTAATTCTAGCCTATACAGTAGTCGGAGAACCAACGAATAAACTAATTCTCTTGAGACAGATGAATCATGAGCAAAGTCCAGCACAAAGTTCACTGAGGTCCTTCCATAGAGTCTCGAACAGGAGTAGCCAGAACACAGCAGCAGCTTGGCAACGATCAGCACTGGAGTCTGCAAGCAGAAGAGGTTATAAAGGCTGCCAACCAGGTGCAAACTATCACAGTAATCAAGAGAATGATGTCATGGCCTTTCCTATAGGCTAGTTTCTCCCGCCGCTGTGATGAGCGCGGGATCTCTGTTCAGCACCCTGGACAGCAACGGCCCGGCGCGTCCTGGTTGCCGGCGCTCCGGCTGCTTCAGCACCCCGGATAGCTCCTTGACCACTGCCTGATGCCGCCTCCCTGAGTCGTGCTCCCAAGGGTGTGTCAAGAAAGATGTTGTGTATCTTTAACCGCTGGCCAAGCATAACTCATAACTGCTTATCTTCCACTACACTGCCTCCTAGAGGGCTGGGTGATATGACTTCAAATCAATATCACGATTATTTCAAACCTTTACCTCATTTACGATTCATGATTATTTAATGATTATTTCATACACTTTTTAACACTGCCATCAGTTCTCTGTACACTGTACTGTACTGTATTGTAGTGTGCTGTACTGTACTGTATAATACTGTAGTGTACTGTATTACTGTATAATACTGTACTTTACTGTACTGTGCTGTACTGTACTGTACTCTACTGTACTGGATAATACTGTACTGTACTGTTTGTTGGCTCAGTGTTTTCACTCATGTCCTCCTCCAGGCCGACAGTCTTGGCTTTGAGTGAATGCCTGAACGTGGACTAACATCAGTTGGATGATTAATTAATGAATCAATCAATTGATTAATTAATTAATTAATTAATTGAATTAATTTACATGAGGAAGATTACCTCAGTTATGGGTTCTAAATTTAGGCTTTGATACATTTTCAGTAAATTGCCCAGCTCTACTGCCTCCCTTCCTCTCCTTTCCTATGACTCCATCGTTTCCCTCTCACTGTGTAGTCTTCTCTCTCTCTTTCTCTCTCTCTCTCTTTCAGTCTTCTCTCTTTCAGTCTTCTCTCTCTCTCTCTCTCTAGCTCTCTCTACTTGAGTCTTCCCATCTATCTCTGTCTCTCTGTATCATCATCTGGTAGCCCAATCTCACAGCTCTCTTTCTGAAATGTGTGTGTGTGTGTGTGTGTGTGTGTGTGTGTGTGTGTGTGTGTGTGTGTGTGTGTGTGTGTGTGTGTGTGCGCAGCACAGAGACCGGGACCAGTGGCTGGAGGTGGACGCCCTGCGGCCGACCCGCTTCACCGGCATCATCTTGTAGGACTGCAGCTCTATCTGGAGGTCAGCTCAGGTCAAAGGTCACATTCTAGAATGAAAGTGTT
Organism: Poromitra crassiceps; assembly: GCF_964638095.1. Classification (NCBI taxonomy): domain Eukaryota; kingdom Metazoa; phylum Chordata; class Actinopteri; order Beryciformes; family Melamphaidae; genus Poromitra; species Poromitra crassiceps. The sequence goes on along the minus strand of NC_139634.1, from coordinate 39,558,625 downwards.
TCTCCAAATGGTGCAATACGTCCACCCCCCCCCCCCCCCCCCAAAAAAATGATCTATGTAGTGTTTTAGATGAAAGCTCTTTATTTTCTTCTGTTACCTACAATATTGCAGGTATAGTTTAGCTCAGTGATGTAGCTTTGCAGTAATCTCCTTTTGGAACCAAACTCATCTAATACTACAGTTGGCTGGCTATCTATATTCTTATGTGCAACACCTAATACTGTATTCATAGTATTCCCATGATGTCACAAGCATTTTCCTACCAATATGGTGCTACAACACACACAGCTCATTGGCTGTTTGTGTCACTTGATTGTAATCACCTGTTAATTGATTACAATCACGTGTTATTTTCCTACCAAGATGGCCGTATGGTGATGTAACAGAATACTATCAATACAGTAGGCCTACTATATAATTACATCTCTTGTACATCTGCGTCGGACTGAGAGCAGTTGGATGAAAATCAGGACTATAGGGATGGGGCTCAATACTCGGGTCAGGACCCGGTTCCAAATTTCTCAAAACCCGGAAATCAAAAAGGTCCGAGCTTATCGATACTGTTATCGATACTAGCAGCCGCTGGTCCTCCCCCCCCCCTCTCTTTCTCTGTCTCCAGACCGCTCTCAAGTGCTCTGACTGTCACTATGGTGCTGCGCTCCACTCCAAACCTGTGCAGACCTACAGTAAACATTGATTGTCTAATTCAAGTTTTAATTAGTTTAAGGAGTGAATCGCGTGGGTCACGCAGCACCCCCCCCCCCCCCCCCCCTCGTGCATTTGGTTGCTATGGTGACTGAAGTGCTGCACGCCCCCCCCCCCTCATGTATTTGGTTGCTATGGTGACTGAAGTACAAGTGGTCAAATTGGCTACATTTCACAAAAGATCAGCCTGTGAAGCAAAATGGCTGATAAGTGACATGGTGATTTCTTGTGAGGGGGAAACACATTGTCATTGATCAAACATATCAGCGTTGCCCATCAGATCAAAGCAAAATGGAGTAGCCTACCTCTGACTGTCTTCATCAAGTGAGAACATGTCACCTCCGCCTGCTGCTGCGTTTCAATAGACCTTTTTCACGGGGGCCATTGTGTGTCGAAAAGGCAGGGTAAACAAAACAGTAATGAGGGTTTCATTACTGTTTTGCCTGCACTTGTGTTGACCCTGACTTTGACACAAAATGGCCCGTGTGAAAAGGGTCTATTATTCTCCCCCGAAGGTAGGCTATATATACTGCATTATTCTCCCCTGAAGGTAGGCTATATATACTGCATTATTCTCCCCTGAAGGTAGGCTATATATACTGCATTATTCTCCCCTGAAGGTAGGCTATATATACTGCATTATTCTCCCCTGAAGGTAGGCTATATATACTGCATTATGCTCCCCTGAAGGTAGGCTATATATACTGCATTATTCTCCCCTGAAGGTAGGCTATATATACTGCATTATTCTCCCCCGAAGGTAGGCTATATATACTGCATTATTCTCCCCTGAAGGTAGGCTATATATACTGCATTATTCTCCCCTGAAGGTAGGCTATATATACTGCATTATTCTCCCCTGAAGGTAGGCTATATATACTGCATTATTCTCCCCTGAAGGTAGGCTATATATACTGCATTATTCTCCCCTGAAGGTAGGTTATATATACTGCATTATTCTCCCCTGAAGGTAGGCTATATATACTGCATTATTCTCCCCTGAAGGTAGGCTATATATACTGCATTATTCTCCCCTGAAGGTAGGCTATATATACTGCATTATTCTCCCCCGAAGGTAGGCTATATATACTGCATTATTCTCCCCTGAAGGTAGGCTATATATACTGCATTATTCTCCCCTGAAGGTAGGCTATATATACTGCATTATTCTCCCCTGAAGGTAGGCTATATATACTGCATTATTCTCCCCTGAAGGTAGGCTATATATACTGCATTATTCTCCCCTGAAGGTAGGCTATATATACTGCATTATTCTCCCCTGAAGGTAGGCTATATATACTGCATTATTCTCCCCTGAAGGTAGGCTATATATACTGCATTATTCTCCCCTGAAGGTAGGTTATATATACTGCATTATTCTCCCCTGAAGGTAGGCTATATATACTGCATTATTCTCCCCTGAAGGTAGGCTATATATACTGCATTATTCTCCCCCGAAGGTAGGCTATATATACTGCATTATTCTCCCCTGAAGGTAGGCTATATATACTGCATTATTCTCCCCTGAAGGTAGGCTATATATACTGCATTATTCTCCCCTGAAGGTAGGCTATATATACTGCATTATTCTCCCCTGAAGGTAGGCTATATATACTGCATTATTCTCCCCTGAAGGTAGGCTATATATACTGCATTATTCTCCCCTGAAGGTAGGTTATATATACTGCATTATTCTCCCCTGAAGGTAGGCTATATATACTGCATTATTCTCCCCTGAAGGTAGGCTATATATACTGCATTATTCTCCCCTGAAGGTAGGCTATATATACTGCATTATTCTCCCCCGAAGGTAGGCTATATATACTGCATTATTCTCCCCTGAAGGTAGGCTATATATACTGCATTATTCTCCCCTGAAGGTAGGCTATATATACTGCATTATTCTCCCCTGAAGGTAGGCTATATATACTGCATTATTCTCCCCTGAAGGTAGGCTATATATACTGCATTATTCTCCCCTGAAGGTAGGCTATATATACTGCATTATTCTCCCCTGAAGGTAGGCTATATATACTGCATTATTCTCCCCTGAAGGTAGGCTATATATACTGCATTATTCTCCCCTGAAGGTAGGCTATATATACTGCATTATTCTCCCCTGAAGGTAGGCTATATATACTGCATTATTCTCCCCCGAAGGTAGACTATATATACTGCATTATTCTCCCCTGAAGGTAGGCTATATATACTGCATTATTCTCCCCTGAAGGTAGGTTATATATACTGCATTATTCTCCCCTGAAGGTAGGCTATATATACTGCATTATTCTCCCCTGAAGGTAGGCTATATATACTGCATTATTCTCCCCTGAAGGTAGGCTATATATACTGCATTATTCTCCCCCGAAGGTAGGCTATATATACTGCATTATTCTCCCCTGAAGGTAGGCTATATATACTGCATTATTCTCCCCTGAAGGTAGGCTATATATACTGCATTATTCTCCCCTGAAGGTAGGCTATATATACTGCATTATTCTCCCCTGAAGGTAGGCTATATATACTGCATTATTCTCCCCTGAAGGTAGGCTATATATACTGCATTATTCTCCCCTGAAGGTAGGCTATATATACTGCATTATTCTCCCCTGAAGGTAGGCTATATATACTGCATTATTCTCCCCTGAAGGTAGGCTATATATACTGCATTATTCTCCCCTGAAGGTAGGCTATATATACTGCATTATTCTCCCCTGAAGGTAGGCTATATATACTGCATTATTCTCCCCTGAAGGTAGGCTATATATACTGCATTATTCTCCCCTGAAGGTAGGCTATATATACTGCATTATTCTCCCCTGAAGGTAGGCTATATATACTGCATTATTCTCCCCTGAAGGTAGGCTATATATACTGCATTATTCTCCCCTGAAGGTAGGCTATATATACTGCATTATTCTCCCCTGAAGGTAGACTATATATACTGCATTATTCTCCCCTGAAGGTAGGCTATATATACTGCATTATTCTCCCCTGAAGGTAGGCTATATATACTGCATTATTCTCCCCTGAAGGTAGGCTATATATACTGCATTATTCTCCCCTGAAGGTAGGCTATATATACTGCATTATTCTCCCCTGAAGGTAGGCTATATATACTGCATTATTCTCCCCCGAAGGTAGACTATATATACTGCATTATTCTCCCCCGAAGGTAGGCTATATATACTGCATTATTCTCCCCTGAAGGTAGGCTATATATACTGCATTATTCTCCCCTGAAGGTAGGCTATATATACTGCATTATTCTCCCCTGAAGGTAGGCTATATATACTGCATTATTCTCCCCTGAAGGTAGGCTATATATACTGCATTATTCTCCCCCGAAGGTAGACTATATATACTGCATTATTCTCCCCTGAAGGTAGGCTATATATACTGCATTATTCTCCCCTGAAGGTAGGTTATATATACTGCATTATTCTCCCCTGAAGGTAGGCTATATATACTGCATTATTCTCCCCTGAAGGTAGGCTATATATACTGCATTATTCTCCCCTGAAGGTAGGCTATATATACTGCATTATTCTCCCCTGAAGGTAGGCTATATATACTGCATTATTCTCCCCTGAAGGTAGGCTATATATACTGCATTATTCTCCCCTGAAGGTAGGCTATATATACTGCATTATTCTCCCCTGAAGGTAGGCTATATATACTGCATTATTCTCCCCTGAAGGTAGGCTATATATACTGCATTATTCTCCCCTGAAGGTAGGCTATATATACTGCATTATTCTCCCCTGAAGGTAGGCTATATATACTGCATTATTCTCCCCTGAAGGTAGGCTATATATACTGCATTATTCTCCCCTGAAGGTAGGCTATATATACTGCATTATTCTCCCCTGAAGGTAGGCTATATATACTGCATTATTCTCCCCTGAAGGTAGGCTATATATACTGCATTATTCTCCCCTGAAGGTAGGCTATATATACTGCATTATTCTCCCCTGAAGGTAGGCTATATATACTGCATTATTCTCCCCTGAAGGTAGGCTATATATACTGCATTATTCTCCCCTGAAGGTAGGCTATATATACTGCATTATTCTCCCCTGAAGGTAGGCTATATATACTGCATTATTCTCCCCTGAAGGTAGGCTATATATACTGCATTATTCTCCCCTGAAGGTAGGCTATATATACTGCATTATTCTCCCCTGAAGGTAGGCTATATATACTGCATTATTCTCCCCTGAAGGTAGGCTATATATACTGCATTATTCTCCCCTGAAGGTAGGCTATATATACTGCATTATTCTCCCCTGAAGGTAGGCTATATATACTGCATTATTCTCCCCTGAAGGTAGGCTATATATACTGCATTATTCTCCCCCGAAGGTAGACTATATATACTGCATTATTCTCCCCCGAAGGTAGGCTATATATACTGCATTATTCTCCCCTGAAGGTAGGCTATATATACTGCATTATTCTCCCCGAAGGTAGGCTATATATACTGCATTATTCTCCCCCGAAGGTAGGCTATATATACTGCATTATTCTCCCCTGAAGGTAGGCTATATATACTGCATTATTCTCCCCTGAAGGTAGGCTATATATACTGCATTATTCTCCCCTGAAGGTAGGCTATATATACTGCATTATTCTCCCCTGAAGGTAGGCTATATATACTGCATTATTCTCCCCCGAAGGTAGGCTATATATACTGCATTATTCTCCCCTGAAGGTAGGCTATATATACTGCATTATTCTCCCCTGAAGGTAGGCTATATATACTGCATTATTCTCCCCTGAAGGTAGGCTATATATACTGCATTATTCTCCCCTGAAGGTAGGCTATATATACTGCATTATTCTCCCCTGAAGGTAGGCTATATATACTGCATTATTCTCCCCTGAAGGTAGGCTATATATACTGCATTATTCTCCCCCGAAGGTAGGCTATATATACTGCATTATTCTCCCCTGAAGGTAGGCTATATATACTGCATTATTCTCCCCTGAAGGTAGGCTATATATACTGCATTATTCTCCCCTGAAGGTAGGCTATATATACTGCATTATTCTCCCCTGAAGGTAGGCTATATATACTGCATTATTCTCCCCTGAAGGTAGGCTATATATACTGCATTATTCTCCCCGAAGGTAGGCTATATATACTGCATTATTCTCCCCTGAAGGTAGGCTATATATACTGCATTATTCTCCCCTGAAGGTAGGCTATATATACTGCATTATTCTCCCCTGAAGGTAGGCTATATATACTGCATTATTCTCCCCTGAAGGTAGGCTATATATACTGCATTATTCTCCCCTCGAAGGTAGGCTATATATACTGCATTATTCTCCCCCGAAGGTAGGCTATATATACTGCATTATTCTCCCCTGAAGGTAGGCTATATATACTGCATTATTCTCCCCTGAAGGTAGGCTATATATACTGCATTATTCTCCCCTGAAGGTAGGCTATATATACTGCATTATTCTCCCCTGAAGGTAGACTATATATACTGCATTATTCTCCCCTGAAGGTAGACTATATATACTGCATTATTCTCCCCTGAAGGTAGGCTATATATACTGCATTATTCTCCCCTGAAGGTAGGCTATATATACTGCATTATTCTCCCCTGAAGGTAGGCTATATATACTGCATTATTCTCCCCTGAAGGTAGGCTATATATACTGCATTATTCTCCCCTGAAGGTAGGCTATATATACTGCATTATTCTCCCCTGAAGGTAGGCTATATATACTGCATTATTCTCCCCTGAAGGTAGGCTATATATACTGCATTATTCTCCCCTGAAGGTAGGCTATATATACTGCATTATTCTCCCCTGAAGGTAGGCTATATATACTGCATTATTCTCCCCTGAAGGTAGGCTATATATACTGCATTATTCTCCCCTGAAGGTAGGCTATATATACTGCATTATTCTCCCCTGAAGGTAGGCTATATATACTGCATTATTCTCCCCTGAAGGTAGGCTATATATACTGCATTATTCTCCCCTGAAGGTAGGCTATATATACTGCATTATTCTCCCCTGAAGGTAGGCTATATATACTGCATTATTCTCCCCTGAAGGTAGGCTATATATACTGCATTATTCTCCCCTGAAGGTAGGCTATATATACTGCATTATTCTCCCCTGAAGGTAGGCTATATATACTGCATTATTCTCCCCTGAAGGTAGGCTATATATACTGCATTATTCTCCCCTGAAGGTAGGCTATATATACTGCATTATTCTCCCCTGAAGGTAGGCTATATATACTGCATTATTCTCCCCTGAAGGTAGGCTATATATACTGCATTATTCTCCCCTGAAGGTAGGCTATATATACTGCATTATTCTCCCCTGAAGGTAGGCTATATATACTGCATTATTCTCCCCTGAAGGTAGGCTATATATACTGCATTATTCTCCCCTGAAGGTAGGCTATATATACTGCATTATTCTCCCCTGAAGGTAGGCTATATATACTGCATTATTCTCCCCTGAAGGTAGGCTATATATACTGCATTATTCTCCCCTGAAGGTAGGCTATATATACTGCATTATTCTCCCCTGAAGGTAGGCTATATATACTGCATTATTCTCCCCTGAAGGTAGGCTATATATACTGCATTATTCTCCCCTGAAGGTAGGCTATATATACTGCATTATTCTCCCCTGAAGGTAGGCTATATATACTGCATTATTCTCCCCTGAAGGTAGGCTATATATACTGCATTATTCTCCCCTGAAGGTAGACTATATATACTGCATTATTCTCCCCTGAAGGTAGGCTATATATACTGCATTATTCTCCCCTGAAGGTAGGCTATATATACTGCATTATTCTCCCCTGAAGGTAGGCTATATATACTGCATTATTCTCCCCTGAAGGTAGGCTATATATACTGCATTATTCTCCCCTGAAGGTAGGCTATATATACTGCATTATTCTCCCCTGAAGGTAGGCTATATATACTGCATTATTCTCCCCTGAAGGTAGGCTATATATACTGCATTATTCTCCCCTGAAGGTAGGCTATATATACTGCATTATTCTCCCCTGAAGGTAGGCTATATATACTGCATTATTCTCCCCTGAAGGTAGGCTATATATACTGCATTATTCTCCCCTGAAGGTAGGCTATATATACTGCATTATTCTCCCCTGAAGGTAGGCTATATATACTGCATTATTCTCCCCTGAAGGTAGGCTATATATACTGCATTATTCTCCCCTGAAGGTAGGCTATATATACTGCATTATTCTCCCCTGAAGGTAGGCTATATATACTGCATTATTCTCCCCTGAAGGTAGGCTATATATACTGCATTATTCTCCCCTGAAGGTAGGCTATATATACTGCATTATTCTCCCCTGAAGGTAGGCTATATATACTGCATTATTCTCCCCTGAAGGTAGGCTATATATACTGCATTATTCTCCCCTGAAGGTAGGCTATATATACTGCATTATTCTCCCCTGAAGGTAGGCTATATATACTGCATTATTCTCCCCTGAAGGTAGGCTATATATACTGCATTATTCTCCCCTGAAGGTAGGCTATATATACTGCATTATTCTCCCCTGAAGGTAGACTATATATACTGCATTATTCTCCCCTGAAGGTAGGCTATATATACTGCATTATTCTCCCCTGAAGGTAGGCTATATATACTGCATTATTCTCCCCTGAAGGTAGGCTATATATACTGCATTATTCTCCCCTGAAGGTAGGCTATATATACTGCATTATTCTCCCCTGAAGGTAGGCTATATATACTGCATTATTCTCCCCTGAAGGTAGGGTATATATACTGCATTATTCTCCCCTGAAGGTAGGCTATATATACTGCATTATTCTCCCCTGAAGGTAGGCTATATATACTGCATTATTCTCCCCTGAAGGTAGGCTATATATACTGCATTATTCTCCCCTGAAGGTAGGCTATATATACTGCATTATTCTCCCCTGAAGGTAGGCTATATATACTGCATTATTCTCCCCTGAAGGTAGGCTATATATACTGCATTATTCTCCCCTGAAGGTAGGCTATATATACTGCATTATTCTCCCCTGAAGGTAGGCTATATATACTGCATTATTCTCCCCGAAGGTAGACTATATATACTGCATTATTCTCCCCCGAAGGTAGGCTATATATACTGCATTATTCTCCCCTGAAGGTAGGCTATATATACTGCATTATTCTCCCCCGAAGGTAGGCTATATATACTGCATTATTCTCCCCTGAAGGTAGGCTATATATACTGCATTATTCTCCCCTGAAGGTAGGCTATATATACTGCATTATTCTCCCCTGAAGGTAGGCTATATATACTGCATTATTCTCCCCTGAAGGTAGGCTATATATACTGCATTATTCTCCCCTGAAGGTAGGCTATATATACTGCATTATTCTCCCCCGAAGGTAGGCTATATATACTGCATTATTCTCCCCTGAAGGTAGGCTATATATACTGCATTATTCTCCCCTGAAGGTAGGTTATATATACTGCATTATTCTCCCCTGAAGGTAGGCTATATATACTGCATTATTCTCCCCTGAAGGTAGGCTATATATACTGCATTATTCTCCCCTGAAGGTAGGCTATATATACTGCATTATTCTCCCCTGAAGGTAGGCTATATATACTGCATTATTCTCCCCCGAAGGTAGGCTATATATACTGCATTATTCTCCCCTGAAGGTAGGCTATATATACTGCATTATTCTCCCCTGAAGGTAGGCTATATATACTGCATTATTCTCCCCTGAAGGTAGGCTATATATACTGCATTATTCTCCCCTGAAGGTAGGCTATATATACTGCATTATTCTCCCCTGAAGGTAGGCTATATATACTGCATTATTCTCCCCCGAAGGTAGGCTATATATACTGCATTATTCTCCCCTGAAGGTAGGCTATATATACTGCATTATTCTCCCCTGAAGGTAGGCTATATATACTGCATTATTCTCCCCTGAAGGTAGGCTATATATACTGCATTATTCTCCCCTGAAGGTAGGCTATATATACTGCATTATTCTCCCCTGAAGGTAGGCTATATATACTGCATTATTCTCCCCCGAAGGTAGGCTATATATACTGCATTATTCTCCCCTGAAGGTAGGCTATATATACTGCATTATTCTCCCCTGAAGGTAGGCTATATATACTGCATTATTCTCCCCTGAAGGTAGGCTATATATACTGCATTATTCTCCCCTGAAGGTAGACTATATATACTGCATTATTCCCCCCTGAAGGTAGACTATATATACTGCATTATTCTCCCCTGAAGGTAGGCTATATATACTGCATTATTCTCCCCTGAAGGTAGGCTATATATACTGCATTATTCTCCCCTGAAGGTAGGCTATATATACTGCATTATTCTCCCCTGAAGGTAGGCTATATATACTGCATTATTCTCCCCTGAAGGTAGGCTATATATACTGCATTATTCTCCCCTGAAGGTAGGCTATATATACTGCATTATTCTCCCCTGAAGGTAGACTATATATACTGCATTATTCTCCCCTGAAGGTAGGCTATATATACTGCATTATTCTCCCCTGAAGGTAGGCTATATATACTGCATTATTCTCCCCTGAAGGTAGGCTATATATACTGCATTATTCTCCCCTGAAGGTAGGCTATATATACTGCATTATTCTCCCCTGAAGGTAGGCTATATATACTGCATTATTCTCCCCTGAAGGTAGACTATATATACTGCATTATTCTCCCCTGAAGGTAGGCTATATATACTGCATTATTCTCCCCTGAAGGTAGGCTATATATACTGCATTATTCTCCCCTGAAGGTAGGCTATATATACTGCATTATTCTCCCCTGAAGGTAGGCTATATATACTGCATTATTCTCCCCTGAAGGTAGGCTATATATACTGCATTATTCTCCCCTGAAGGTAGGCTATATATACTGCATTATTCTCCCCTGAAGGTAGGCTATATATACTGCATTATTCTCCCCTGAAGGTAGGCTATATATACTGCATTATGCTCCCCTGAAGGTAGACTATATATACTGCATTATTCTCCCCTGAAGGTAGGCTATATATACTGCATTATTCTCCCCTGAAGGTAGGCTATATATACTGCATTATTCTCCCCTGAAGGTAGGCTATATATACGCACCCAAACTTCATAGCATACATCTCGTTCATTGACAATAATTGATGATAATTGATGAAATATGCGATCTCAGTGATGTAACGCTAAGTTGCTGGTTGTGCCGTTGTGCATCGTGCTCTCGAGCTGACACGTGACATGACACGACACGACATGTAGCCTATATATTAGGACATCCTCACCATCAACATGCATGTATGCATGATATGGGTTCAATGTCTATTTAGTACAACAAAGAGCATTGGCGAAGGTACATAACATCAGATGCGTTCAAATGTTATCATGCAAACTGTTTTTGGTGAAAAATCCAGTTTGCAATGCATGATGTGTATGTTTTAACAGCAATATAAAATTGATATTAGAGAGGGAATTATGACCTGTTTAACTTCCTAACAGCTTGTTGCAATACATCATTAAAACTACTCATGCCAAGATTTGTTTTGAATCAAAGCAAATATTTAAATTAAAATAGGATTAAATTAAATCAGGACAGGCTCTGAGCTTTTTGTCATGAGTTTGTTTGCAAGCCTAGAAGAAAGTTTACTATGAGCTGTGGACAGTAAGTAGCCTGTATATGTTTGTTCCTCTGGCTGTCTTGCCTGCTGTGTGTCACAGCACTGCTGTTGTCTGATAAAGTGGTATTCGAGCCACCACACAGCGTCCTCGCTTCGTTTTTTTTAGCAATCCCCCCCGCGGAGAACGTAGAAGCATTGATTATGATCGATTTTATCTCACCGAAGCGCCGACACTCTAAATATGGTCGGCTACAGTTTGATACAACAGTGTGGTCGTGATGCAAGTTCATTCTGGAAAAAACACCAAATAAGAATGAATTGGAAGAATGAATGCTAGATAGTCTCGCAGCCGTAGATGATATATCTACCTCGTCCTGTAAAGGGAAACCCAGTATGGGTCAGTATAGTTAAACTGTTTATCAAATCACGTTTTAATTCTCAGATGAGTTTAAAAAAACTGGCTCATTAAAAGAAAGAGGGGTGTTGGCGATGGTGGTGAAAAGGAGCAGGTTAGCAGGGGACGGTCTCTCTGCTGTCTGGCAGTTTTGAAAGGGGCGCAAATGGATACACTTTTCTTTTTCTTGATGTATTTTTGAGATACCAAGGTTTAAAGTGGCTTTAAGTTGCCAAATAGCATTTAATTGACTGTATCTCCTAATAGACAGGACAGGCGGTGAGGCAGGGAGATGTGACTGGAGGTCCCAGTCATGAAGGAGCAGCAGAACAGAGGAGGAGAGGAGAAGAGCAAAGTGAAGCAGACATAATAGAACCAGATACAACAGAAAGAGCAGGACCTGCTGCTGCTGAAGAACGCCCCGGCCCGGGTGCTGGTCATAGACAAAGTGGAATTGCTGGTAAGAACTGAATAATGACATCACAACAGTGTAATCCTGATGTTGTGCTGATGTTGTGTTGAAGCAGCTAATTGTCTAATGGAAATCCCAGATGCAGATCACCACTACTCCAATCTGGGAACCCATCGGTTAAACAAAAACAAAAAAACAAATGATCTAACCTCTGGGTGCAGCCCCGTTTCAATGTGGTGCAACAGGAACTCATTATGGATTTCTTTTCCGCTGCCTGCGTGTCGCTCTCAAATCCGTCCGTCGCTTTGAAACAACAATAACAACTCTAGCTTGTTGCTAGTAGCAAGTAGCAACTTGCTACACGCTGAAAATGGTAAGTTTTGACTACACACTGCGGTCACGTTCACTTCATTTTGATCAGGTAAAACGCAGCATGCGTGCGAGCGCTGTTACACACCTTTTGCCAGAGCCTGCAGACAGATTTTTGATGCAAGTCGAAAGTCTGTCTCAAGAGATTACCACAACTCTAACCAGTTCCTCTTTGGCCCAAAGTCAATCTGTTCAAGTTCAAATTCAATTCAACTGTATTGTCCCCATTCCCCAAGGGAAATGTGTCATGCAGCCAGGTAAAACATAGAACACAAAGAAACATAGGCACACAGAATCAGAGTGTGTGTGTGTGTGTGTGTGTGTGTGTGTGTGTGTGTGTGTGTGTGTGTGTGTGTGTGTGTGTGTGTGTGTGTGTGTGTGTGTGTGTGTGTGTGTGTGTGTGTGTGTGTGTGTGTGTGGAAATATGTTCAGAAGTTTGTGAGAAATCCTGCTGGGAGACAAAAATTCCTCAGCAGAGGTAAAAAGAATTAAATTCTGAACTTTGATCTTTGACTATCTGTGTTTCCACCCATACCTGCAGACCGCTTCACAATGTAACGTTCATTTGTTTGTGATAAAGGAATTAATGTATTTTGTAATGAATCAAAACTCATGTCATGTCTGTTTTCAAAAAAGTTCAACAGCTTTTCTGTGCGATTGTTGTGGTGCAAAAACCACAAAGATCAGACAGATATAAGGTTTTATCTCAAAGCAGCATCAGATCTGCCTTTATGATACTTTTTTCCTTTCCTCCAAACTGAGTTCCACTGATATCCACTAGATGTCACCATTAGATTAGAAATCAAATCAGTGCAACTGAAAGACCATCCTTCTAGTCTCAAGACAGACTGTCTTAATACATTCTTTGAATGCACCATAGGAGGAAGCATTTGAAAATTGCAGGAGCAAATGCGTCCATTTTAAGAAACTAGTATGCTACAGTCAGAGACGATAACGAACCAGTTGACATAGTCATCTATCGCGCTGTTTCTGAAGTTAATAACTCACCAGTCCACTGAGAGGAACAGAACCTTATCCATTACCTAAATCGTTTGGACTTGTAGGCTTTATACGCATATGACTCATCCCCACAAGGTAAGTGTTAGGAACTTGAAATGTAAAACATTGTGTGATGTAAAACGTCATGAAGCGTGATCTCGGTCAGTGCTGTAGACAACTTATGGGTTTGATGATCTGGTTTGAAGTTTGCAAATAGCCTAAATTACAGTGGTCATAATTACTATAATTGAAATGATACACAATGCATTTGTATTTAATCGTCTAATTAGTGTGTTTTTATCTCTAGTGTTGCAGTCCAATTCAGTCAGTGTTCTATACTGTAAATGCCACAAGGTCATTACCATTAGCTATTTATCATCTGTTTATGAAAAGTTACACCCAATTGCTACCAAAATCCCAAATCAATTATGGAGAACTTTGGTACACTAAGGACTATTTGTGATTTCTGGTTTTGTTCAATGTCAAATGTCAAAAACCCAGCATTTAATCTGAGACAGTTTTTAGGTGTGGCTGTGAGGGGATTTTCAGAGAGGCTGCTCGATTTTCATGCCCGGCCTGCATGGGCATTAACAAGTGCATGCATGTCTACACCAGACAGCTATACATGGTTTATTCAGCCTACATGATTGGTAGGCAACTGTAGGCCTAGGCCAATCTGGGCACCAGAGTCTAGTCTGACTGTCAGACTGGTTTTGTTCCATGTAAAATGTCAAAAACCCTGCATTTAATCTCTGAGGCAGTATACAGATGGAGAGACTCAGGTCCCTGAGGACCAACTCGCTTGGGAGGTTCTCAACTATCTGGGAACCATTTCTGGCCCACTTTGACGTTAGATCCCAAGCACTTATTACATATATAAGCACCTTGAGCAGCTGGTAGCACCACATTGCAATGTTAAATGTCAATGATGTATGTATGGTTTTTTTTCTTCTTCTTTTTGTTTTGTATTTCTTTCTGTGTCTGAGCCTGTCTGTCTTGTATTGTCTTGTGTATTGTTTCATAAAAAATGTAAAATACAATATTGGGGAAAAAAGAAAATCTCTGAGGCAGTGATTCTTAGTCTAGCAGAAAGGGCCCTCAGATTTTGAGATACCCCTATAGCCGAGGCAGAACAAAACACAATGATTTTTCTTATCTTTAGGGTCTCCCATTAATGAAATTGATTGTCCAATTTTATTTTGGGGGAAGAAATGTTTTTTTTGGGTTATTCTTTACAACTACCCCAAAGGCCCAAACCCTGAAAAAGAGCCAGATTAGGCCCGTCCGAATAGAGGAAAGGTGACAAAAAAGCCCATAACTTGAGAATCCTCACTCTTTTCATCGTCAGATTTGCTGAGGTATGAACCAGGTCCAGGTGGCTGCCCTACATCACCAAATAGTCAGAAAATCTTTCAATTATCTTTATGACTAAAAGGCTAAAAGTAATCTCATGTGTAAGAAATGGCTGTTCTACATTGAAGTAAAAAAATGTAAATAATTAACTTGTTGGTTTTGGATTTATTTAGCTTCAAGAGTGCATTTTTGTTCGTGTGACCCTCAACACAGGCTTTGAGAATCCCGGCCACTTACTGATACTTATGCTTAAATGAACCCAATCGTATTCTGGTTTATTTCAAGAAAAACATTTTGGCTAGTGGAAATTCTAATTCTAAGTTCCTGGGTTACGGCATGACAATATTTGTTCTGTATTATTTCAATTGTCACACTCATCGATACATATTTGAGGTTTGTTTATTAATTGGGAAAAGGGCCACTGGAACAAACGCCGCGAACATGATCCGGCTACTTTTTCAATCTAACTGGCTACTCAAAAGTTTGGGGAACTCTCTGATTTAAAATGAGATATTCCTCTAAATTGGGCTTCAAATGGCCAAAACTGGGACCGATGTGATATCCTTTCATGGTGCCTGAAATCCCTGGCTACGGCCCTGACCACAGTAGCCAAGTGAGTCCAGGTTTAATTTTCTAGTTTGGCACAAACATAAATCTAAATGAGTTTACTTTGAAGCCCGTAAACAAATTACTCAGATCATACACAACCTACATCTCACTGAGTAAATAATACTCCATAAGTGGGCTTGAAAGTTCTGGTGGCAAACTACAGTACTGTAGATGTTTTCCATAATATTCAGTGAACTGATGCCCCTGTAGACTGGACACTACCATGGTAGCCCTGAAGCAGATATTATATAGATATTATATAGTTAAATTCACTCTTTTATTTTCGCTACTTCAATATATTTTGATGCAAATACTTTTGACCTCCAACTTGTATAGCTGTCGGGGGACCTGAACGCCTGCATCTAGTGGGACTTCCAGGGATCTGTGGACCTGCTGGACAAACTCTACGACTACCTGAGCGAGCAGCCGGTCAAGGAGCGCTGGGCCAAAGTGGAGGAGCGCGTGTGGCAGCTGACAGAGGTATTACATCAAAATAAACATCACCAATTTATTTACAGTTTTCATATTTTACTGGATTACTTATAACTAATGCTCTTTTCTCATTTCACATAAACTAATGGCTGCAGTTAAAAAATAACATACAACAGACAATTGGGAAACGTGTATCTTAAATAAAGTGCTTTAATTTTAGAAACATAAGTTTCCCCTTCTCTTCCTTTTGTTAACTCTCAGCCAACACACCTCTCTCTTTTTCCTCATGCTGGATTTGTGTGTGTGTGTGTGTGTGTGTGTGTGTGTGTGTGTGTGTGTGTGTGTGTGTGTGTGTGTGTGTGTATGTGTGTGTGTGTGTGTGTGTGTAGGTGTGTGTGTGTGTGTGTGTGTGTGTGTGTGTGTGTGTGTGTGTGTGTGTGTGTGTGTGTGTGTGTGTGTGTGTGTGTGTGTGTGTGTGTGTGTGTGTTTGCTCATGTGTGGTGCTTCTCCAGTGCTGGCCCAAGCCTTTATGCCTTTAGGCATTACTTGACTATTATCAATGCTTGATCATTTGTACCTGCCTATAATGGAGACATACCTCTATCTTTCCGTTGTTGTTTTTTATGTTCTCTATGTTCCCAGCTCTGACAGGCAGTTGGAATGAATTAAAACACTAGTATTACCTAGTCAGTCTGCACAACACTATTGTGTTTTTGGAATGATTAATATTCACATAATATATTGAGAAAAATCAAGTGTTCTTGGGGGCCCAGTTGCTTAGTTTGTTTATGCCTAGGTCCGGCCTTGCCTAGACAGTTCAGGATTGCATCGCACTTCACATGAGACCTATACAGGCTTTGAAATGTCTGTGAGAACAATGAATGAACATGTAGAGTCTGTCTACTCTGGATTCAAACTAAATCTTCATTTTCGCGATCTACTCATTTCTTTTGAGCACCCCATGTGGAATCACTTCTATCTCTTGCATTTCTCAGAGTCTCTCGCCTCTCCTCCGTCCGTGTGTCACTCTCTCACAGCAGCACTGGGAAGCCACAGGCAGAATCAATTTGCATAATTGATTGGCTGAGCAGCATCATATGTGATGATTTACAGCACATGCAATTAGTCAGTGAGTTTCCTGGCATATAAACCAGGCTAGGCTAAAAGCTACACAAGCATGTGCCGGTTAATAATGAAACGCTTTGTGAACATGTAACAATTCTCAATGATTAGTAGGTTATAGGGCTCGGTCCAGATAGGATGTGGTCCTGATGTGGACCGGAGTCCGGGACTTGACTTGAAGATCACCACCCTATCTTCTAGTTTCATGTGATACCAGTCCCTTCGCTCGATTGTTAAAAATGAGCGCGCTATAGCCTCTGAAATACAGTGATATCAGCTATAGGAGGAAAAGAGCACCTGGATATCAAGGAAGCAAAGAGGCACGTGTCTGGTGTCTATGACAGGGTTTCTAATACAAACGGAACTTGGAGATGTATAATACTCAAAGTTATTCAAATATTAAACAAAATAAAATTATATAGATGCACTTGACCTACTTTTCTGTAAATGTTTTAATTCAGTTGCCTAAACCACCAAGTGTTGTTACTGGTTTATTGGTTGGTTTATTGGTTTATTTGTTGCAAATGAGATTTCTTTAGACATAGGCCTACTACCTCTTCTCTGAAACAGTCAAATTACCGTAGGTCAATCCAAATGGGGATAATAGCCTATAAGTAGGGATGCACGATATGGATTTTTAGAGCCGATACGATAACCGATAAATATATTCTTCTCGGCCGATAACCGATACGATATAACCGATAATTATTATAATAAAAATAGATATAATTTTTTGTTTTTGTTTTTAACCTGTATTTTATGCACACCTGGGGTTAAAAAAGGGGTAGGGTAGATGTATGGATGTAGTGCGCATAGCTCTGACCTAACCAAATCTAACTAACATCACTGTGAACGCAAAACAAAGAAAACTTCTGATATAATATGATTGTTTTAATAAAGTGTATCACTCAATTATAGTCAATACAAAAATAAAGGCTTTTATAGAACGGAAAGCCAAGCTGCTTAGTCTGCAGATAAAACACAATGACAAAAGGCATAGTAATTTAGACTCTTATTGTCATACTGATCTGTTCAAATTTTGCATTGGTTCCAGTTCTCAGTGAATTGTAGCCTGGGCCCAATGAATGGGGCAGGCATATATACAGTCCATGGGCAGGCACTATAAACCATCTGTGTCATTTCACTTTTTACTGAAAAATGCTGCCACCAGATTAAATAAAAGGCACTATGTAATGTTGACTGACTGATGCTTTTTATGTAGCCTAATGTGCGCGACTGCTCCTTTGTTTTCATTATTGGCTCTGTCCCGCAGCTAACGCTAACTAGCGCGGTTAGCTTAACGTTAGCGAGTGGTTTTTTGGAGTTAAATACACAATCCCTGGATGTTTCATTTCGGGTAAAGGGGTTTCCATTAGTTTCTATAAGTTTACGCAAGCTCTGTGTATTAAGTGCTTTTGTGGGGCTGTTTGATCACAAGCCACAGACTGTAAATGTCACAGTTTGCCAAGCGGACGAGCCTGCAGGGTAGGCCCGCTACGACTGAGCTAACACAAACAACAAACATATCCGCTACATCATCGCCAGCTTTGGTTTAACGTAATGCCAGCTTAGAGGTTTCCCCTCCTCTCGGAACCTGTGTGGGACATGGATTGCAAATTACAGTAGCTTTCTGATCATTGTGAAACTGAAAAACAGCAACACACTACACACTGGCAGCAGCCATGTTTGCGTCGCAGCTGTGATGTCACGAATGTGCGACAACAAAAAGCTCCGCTTCCGAGGCAAAAAATAAACAGGATTATTATCGGATAATTTATCGGAAAAAGGCCATTATCGGAATAATAAATAATAACGCAAAATGGCCATATCGGCCGATAATTTATCGGTCCGATAATTATCGTGCATCCCTACCTATAAGTTAAGAATGCTCACTCTGATGGTCATCATATTTGGAGAGGGAAATACCAGGTGGCTGAATTACATCACCAAATAGTTTTGGAGATACACTGTTTTCATCGGACAGCAACGATTTGTGTGTGTGTGTGTGTGTGTGTGTGTGTGTGTGTTTTCCATATTTATCAGAGTTCACTGTAATAATACAGCCAACGCAGGCAGCTAGCCAGCCATATTTACAGACACTTGATGAAAAGGTATGCTTATTATGTGAAAATGCTCTACAATGAGATAAAAACAATCCATATGTCAAGAACCAAAGACTGAACCATACTGAAGGTTGCCCAAGAACGAGATGATGAGGACACTAGGATTACGATCCATGATGAGTTTGGCAGCAAGGCCCTTATCAACAAGCTACACTTGATGGGTCATTGTGTGTCTTATGATGATGTCCGTACATTTCTCACATCAGTAGCAGCAGATCAATTACAGAGAAGCAAAGGTGTTTACATCCCAAATGGACTGACTAGAACCACAGAACATGGGATTATTGATGCAGCCATTGACAACTTCGACCAGTATGAAGAGATGCTGGATGGCAAAAAGACAACACATTCCAATGCAATTGTTGTATCAGAAGAGGTGATGTTGCCACAGCACACAAGGCCATCCTGAGAATTCCAGAGAGATCTCTTCATGCTCTGAACAGCTGTGATTTGGATAATGAAGAGGTTCAGAGGTCAATATTATAGTCCAAGTCCAACTATCTGCAAGACACATGCAATACTTGATTGAAATGGTTCTGATATACTGTATGTAATACAATATAATCCAATATTACAATTTAAAATGTGTAATGTGCACTGGAGGCTTCAAGTTTCACATTACACGTGTGTGAGTTTATCCCTATAATGCTGTCAACTTTTCTTTGAGTTTCCAGTGAGAGTTATGCTGGTTCTTCAGCTGTACTCAGGTTTCCTATATAGCTCTCAGTCACAGCACGCAGTGTTGTGACAGTCATATCCTTTGAAAAATCTGTCTTAGTTAATTCTTCAGTTAGCTCAATGAAAGCCCTTTCGTGTTCATTTAACTTCTTTTCTGTCAAATGTTTGTTTCTGGTTTGTTTGACACACACAGATTTAACTTAGGCTAACCTCTATTGGCCTAGATCAGAATACCTGCACTGTGGTTTGAAAGCAACCTCACAAATCGCCGATGTCCGATGAAAACCACGTTATCTCCAAAACTATTTGGTGATGTAGTTCAGCCACCTGGTATTTCCGTCTCCAAATATGATGACCATCAGAGTGAGCATTCTTGACTTATAGACTATATTATGCCACTTATCCCCCATTCGGAATGACCTAGACCTAGACAATTCAGTAATGGTATATTTGAGGGATTTCTGCTTTTCTGATAAATGAGAGAAAAGTGATGGAGTCCTATGTTCCTATCACCACAAAGTGCAATTTCCGCCTAAACTAAAGCTATGTTTACAGGACTATGATTCACTTTTTTTAGGTAAATCATTTTCTGACTATTTGGTGATGTAGGGCAGCCACCTGGTTCATACCTCAGCAAATCTGATGAGGAAAAGAGTGAGCATTCTCAAGTTATGGGCTTTTTTGTCACCTTTCCCCTATTCGGACTGGCCTAATTTGTCTTTCAGGATTTGGGGTAACAACTCCCCCAAAAAAAGCCCCCAAAATAAAATTGGACAACAATCAATTTCATTAATGGGAGACCATAATACTAAGAAAAATCATTGTGTTTTGTTCTACCTCGGGTAGGGGGATCTCAAAAACTAAAGCCTTTTTTGAGGACGTGCTGCTAGACTATAAGGACTGCAGCCTAGTTCCAGGTGGGGCCCAACACAATGGCCCTTTCGGCCAGGACACAATACAGCAGAGGCTTGAATTACAACACCAGTCTTTTATTTTCATAAACCGATTATAAATAGCTTAAGTTAAGTTAAGTTAAGTTAAGTTAAGTTAAGTTAAAGTTAGTTAGTTGCCATAATGTGGCATTTATAGTCTAATCAGTTTGGTCTTGTGAATTTGCTGATTTGGAAATTATTTGTTTCTAGCTGTGTAAAATATCACTTATAAAGAATACGGATTGGTTGGCTGAGGCAGGAAGCTAAGGACTGCAGCCTAGTTCCAGGTGGAGCCCAACACAATGGCGACCAGGAAACAATCGACCCTTCTCATGGGGGCCATTTTGTGTCAAAAAGGCAGGGTAAACACACAGGTGCAAGCAAAACACTAATGACGGTTTCCAACTTCCATGTTTGGAATTTGGAAACCCTCATTAGTGTTTTGCTTGCACCTGTGTTTACCCTGCCTTTTTGACACAAAATGGCTCCTGTGAAAAGAGTCTATACAGCAGAGGCTTGAATTACAACACCAGTCTCTTATTTTGGAGTGGTGTGTGTGGTTCTGTAATACAGATGGGAAACAATCAATATAAGCACAATAGTCACCTCAATCGTCGCTGCTACACCCAACATAACCCATATTAACACATTGTGCATATTTAACAGGTAACATAGTTAAGCAAGGTAATAATAGAAAGATGAATCAGTTTACTTTCTGTCACACACACAACAATGGCAGCAGACATGGCTGTGCTCTCAAAGTAACACTGAGCAGAGGGTTTAAATACACAGTGCTGTCAGGTGTGTATGGGTGATTGCTGGCAGGTGTGTGCATGGGTGAATCAGGTGAAAGGGCAAATGTGAGGTGTGGAGGATCATGGGTGTTGAAGTCCAGAATCACTATTTTGTACAAGTTGCATAATGTCAACCTTGTTCAACTTAGTTTGCCAAGAAGCCTGGACATCATGCAACATACAGTAGGCCTACTAACAAGAATGATTACCATAATCGACAAAATAATCATCATCATTGGTTGATTGGTTTGTTTTACTGGTTGTGAAAGCTGAAAGCTGTCACATCAGAATCACATGGCAATTTGAATGTCTGCATCATGCAAATATATTTTGATGTGGTAGTTAGTAGGCCTAGAAGGTTTGAAATAATCACTTAGACCTAATGGGCTGCATTTTAATCACAATGAATATGAAGACATTCATTCCATTGACTTTCTGTGAAATGCAGAAGTGGAAAGTACTCCAGTAGGCTACAAGTACTTTAGTAGTTTTTGGGGGATTTGTACTTTGTAAATGGATAGTGCGGATTATTGGACATAAAGTTCTATGAACTCCATACCAGTTGTAGAGTGTATGGGGAGCTGACTTGCCAATCCATGAGTCCTGTGGGCGGAGCTCTAGCTTGATCTGAGTGGAGAAAAACGAGTCCCGATGGACATTCTAGGGTCGCTGTGTCTGAAACAACTGTACACAGTGTTAGTGACCGCCGTGGATGCAGCGCGTGGAGCCAGAAAGTAGTGCCAATAAATAGCGCGATCTGATCAACAGCAAGACTGTGGTTTTATTGTTGAAATGAGATGTCATAACACATGCATGCTTTCTTTAGGAGTAAAACTCTGTGACCCTAGAATGTCCATCGGGACTCGTTTTTCTCCACTCAGATCAAGCTAGAGCTCCGCCCATGGGACTCATGGATCGGCAAGTCCGCTCCCCATACACTCTACAACTGGTATGGAGCAACTTTATGTCCAATAATCCGCACTATCTCTTTAAGTATTTTATAATGCTATGCTTTTACTCTTTGAGTAACTTTAAAGACCCTGGAAACCGACATCCACAAAAACCTATGTAATTTAGGGTCTTATGTGAGTAATTATGAGCCTCAAAAAGTTTGAGACATTAGTTTCAACCCAAATCCTAAATATTGCTATTTCAATTACAATTTTTCGTGAGGCAGCTTTGAATTGGGCGGTGCTGAACTGCTTCAAATTCCCCTCCTTGTGACATCACTAGGAGGAGCCAATCAGTCCATTCAACAAAACCTTTGTGCCCCCACAGGACAATCAAACTCCACTCTCCACCCCACCTCTCCCCCTCACCTCTCCGCCTCCCCCCGTGATTTGGGAGCTGGTTTAATGCGACACGCCCAGACATTCCGCCAGGGAGCATGAAGGGATAATTCTGCCTCGTTTCTCCATGACTTTCAAACCTAAATTGATAAACTTTGCAACGTTCATCATCGTTCAAATGTGGCTGGTGGCTTATTAACATAATGTTCCTGTGGTGTGAAGAACTCAAAATGCATATTTATTTTGGGTTTCCAGGGTCTTTAACAGAGGTGTGGACTCGACTTGACAAAATCAACAAAGACTCGCAACTCGACTTGGACTTGAACACCAATGACTCGTGACTTGACTTGGACTTGAGCCTTTTGACTTGAAAAAACTTGATACTTTCCTCCAAACCCAAAGATTGTGTATTGTATTTAAAGACACTAATAACCCACTCGCTAGCAAGCCTGCCGTTCGCCAAGTGGGACAATCAATACAGACACCACGGAGGGAGTCATTCACCAAGCTAATGTTCTCATTGAGCTGAGGGCAGCCTTTTGCAAATACATGAATGTAGGCTACAGTGAACATCGCGGGAGTCAACTTTTCAACATCTCTTACCTCGATAATTGCCCATTGTGCGATGTCATAGAGGAGCTCTACCCGAGCGCGTGCATATATCGTTTGTGCTGACACCTTGGACATGGGGGTGTCCAGTGTCCAACAGTTGTCCGGAAATGTCACTATTACTGCCTTTGGGTGGGTTTGACGGGCCGCCATTTTCTTTTTACTCCTACTGGCCTTACCTGAGAGTGTGATGTCATAGAGGAGGTCTACCCGAGCGCGTGCATATATCATTTGTGCTGACACCTTGGACAGGAGGGTGTCCAGTGTCCAATTTGTAAAGGCTCTGCAGTCCAGTGAACAGCATTATTGAAACAGTTATTGTCATACAGAAACATAATTTGTATTGTATAGCTTCGTTTAAATGCTTAATTTATAGTTTTACTGTGCAAATGTATCATTTTTCAATGGCTTCTGTGTGCTCTAGGCTTGTGCAAAAAGGTTATTTTACTTTGAAAAACAGCCACTGAAAATGCTTATTGTTGCTCGTCTTATCGTTGCTGGTGGTACAGAGGTTGGAGCCTGAGCTTTGGGAGGCTTGACTCTAATTGGGTGACCCTGTTTACATTTTAAAAACTGCGACAGTTCAGACAACTTTAACACGACATGCATACATGAAATCTTGAGCAAATTCTGCTCTCACTCAGAATGTCAAACTGTAAGCGATGTGATGTATAGTTTTTGAGATATTAACGTTTGTTTGGCACAACTCATACTAGTTAACTGCCGCGGGGTTCTGCATTTCTGGGTGGCAAGTGACGTCACACTGATTTGTCCTATTCTGACAAATATAACGATAATCTATCTATCAAAACGTAACACCCAATTGCTACAAACTATTCACTTTGGTAGAAAGATGATTTGGTTCCATGTAAAATGTAAAAAAAAAAAAAAAAAATCCAGCATTTAATCTTTTAGGTTTTAGAAGTGGCTGTGAGGGGATCATTATGACCTGGGCCGTATAATCTCTGAGGTTTTAGAAGTGAGTGTGGGGGGATTGTTATGCCCTGGGCTGTACAGTGCATGCATGTCTACACCACATAGCCTACATTGTTTAGTTTAGCCTTTGTTGTGCAGTCTGAAAGACAAGTAGGCCTAGGCTAGGCCCAAGGCCAGATTAAAGTAGCCATGGGCCCTGGGGCTACAACTTTTTCAAGGGCCCTGTGGGTGAAGATTGATTGATTAATTGAGTGATGATGAAGTATTTCTCTGCCTTCTCCTTAATCCTCTCTGGTGAAACAATTTGCATGAGATCAGGCAGCTAACAGGTTTTCAAACAGGAAACCTTGTCTAAACCACAAACTGCCTGTCTTAAACACAGCGGGTGCAAACCTTCCCTTTTGCACATACTATTGGCTATCACAGGAAGCTTTGATCTCAAAGAGATCTACAGTACTGTAGATGTTTTCCATAATAGTATTCAGTGAACTGATGCCCCTGTAGACTGGACACTACCATGGTAGCCCTGAAGCAGATAGATATTATATAGTTAAATTCACTCTTTTATTTTCGCTACTTCAATATATTTTGATGCAAATACTTTTGACCTTCAACTTGTATAGCTGTCGGGGGACCTGAACGCCTGCATCTAGTGGGACTTCCAGGGATCTGTGGACCTGCTGGACAAACTCTACGACTACCTGAGCGAGCAGCCGGTCAAGGAGCGCTGGGCCAAAGTGGAGGAGCGCGTGTGGCAGCTGACAGAGGTATTACATCAAAATAAACATCACCAATTTATTTACAGTTTTCATATTTTACTGGATTACTTATAACTAATGCTCTTTTCTCATTTCACATAAACTAATGGCTGCAGTTAAAAATAACATAACAGACACTTGGGAAACATGTGCATCTTAAATAAAGTGCTTTAATTTTAGAAACATAAGTTTCCCCTTCTCTTCCTTTTGTTAACTCCATTTCACATTTTATCAGTCTCAGCCAACACACCTCTCTTTTTCCTCATGCTGGATGTGTGTGTGTGTGTGTGTGTGTGTGTGTGTGTGTGTGTGTGTGTGTGTGTGTGTGTGTGTGTGTGTGTGTGTGTGTGTGTGTTTGCTCATGTGTGGCGCTTCTCCGGTGCTGGCCCAAGCCTTTATGCCTTTAGGCATTACTTGACTATTATCAATGCTTGATCATTTGTACCTGCCTATAATGGAGACATACCTCTATCTTTCTGTTGTTGTTGTTTTTTATGTTCTCTATGTTCCCAGGTCTGACAGAGGCAGTTGGAATGAATTAAAACACTAGTATTACATAGTCAGTCTGAACAACACTATTGTGTTTTTGGAATGATTAATATTCACATAATATATTGAGAAAAATCAAGTGTTCTTGGGGGCCCAGTTGTTTAGTTTGTTTATGCCTAGGTCTGGCCTTGCCTAGACAGTTCAGGATTGCATCGCACTTCACATGAGACCTATACAGGCTTTGAAATGTCTGTGAGAACAATGAATGAACATGTGAGAGTCTGTCTACTTTGGATTCAAACTAAATCTTCATTTTCGCGATCTACTCGTTTCTTTTGAGCACCCCATGTGGAATCACTTCTATCTCTCGCATTTCTCACAGTCTCTCGCCTCTCCTCTGTCCGTGTGTCCCTCTCTCGCAGCAGCACTGGGAAGCCACAGGCAGAATCAATTTGCATAATTGATTGGCTGAGCAGCATCATGTGTGATGATTTACAGCGCATGCAATTAGTCAGTGAGTTTCCTGGCATATAAACCAGGCTAGGCTAAAAGCTAGACAAGCATGTGCCGGTTAATAATGAAATGCTTTGTGAACATGTAACAATTCTCAATGATTAGTAGGTTATAGGGCTCGGTCCAGATAGGATGTGGTCCTGATGTGGACCGGAGTCCGGGACTTGACTTGAAGATCACCACCCTATCTTCTAGTTTCATGTGATACCAGTCCCTTCGCTCGATTGTTAAAAATGAGCGCGCTATAGCCTCTGAAATACAGTGATATCAGCTATAGGAGGAAAAGAGCACCTGGATATCAAGGAAGCAAAGAGGCACGTGTCTGGTGTCTATGACAGGGGTTCTAATACAAAGGAACTTGGAGATGTATAATACTCAAAGTTATTCAAATATTAAACAAAATAAAATTATATAGATGCACTTAACTTAGTTTTCCTTAAATGTTTTAATTCAGTTGCCTAAACCACCAAGTGTTGTTACTGGTTTATTGGTTGGTTTATTTGTTGCAAATGAGATTTCTTTAGACAGGCCTACTACCTCTTCTCTGAAACAGTCAAATTAGGTCATTCCAAATGGGGATAATAGCCTATAAGTTAAGAATGCTCACTCTGATGGTCATCATATTTGGAGAGGGAAATACCAGGTGGCTGAATTACATCACCAAATAGTTTTGGAGATACAGGCCCCTATTCTCCCACAGGCCTTCGGCGCTAAAACGGGCCTTCGGCGCTAAAAAACGTGCCTTGCGCCTGTCTCGGGAAGATATCAACATGGCTTTACGCTGGCAAATGCGCTTTAGGCGGAATGGGCGTGGCGCACTCCCTGAATGGGCGAGAATGGGCGTGTCGGCCTTAAATGCCGGCCTAATGATATCTTCCCAACTGGCGTAAATTTAGCGCTTTGCGCTTTTGAAAACCAGGCCTATTCAGTGCGCCAGTTGCGAGGAGCGCTCTTCTGCCTCTCCCCTGTCACCCTTCTCTGTCTCTCTCTGAAACCAGGCCTATTCAAGATTCAAGATTCAAGATTTTTATTGTCACTCCATGGTACAAGTATCACGTGTGAAATTATTGTGCTGTGGACTCCGTTTACAACATAGTACAAATGTGACAGGGCATATGAGTGCAAAAACAACAAGAGACACAACAAGCAATAAGGCAGTATAGTGAGAAGACAAGTCAGAGACAGTGGCATATTCACTGCACATAGGTGCACATGTCATGTGCATACTTTAGACGTGCTTAAACATTTTAAATTCAACGTATTTGACATACAGGTGCAAATAGCATATTCCTTATTAAACATACAATTAAACATTAGACATACGTTATGGTAGCAGCTACAGTACGGTACAGTACGGCTACTACACTATTTGTGTATGTTAAGGAGTCTCGTGGCCTGCGGGAAGAAACTGTTCCTCAAGCGATTTGTGCGTGCTTTTGGAACCCTGTATCTTCTCCCTGAGGTTAACAGGGAGAACAGGCTGTTGTGGGGATGGTTTGTGTCTTTGATGATCTTCAGGGACCTCCTGAGGCACCGCTGTTTATACAGTTCATGCAGTTCTGGCAACTCACATCCTGTTACGTGCTGGGCCGCGCGTCTCACTCTCCGTAGCGCCCTGCGGTCCATGGTGGTACAGTTCCCGTACCAGGTGGTGAAGCAGCCAGTCAGCAGGCTTTCAATGGTGCCTCTGTAGAAGTCCGTAAGGATTTCTGGCCTTAGCCCAAATTTCTTCAGGCGCCTGAGTCCGTGTATTCGCTGTTGGGCCTTTTTGACAACAGTGGCGGTGTGGCCGGCCCAAGTCAGGTCCTGGTGGATGTTGACTCCCAGGTACTTGAAGCTGTCTACCCTTTCCACCACTGTGCCGTTGATGGTGATTGGGGGGTTGCCCAGGTTGCCCACCCTCACCACCTGGCGGCGGTCTGTCAGGAAATCCAGGATCCAGTCGCACATTGCTGTGTTTAGTCCCAGATCCTTAGCTTGCGTACCAGCCTGGAGGGTACTATGGTGTTGAATGCTGAGCTGTAGTCCACGAACAGCATTCTTACATAGGTGTCCTTCCCCTCCAGGTGGGACAGGGAGGTGTGGAGCACGTGTGCTACTGCATCCACTGTGCTCCTGTTGGGGCGGTATGCAAATTGTAGCGGGTCGTGGTCCGGGGGGAGTGTGGGGCGGATCTTTGATATGACCAGCTTTTCAAAGCACTTGCTGGCTATTGGCGTGAGGGCTATTGGGCGCCAGTCATTGAGGCTGGTCACTTTTTGCTGCTTGGGAATGGGGATGATTGTCGCTGCTCAGTGCGCCAGTTGCGAGGAGCATTCTTCTGCCTCTTCTCTGTCACCCTTCTCTCTCTCTCTCTGACTCCCTCGCTCAGACAGACACAACACACTTCCCATAGGAAAAATAAGTTGTAAGTTCACTGCCTGGCATGTCCCAGCATGCATTGTGGTACTCCATTTCGCTACTAAATAGCAACCAAATGAGCCGAAATAGATATAAAAGGTAAATCTAAATAATGTGTAATGGTAACACAACCTGCAATTGTAGAACATTTCAATATTGGACCAAATAAAACATCGAAATGAAAACACCACCCTATGTGAAACATATATGTCCTCCTGGGCCTATATACTGTATATCCCTTGTCGATTTAACGTGATTTAGATAAGTGACAGCGGAACGCGCTTCTACTGTCATGTGCTGTACTGTGATGTCCGCTCCAATAACTTGGCCCTACTTCACATTTAGTTTTACAATAAAAGTGTAGTCTTAGACTGAATTTCAATCATGGAAGACCAAATAAGACATTAATGAAGCACCCCATGCTGTCATACCCCTCAGCCCAAATGACGTCACTAAATGACGTCACCATCTCCGACGTCACCTTCTCTATGACGTCACCTTTGCAGTGTGACGTCAGTTGCCCAAATGACGTCAGTTATGACATCATAAATGCCCTTCTCCTGGTACTATATAAAGCCCCCATCACCACAGCTTAAATCACACTTGTGCAGTCATCACTCACCTTGTGTCAGCATCACGCATTCATCCAGCATCTCCAGAGCAAGAAGCTTCATCCCACCACCTCCCCAGATCACCACCGATGTCATGACTTCTGTTGGAAACAGATCCCCTTAGGGGGGATGTCCTATCTCATACAGCACTGACGCCCCTCTCATACAGCACTGACGCCCCTCTCCCATAAGCAAGAGGAGCGTCACATCATGGAGTCATACGGCATACTCAACTGTCTATTCTGATTCAATAAAGTTTGTTAAAATTATATTACGAGTCTCTCATGATTGAAACACATTTATGCAATGACTTTACATAATGTAGGGTATATTTATGTGCATCATCCTTCCTGCAGCAGGCGAGAGAAAATGATATCTTTCTGGACAAACTTTCACCAATCTAATAGGCTATATTTTTCTAGCTGATGCATTTAGAGCATTATTTTCACTTTGATCTTGCTATAGTGTAGGGTATTTACATGCTTGCAGTATTTAAACTGCAGTTAGATTGGTTTGAGAAGCATAATAATATGGAATAATAGCCTATATATGGAGACAGACAGACTGGATGAAGGGAGGGGGGGGGGGGGGGGGGGGGCAGAGCGCTTGGCTCTGGTTTTACCGGATTTGTCCAGGAATTGGAGCTTAAAAGGCAAGCGTGTGACTCTTTACTGCAATTCTTCAATGAGCGGACTATGCATAATTTTACGCTTAAAAGGCGTGGTTATAATGGCTGAGGCTGCGTGTAGCGCCAATACCAAGATAGCGAGTGCGCTGGTCCACACCCACTAACTGCGCTAGGCGGCCTAGCCCTAGGCCTTACACGCAGTTTCTACGCCGATTGCAACGATATGGCCCACACTGTTTTCATCGGACAGCGACGATTTGTGTGTGTGTGTGTGTGTGTGTGTGTGTGTGTGTTTTCCATATTTATCAGAGTTCACTGTAATAATACAGCCAACGCAGGCAGCTAGCCAGCCATATTTACAGACACTTGATGAAAAGGTATGCTTATGTGAAAATGCTCTATAAGGAGATAAAAATAATCCATATGTCAAGAACCAAAGACTGAACCATACTGAAGGTTGCCCAAGAACGAGATGATGAGGACACTAGGATTATGATCCATGATGAGTTTGGCAGCAAGGCCCTTATCAACAAGCTACACTTGATGGGTCATTGTGTGTCTTATGATGATGTCCGTACATTTCTCACATCAGTAGCAGCAGATCAATTACAGAGAAGCAAAGGTGTTTACATCCCAAATGGACTGACTAGAACCACAGAACATGGGATTATTGATGCAGCCATTGACAACTTCGACCAGTATGAAGAGATGCTGGATGGCAAAAAGACAACACATTCCAATGCAATTGTTGTATCAGAAGAGGTGATGTTGCCACAGCACACAAGGCCATCCTGAGAATTCCAGAGAGATCTCTCCATGCTCTGAACAGCTGTGATTTGGATAATGAAGAGGTTCAGAGGTCAATAGTATAGTCCAAGTCCAACTATCTGCAAGACACATGCAATACTTGATTGAAATGGTTCTGACATACTGTATGTTAATGCAATATAATCCAATATTACAATTTAAAATGTGTAATGTGCAGTGGAGGCTTCAAGTTTCACATTACACGTGTGTGAGTTTATCCCTATAATGCTGTCAACTTTTCTTTGAGTTTCCAGTGAGAGTTATGCTGGTTCTTCAGCTGTACTCAGGTTTCCTATATAGCTCTCAGTCACAGCACGCAGTGTTTGTTTCTGGTTTGTTTGACACACACAGATTTAACTTAGGCTAGCCTCTATTGGCCTAGATCAGAATACCTGCACTGTGGTTTGAAAGCAACCTCACAAATCGCCGCTGTCCAATGAAAACCACGTTATCTCCAAAACTATTTGGTGATGTAGTTCAGCCACCTGGTATTTCCGTCTCCAAATATGATGACCATCAGAGTGAGCATTCTTGACTTATAGACTATATTATGCCACTTATCCCCCATTCGGAATGACCTAGACCTAGACAATTCAGTAATGGTATATTTGAGGGATTTCTGCTTTTCTGATAAATGAGAGAAAAGTGATGGAGTCCTATGTTCCTATCACCACAAAGTGCAATTTCCGCCTAAACTAAAGCTATGTTTATTGTCAGAGGGCTTGAATCTCAATGTACACATTTCTGATCAATGTACAGAGTCAAATATTCAGCGGCGATGTCACAATTTGACATAAGCTTTATAGGCAAAGGTAGGCAGAGAGAAACAGAGAGAGGAGGGGGGGTGAATGTGTGTGCGTTGCTCCAGTCTGACTGAGAGACTGTTATCAATTGTTATGGTACACGACGCACTGACCAAGGTCTCAGCAAAGAGGAGAAGTCCTCTGCTATGGGTGAGATGTCATGGGGCAGCAAATATGCAATGACTCATAGCATTAATTATGTATATGCAATTATAGTATAGCTTATTGATTAGGAAATGCCAATGGAACTTATATTTTTCTCCAACAACTATGATTCACTTTTTTTAGGTAAATCATTTTCTGACTATTTGGTGATGTAGGGCAGCCACCTGGTTCATACCTCAGCAAATCTGATGAGGAAAAGAGTGAGCATTCTCAAGTTATGGGCTTTTTTGTCACCTTTCCCCTATTCTGACTGGCCTAATTTGTCTTTCAGGATTTGGGGTAACAACTCCCCAAAAAAAAGCCCCCAAAATAAAATTGGACAACAATCAATTTCATTAATGGGAGACCATAATGCTAAGAAAAATCATTGTGTTTTGTTCTACCTCGGGTATAGGGGGATCTCAAAAACTAAAGCCTTTTTTGAGGACTTGCTGCAAGACTATAAGGACTGCAGCCTAGTTCCAGGTGGGGCACAACACAATGGCCTGTCAGCCAGGACACAATACAGCAGAGGCTTGAATTACAACACCAGTCTTTTATTTTCATAAACCGATTATAAATAGCTAATATTAATGACCATAATGTGGCATTTATAGTCTAATCAGTTTGGTCTTGTGAATTTGCTGATTTGGTAATTATTTGTTTCTAGCTGTGTAAAATATCACTTATAAAGAATACGGATTGGTTGGCTGAGGCAGGAAGCTAAGGAATGCAGCCTAGTTCCAGGTGGAGCCCAACACAATGGCGACCAGGAAACAATAGACCCTTCTCATGGGGGCCATTTTATGTCAAAAAGGCAGGGTAAACACAGGTGCAAGCAAAACACTAATGAGGGTTTCCAAATTCCAATCATGGAAGTTGGAAACCGTCATTAGTGTTTTGCTTGCACCTGTGTGTTTACCCTGCCTTTTTGACACAAAATGGCCCCTGTGAAAATAGTCTATCCACCTTATTTTTGAATGCCCCACTGTAAAAAATAATTGTGCGTACAAGTTCCGGTTTAACGTGACTCATCGTTGCAGCTTGCCATTTCCTAATGTATTCTACTTGATTTGAAAAGATGGCCACCTACACTCAGTCTCTTGTACCCTGGCTGAATTGAACATAACTTGGTCAATAAGTATGTAACATACCAAATAAAACAACCCGTAATATCTTAATTTTATGTAGAATGCAGAGGACATGTAACTGTTTAGTTAAACTTGCATTCCAGGAATATTGTGCTCTTAAGATGACGTTAGTGGCTCGAGTCAGTTTCGTCCTGAAACCCACATAGGTTGCGCCAGGCGTAACCTATGTGGGTTTGATAAACGTTCATCATCGTTCAAATGTGGCTGGTGGCTTATTAACTCATTCACCGCCAGTTTAGGACTGCCAATATTTAGCACAGGCCAAAGATTTTCATAATTGTTGATCATCTTTCAAGACCCACAGTAAATTATCTATTAGCACCAGAGTGATTTGCAATACCTCAAAATGAAGATGTACGTCTCTGGGTTCACCAGGGAAAAAAAAGTGAGCTTTTAGCATGTTCTGTACTCTACTTATAGCCATTTATATACACCCTGTTTTCCCCCAAAATGTCTCTCTGAGAAAAGAAATTGCAGAAAATGGCATTTATGTATTTATGCACACAATCTCATGCAGAACTCGCTCTCAATTCTTTTATTTTGAACTGTATTGACATCAGACATGTAAATATTATTCGTTAGGACACAAATGACAAAAAAAAAATATATATATATATATATATACACATGAAGTGCTTTTTTTTTACATTCAACAATACAGTTTACTCGGTGTGAGTGAGTGTGCAGACAGACAGACAGACAGACAGACAGACAGACAGACAGACACACCGACAGACAGACAGACAGACAGACAGACAGACAGACAGACAGACACACACACACACACACACACACACACACACACACACGATCCCCCTTTTAGATTTCTAACCCCACATATGATAAGCAATAACCACGCCCTGTGGCGCTGGGATTGGCCAGGAGCAACACTGGAGGGCACGCAGCCCAGCGATTACATGAACCAACTGAATAGCTCTTGAGAAAGGACAGCGGGCTGCTCTGACTCCCGCTTCTGCCTTGTGCCTTGCTGTTGTGTGTTTATTTTGCACCCTTCCTCGTCCATGTCTCCCTGTCATATCCCCTGCTATCTGATCGTTCCCGTTTTCCCCTTGGCTATTCAACACGTCCTCACCGCCCTCGCAAACTGATCGATCATTTCCTCATTCCTCCGATGATCAAACACATCTCTTGATTACTTTCTCCCGGCTGGCACAGAGGAAGGCGACTCCAGCTCGTGCAGCGCGCCGAGGCGCGTTTCAATGGCGTTTCTCCTGTCTGCACAAGGAAGCGTTACCAGTTTTCTGCTTTTCCTCCTGCTCAATTTCAAAACAACAGCTGCGGTATGTGTTTGTTCACGTGTTGTCTTAGATGATAGGGACCTGATACCATGTGACAGGCTGGGGAAGTGTTTAAACTATGCCCTGCAGTAATAAAAACAAAAACACGTCAAACACGTCATTGGCGGGGAGGGCTATTTCTGATAACACGTCAAAGACGTCATTGGCGGTGAATGAGTTAACATATGTTCCTGTGGTGTGAAGAACTCAAAATGCATATTTATTTTGGGTTTCCAGGGTCTTTAACAGAGGTGTGGACTCGAATTGACAAAATCAACAAAGACTTGCAACTCGACTTGGACTTGAACACCAATGACTCGTGACTTGACTTGGACTTGAGCCTTTTGACTTGAAAAAACTTGATACTTTCCTCCAAACCCAAAGATTATGTATTGTATTTAAAGACACTAATAACCCACTCGCTAGCAAGCCTGCCGTTCGCAAAGTGGGACAATCAATACAGACACCACGGAGGGAGTCATTCACCAAGCTAATGTTCTCATTGAGCTGAGGGCAGCCTTTTGCAAATACATGAATGTAGGCTACAGTGAACATCGCGGGAGTCAACTTTTCAACATCTCTTACCTCGATAATTGCCCATTGTGCGATGTCATAGAGGAGCTCTACCCGAGCGCGTGCATATATCGTTTGTGCTGACACCTTGGACATGGGGGTGTCCAGTGTCCAACAGTTGTCCGGAAATGTCACTATTAGTGCCTTTGGGTGGGTTTGACGGGCCGCCATTTTTTTTACTTCTACTGGCCTTATCTGAGAGTGTGATGTCATAGAGGAGGTCTACCCGATATCATTTGTGCTGACACCTTGGACAGGAGGGTGTCCAGTGTCCAATTTGTAAAGGCTCTGCAGTCCAGTGAACAGCATTATTGAAACAGTTATTGTCATACAGAAACATAATTTGTATTGTATAGCTTCGTTTAAATGCTTAATTTATAGTTTTACTGTGCAAATCTATCATTTTTCAATGGCTTCTGTGTGCTCTAGGCTTGTGCAAAAAGGTTATTTTACTTTGAAAAACAGCCACTGAAAATGCTTATTGTTGCTCGTCTTATCGTTGCTGGTGGTACAGAGGTTGGAGCCTGAGCTTTGGGAGGCTTGACTCTAATTGGGTGACCCTGTTTACATTTTAAAAACTGCGACAGTTCAGACAACTTTAACACGACATGCATACATGAAACTCTTGAGCAAATTCTGCTCTCACTCAGAATATCAAACTGTAAGCGATGTGATGTATAGTTTTTGAGATATTAACGTTTGTTTGGCAACTCATACTAGTTAACTGCCGCGGGGTTCTGCATTTCTGGGTGGCAAGTGACGTCACACTGATTCGTCCTATTCTGACAAATATAACGATAATCTATCTATCAAAACGTAACACCCAATTGCTACAAACTATTCACTTTGGTAGAAAGATGATTTGGTTCCATGTAAAATGTAAAAAATAAATAAAAAAATCCAGCATTTAATCTTTTAGGTTTTAGAAGTGGCTGTGAGGGGATCATTATGACCTGGGCCGTATAATCTCTGAGGTTTTAGAAGTGGCTGTGGGGAGATTGTTATGCCCTGGGCTGTACAGTGCATGCATGTCTACACCACATAGCCTACATTGTTTAGTTTAGCCTTTGTTGTGCAGTCTGAACGACAAGTAGGCCTAGGCTAGGCCCAAGGCCAGATTAAAGTAGCCATGGGCCCTGGGGCTACGACTTTTTCAAGGGCCCTGTGGGTGAAGATTGATTGATTAATTGAGTGATGATGAAGTATTTCTCTGCCTTCTCCTTAATCCTCTCTGGTGAAACAATTTGCATGAGATCAGGCAGCTAACAGGTTTTCAAACAGGAAACCTTGTCTAAACCACAAACTGCCTGTCTTAAACACAGCGGCTGCAAACCTTCCCTTTTGCACATACTATTGGCTAACACAGGAAGCTTTGATCTCAAAGAGAGCTGACTGTCAAACTACTGCCTGAGATAAACGGGTCACGTGACCAGCTTGAGAGGAAGTCAGAAGAAGGGTGCGAGACGAGCGATTTCCTGATCTATACAAAGGCATCCCAAAATGTCTTCCACAGCCCCCTTATGACTTTAGCAACACCCCTTCCCCGGACACCATCACCATCACGACTCAACAAGTGCCCCATCCAACCTGCACAAACATCAGCCTCACTTAATTTGCATACAATAATGCCATAGTGCATTTTCCCTTTACGTACTGTATTTGGGTCGTCCTCATTAAGATTGAATGTTTTTCAATTAAAGACAATCAAACATGCAATTTCACATAATTTTGGATCATTATTACTACATCTGTGTGGAAAAGGTTGGAAATCTAGAGCAGATAATAAACACCCAAAAAGCTTAAACGGGCCATATTATGCATTTCTTAATTTTGTATCATATACTGTATATGTTGTTACAATCTTGGATGGTCATATTAAACGTGGGCTAAGCTTCAAATAAATAGGTGAAAGTGTTTGAATGTTACCCCCATGAACCCCCCCTCCCCCCCATGAAGTCTCGTAGATGAGATGGTACGGGATTTGTGTTAGAGCCATAGTCCTAGGTGACGTCACCTAGGACTTGTTTGTTACCCTGGTGATGTCAAGCATAGCCCCGTCCGGCGGCGCGCGCGCCCTAGCCTTCACCCGTCCGTCCGTCCGTCCGCCCCTCCCTTCCCTGTTCTGACATTGCCGACAGTAACCCTGCTAGTTTCCACTCGTCTCGGCCGTATCTGCCTTTCACTTTATTTGTGTTTATCTGAGTATCTAGTAGTTCCTGATAGAAGTCCTGGTTAAAAGCTGTAGCTGCAGTGTCCAGTTGTTTAAAGTCAGTGAGTTTCCTTGTTGCCTTGCCAACCTATCCCCTCTCTCCAACCTGGCTGTCTGGGACTAACACTAACACAACAGTATTCTCATGGAATAACATTATTATTAATGCAAAAACATTAATAATAAAAAACAAGGACACGACTTGGAAGTGTGCCCGGATGTAGGACTGAAGTGGTAAATTCTGAAAATATGTGTCTCATTCCAGCATCGGTTGTACCAATGTGCTGCTAAAGCAGCACATTGGTCATTGGTCATTGGTCATGGATCATCTTCCTCCCTGGCAAAGAATCCCCCCTGACTGACCTCTCCATATCCATTGACAACCACACCGTAACTCCATCTCAAACAGCTAAAAACCTGGGAGTGATCCTTGACCACCAACTCACCTTCTCTGCCTACATTGCCGCAACAGCACGCTCCTGCCGGTTCTCCCTCTTCAATATTCGTAAGATACGCCCATTTCTCACCAGAGAAGCTACACAAATTCTGGTACAGTCACTGGTCTTGTCGCGCATCGACTACTGCAACGTCCTTTTGGCAGGCCTCCCTGCCTCTGAAATACTTCCTCTTCAGCTCATTCAGAACACAGCAGCCCGTCTGGTTTACAATTTACGTAGATTTTCCCATGTCACCCCCCTTTTCCGAGAGCTTCACTGGCTTCCCATCCTGGCACGCATCAAATTCAAAACTCTGGCACTAGCTTTCAAGGCCGTTCACCAAACAGCCCCCTCGTACTTACAGTCTATGGTCACTTTCCAAACCTCTCACCGCCCGCTCCGCCCCTCCACTAGTGCAGGACGTCTCGCCCCTCCCCTGCTACGTGGGCTCAGAAGCCGCTCTCGGTCGAGACTTTTCTCCTACCTGGCCCCAAAATGGTGGAATGAACTTCCCCCGAACATCAGGACTGCTGCATCACTCCCCATTTTCCACAGAAAACTTAAAACTCATCTCTTCAGACTTTATATTGACTCTTCCTGAATTCCCTCCCTCCTCTCTGCCTGCTTTCCATGTGTTTTTAATTGAATTTTCTGTTTCTTAAATGTTTGCTCCTTTAATTGTTCACACCTTTAATCTCCCCTTTTATATTGGCTTCTCATATTTTTACTACTGTCTTTCTATTTTGTGTTATTGTGTGCTGTATCATCATGATGTAAGTCGCTTTGGATAAAGGCGTCTGCTAAATACCAATAAAGTAGAAAGCACTAACGTTACTTACCGGCTAAGTAACGTTAGCACTTGCTATATGTTAGCCTAGCAGCACAGCTGCCTTTCATAGACATATGAACAACCGATATCGCGTTAATAGCTGGAATGACAAAGGCACACATTTTCAGAAATTGTAACGTTAGTCCAACTTGCTGACTTCTCCAAGTCCTCATTTTTGTTTGGTCCGTGTAGCCTTTGCTAGGAGAGGCCCAGCTACAGTCACAAGCATTTGGGAAGTTAGCTAACTAGCTAACGCTAAGTCAGCTGTTGTTGCGGCTTGAATGATGTGCCGACAGCCCGCAAGCAGAACCAGCTGAGCGAGGCGGCGTGCATCGTGTCGGTGGGGCGGGCGGAGCTAACCTCTCCCAGCCCCCACGCCTAAACCTAACCTCCACGAGACAAACCTACCTCTCCCACCCCGCACGCCTAAACCTAACGTCGGCATAGCGGGTGGACCCCGGGGCGTAACGCTATGGTGGCCGCGGTAAATTATGCCCTGCTCGGCCACCCGCCAAAGGAAATGTCCCGGCGCAGCCCGGGCCTAGCAGAGCTGTTGATAGCTAGGGGTATGTTGATATAGCCTACTGTATCAATTGATAGCTTGCTTGTTACGTCCAATTCATGTTTTTCATCGATGGTCCAATTCGTTTTGACAATCCGTTGCTCGTTGATAAAATTGTTTTACAACTACCAAATTTAGTAGCCAAAGCAGAGATTGCCTGTCTGTTTCTGTTATGCATGACGAGACAGACAGACAGACAGACAGACAGACATTGTAGCCTTGCGTCTGGCTATAACGTGTAGGCAGGAGGAAGACTGGAAACGACAAGCGGGTTTATTCCCTGCCGCAGCAAAACGCAGAAGAAGCCTAAACAGAGCGTTTCAGACAGAGGGTGAACTGAAGGGGGCCGTGAGAGCCAGTACAAGATAAATAATGGGTTTTTTGAACTATAAATGATGCAATAAGCTACTCTAGTGGAGGACAACAATAAAATAATAATACATTATATTAGCAAAATATGGGCCCTTTAAAGACAAATCTTGCTACAGAAAACCA
This sequence comes from Poromitra crassiceps, assembly GCF_964638095.1. Lineage (NCBI taxonomy): Eukaryota > Metazoa > Chordata > Actinopteri > Beryciformes > Melamphaidae > Poromitra > Poromitra crassiceps. The sequence continues at coordinate 39,519,496 of NC_139634.1, read as the reverse complement.
GTGGACGTGGGAATCAACAACTATCAGATCCGGGAAAATGCATTTAGCTTGTTTGGACAGGCTCACTGTCATCTTTCTCACACATAATGCACACATGTGAGGGGTAATGAAGGGTTTCCCCTTCAGAGCAGAGATAATAAACAGGAAGAGGATGTCCCAGTCTGCTCTGAATCCAGACACCACAGGAAACCTTGTCTGAACCACAAACTGCCTGTCTTGAACACAGCGGCTGCAAACGTTCCTTTTGCACGTACAATCTGCTAACACAGGAAGCTTTGATCTCAAAGAGAGATGACTGTCAAACTGCAACCAAAACAACTTGCTTTAGGCTAGGCAAGCAAAACAACTTGGTTGGGTTTAGGCAACTAAAGGGTTATGGTTGCCTAAACCCAACCAAGTTGTTTTACTTGCCTAACCTTATCCAGGTTGTTGGGGATAAAAACTGTTAAAATGGGGTTAAAATCTGGACATGTCTGGGCTCAAACCAGCTCTCTACCAATAACAAATTTGGAAGTCAGTAATGCTTCAGGTCCACCAATCCCACCCCTTCCCCCTACCGCGCCACCGGCTGTGGCCTGGCTTTCAGCCATTGTGGGAGTTCTACTGGACTACCTGGTTCATCCAAAACTAAAACGTATAGTTATGTCCTGGGACTTGGCTAATGGTATAGGATGTGTCCCCTCACTGTTTAAGCAAGTGTGTGAGCGTTAATAGCTGAAGGCAGGTGTTGCTGGCCTCTTACCATTTTTTTCATCCATCACAGCCATCAGTCCATCTTTTTTGACAGTTTGCCCAATGTGCCTTATAAGTTATGTGTGCGGAGAAATAAAACATTTGTACAACTTTGTACTTCTGCTTAATCTGTACAGTCAATGTTTTCATGAATAGTATGGATATAAATAGCCTATACTGTCAACTAGTTTTCACTTTACTTGGGTAGTCCAAATGAAAATCTACAGATGCAGGACTTAAAATTCACTTTGCAAACTGGGGGGGAATTCCCCCCTTATGTTCTTCAGATAGGGGGGATCTATAGACTTTGGGGGGGCTTTTTTCAGCCGATACTATAACCAACAAATATCTGCTTCTCATGTCCGATAAGCGATAATTTCACATTTTTATATTTAAAAAAGGAAGTTCTTAACCTGTAGTTTATGCACACCTGAGTCTAAATTACTATGGCTTTTGTCAATGTGTTTTATCTGCAGACTAGGAGCCATAGGCTTTTGGTTCTATCAAAGCCTTTATTTTCTGTATTGAGTGATACACTTTAATAAAACACTCATCATATTATATCAGAAGTTCTTTGTTTTGTGTTCACAATAGTGTTGTCAGATGGATCTTGTTAGCTCTAGAATACTACAGTTAAATCATCGATCGTTGCTCACTACATCTGCCTTTCTTAAGCCATTTTCACACATGCGCTTTATACCGGGAAATGACCAGAAAGCGGTGTAATGCCTTCATGTGTGAAAGTTGTTTTCCGGTATAAGCGCGCCCCCGTCTTCGCGGACATTTGACCACTTGTAACCTTGTGATAAGAGCGGTATGTCTGCTTCATGTGTGGGCGTGCCGATTTCCCCCCCTCCCCTCTCTGCTCGCTCTCTGGCCAGTCCTTCAGTCCTCCTCCTCAGTCAGCAGCCCGACAGGGACACAGACAGCGAAAATGGCAGCGGCTTGTTCTGAGAGTCTTGCAAGCCGCCCAACGCTTGTAGAGAAAGCAGATGCACGAAAGCAAACTGGCGAAATGATCTTCTCATCTCCTCTTGTCCCTACCTCCTCCTCCCCATGCCTGCTGCACAGCACAGCGTGCAACAGTTACATTACCTTACAGCCAATGTTAAATCATCCAAAATTAACATGAAACAGTAGCCTATTGGAAAAACGGGCAGAATATGGTTGAACTCTTCTGTCTACACTAATCCTTCTCTTTATCCACACTGCTATCTTGAAATAACATAACGCATATGTTTATATATATTTTTAAATGAAAAGTTAAGTAGATTACTTCATAGCCTACATTATTATTAACTCAAATAATCAATTAGACTCGCGAGCGGTAGGCCTATAGCCTATGTTTTCCCTGCCAGCAGGCATACCTCATGCGCTGCTGAAGGAGGTTGTGCTCCATGAGTGATGCACTTTTGGTAGATTTGTTTCCCAGTAACAGCTGATCGTCCTGAAAATTGTCTAAGCTTTTTCTGAATTTTTTTTACACTATAACCGACATGGTTGATATAATAATTTGTTTGAGAAATGTGAGTATCGATCATTAATCTAATCGTTCACGCAGACCTGCATGATCCTGCTCTGTGTGTGTGTGTGTGTGTGTGCGCGCGCGCGCGCACGTGCACACACACACGACCACGATTGATATGATAGGGATAAAATAAGGACGATTCCCCATCCAAGTGCACAGGTCACTCCCCAAATACAGGTACTTTCGCTGCTGTTTTTACACATGTGATCCCTCAGGTGTGAAGGGAAATTCCGGGAAATAGCCAGTCTTGATTTACAGGTAATTTCCCTGTCTGTATGTGTGAAAACAGCTTTACTGTCATGTTACTGGCAAAGCTGTAACAAATTTGGCATTGGGGAGAGTTATATTAAAGTGAATGAGCAGGCATGGGAAGTCTGTCCCACTATAAACCATTAGGCTATCTGTCTGTGTGTTTCCACCTGATTAAAGAAAATACATTATGTGATGTTGACTGATGTTTTATATATTACATGTTTTCTTTATTCAGGTGGAAGCGTTTTTCAATCAAAGGTGAAACGACAGATATTATGGTTTATAGAGGGACTTACCCCACACGCAATTTAACATTAGCTCCGGTTAGCCACTGTAACGTTATCCGGCTGTTTTCAGAGCCACCGACCGACACAAAACCTGGACGTTTCATTTCAGGTAAAACATGAGGGTTTTTAGGCCGGTGCTTGCACTGGCCTATGGGAGCATGTGTGTCCCAATCGCTGCATACACGACCCCTGGCACCCTTTCATCAAGATGGGCTTTTACTTTGAAATTTGTTTTATTTGACGAATGTCCGGTTTCGGACTTCCTGTCTGCCCTGATCTGATCTTGTTCAGCTTGACAGAGTCGCTCACGGCCGCAGAGGGTCCGCGCCCATCACACACACGATGCAACAAATAAACAAACACATTTCCCAGTGTCTCTGGACATCAACAGTAGCGGGAGACGTCTCCCCTTCCAGCAAATATACATGAATGTTATGCGAGGAACATGAACATCTTACCGCGAGGCAGAGAGCTAAGATAAGTAGCTAACAGCTGAGCTAAGTAGGCTATAACTAGCGTGTTAGCCGATCGTAAAAGCATGTAAGCAGCGGTGAGATCTCCTTTATTAAAGTATGCAACCATTTCCAATGAACAAATGGCATGTAGCCTTCAACTTTAAAGCAAAACAATGTGCTTCTGCTTACTTCTTACATTCAACTCTGTAGCCTATGGCAGTGAGTGCAGACAGTGCAACACCAGTGGCATTTCAATCATGAGAGACTCTTAATATAATTTTAACAAACTTTATTGAATCAGAATAGACGGTTTGAGTATGGCGTATGACTCCATGATGTGACGCTCCTCTTGCTTATGAGAGAGGGCGTCGGTGCTGTATGAGATGGGACATCCCCCCTAAGGGGATTTGTTTCCAACAGGAGTGATGACATTGGTGGTGATCTGGGGAGGTGGTGGGATGAAGCTTTTTGCTCTGGAGATGCTGGATGAATGTGTGATGCTGACACAAGGTGAGTGATGACTGCACAAGTGTGATTTAAGCTGTGATGATGGGGGCTTTATATAGTACCAGGAGAAGGGCATTTATGATGTCATAACTGATGTCATTTATGATGTCATAACTGATGTCATTTGGGAGAAGGGCATTTATGATGTCATAACTGATGTCATTTGGGCAACTGAAGGTCATGGAGAAGGTGACGTCGGAGATGGTGACGTCATTTAGTGACGTCATTTGGGCTGAGGGGTATGACAGCATGGGGTGCTCTATTAATGCCTTATTTGGTCTTCCATGATTGAAATTCAGTCTACGACTACACTTCAATCATGAGAGACTCTTAATATAATTTTAACAAACTTTATTGAATCAGAATAGACGGTTTGAGTATGGCGTATGACTCCATGATGTGACGCTCCTCTTGCTTATGAGAGAGGGCGTCGGTGCTGTATGAGATAGGACATCCCCCAAAGGAATTTAAAGTTATTTCAGGAACTGGGAGAGTGAAAACGGGGGTCATGGAGCTCGTGGGCAGGTCGTGGGCTGACAGGGGGAGAATTTATGCATGCCGGGAGATGAGGGGCTGACCGGGTTTTTTTAAGGCAAAGCGGGGATGCAAGGGAGTGGATGTGGATAGCCCGGGCATGGGCGCATTGAAGAGAAAAGGAGAGTTTGATCACCACCAACGAAGTGCTTGTTGCCTCTTTAGTCATGGAAGGAGGGATCTTTGGGCTGATAATATGGCGTCTTGCTCTGGACGAATGTAGGATGCATATGCTGATGAGGACCAGCGCCCCAGTTGTTGAAGGGAGGCGGAGGACACCCCCTGCATGGCTGCTGATGTGGCTGCTCCGATCCTGAAGGAGTGACTGGAATAGTTCTCTGCAGGGATGTTGCATTTCTGGAGTGTGGTCTTGAAGTGAAGGATGAACCAGGATCTTGTCATGTGATGATGGGGAAAGATGAGGAAAAGGGGGCCGAGGGCTGACTGAGGTTTATGCAAATGCCGGAATGATGGGTTATGCAGATTGTCAGGACATTGGCTGACTTGTCAGGAAGTGGGCTGACTGAAGTTTAAGCAGGATGCAGGGATAATGGGTTGAGCAAGTTGTCAGGATGTGGACTGACTTCTCAGGACGTGGGCTGACAGGTTTAAGCAGAATGCAGAGATAATGGGTTGAGCAAATTGTCAGGACGGGGGCTGACTTGTCAGGACATGGGCTGACTGATGTTTAAGCAGAATGCAGGGATAATGGGTTGTGCAAATTGTCAGGACGTGGGCTGACTGAGGTTAAGCAATGGCAAGGACACTTATGGGGTTATATGCAAATTGCCCGGCATGGGCACCAAACGGGGATTGGGAGAGAAGACCACCACCAATGAAATGCATTAATACTTCCTACCAATCATGGAAGGAGGCATATTTGGGCTGATAATATAGCGCTTGCTCTGGATGGATGTAGGATGCATAGGTTGATGAAGACAGCAGCCCAGTTGTTGAAGGGAGGACCCCCCCAAAAGAAAAAAGGTCAGCGATGACCTGCATTTTTAAGGTCAGTAATGACCAAGGTCGCAACAACCTGCATGAGCATAGCCAGCAATGGCTAAAAGATGCAATATTTAACCTTTAGCATTATATTATTATAGCATGAAAATGTCTAAAAATGGGTAGACATAATGTTATATTCTTTAGTTGTGCACTTACTTTATCCCAAATTGTATGAGGCAAAGATTGGCTTGATATTTTTCTCATAGTTTCCCTATCTATCTGTTCTATTCCTAATAGATGCACGTTCTGATTTGTGCATTTTGACATTTGGAATATTAAAGGTGGGCTGACCATTGTTAATAAGTACGTTTTCCCCTTGGATTTGACTTTAAGTTGCGTGTCTATGTCTATTATGGGCCTTTTTCATTTGTTTTGACAGTCGTGTACTGTCACTTTGGGAGAGTTGCACCCGCACCCTCGGCTGAGCTGTTGTACGGTGGATTTAGTTCAGTTGAGGCAGAGACTGACTGTGGAGACACACGGTTTTCGTGCCATGTCCTTTTTGATTAGTTTTGACGTCCAGCAGGAGGGGGAGCAGTGAATGTGCTGCATCTGTGAAAAGTTTTAAGTCGTCGGCAGACGAGACGATTTCGTCATAGAAAAATGAGATTCCGTTCCAATTTTCTAAGAGGTGTGCCCAGAATTTGAGATCGGCTCGGCCTCCCTCATTGAGGGTAACTGAGTCAAGGAGGCTGGGGACTGAAGATGCTAAATCGAGCAGCCTGGAAATGAATGACCTCCCTTGGGGAATAATGTGCATGGCAAAATTCAGGTGGCCGAGCAGAGACAGAAGGTCTCGTTTTGAAATGTGGCTGGCTGCTGAATAGGACTGGGCTATTTCGTGGATGCGAGACAATTTCTCGAGGGGGAGGGAGCTTGCATAAGCTTGGTGTCAAGATTAATGCCCAGGAATTCGAGAGATGATGAGGGCCCGGAGGTTTTTTCCCCAGCTAGAGGGACGCCTTTGACATGGAACTGGAAAACTGGATTCGCCCTGGAAAGCTCTGAATTGAGGCAGGAACTATGGCGACTCTCGTGCACTGTTTGGATGAGGCAAGGTGGTGCTCTGCTGAAGCCACTGTGCTGTGACCGGGGATATGCTTTGCTGAAGCCACTGTGCTGTGACCGGGGGTATGCTTTGCTGAAGCCACTGTGCTATGACCGGGGATAAGTCAAGTCAAGTCAAGTTTATTTGTATAGCAGATTTCATACGCAGAGGCAATTCAAAGTGCTTCACATAAAATGGTTGACAGGAAAATAAAAGAAAAGAAGAGAGTAAAACGGACATTTAGATATTTGGATAAGCTTTTGGATAAGCTTTGCTGAAGCTTTGCTGAAGCCACTGTGCTGTGACCGGGGGTATGCTTTGCTGAAGCCACTGTGCTGTGCCCGGGGATATGCTTTGCTGAAGCCACTGTGCTGTGACCAGGGAGGAGCTCTGCTGAAGCCACTGTGCTGTGACTGGGGATATGCTTTGCTGAAGCCACTGTGCTGTGACCAGGGAGGAGCTCTGCTGAAGCCACTGTGCTGTGACCAGGGATATGCTTTGCTGACGCCACTGTGCTGTGACCAGGGAGGAGCTCTGCTGAAGCCACTGTGCTGTGACCAGGGATATGCTCTGCTGAGCCACTGCTGTGACCGGGATATGCTCTGCTGTAGCCACTGTGCTGTGACCAGGGATGTGCTCTGCTGAATCTACTGCGCCATGACCGGGGAATGAGCTCTGCTGACCTGACAAGTTATGCATAACAGAAAGCCGGGTGATGCTGCACTGCACATTAAAGCCATGGTGGACTGGGAGGAGCACCTTTTGTTTATGATCGAGACTGTAGCTTCGTATACATTTGCAATACCAGAGTAAATCTCGTAGAGGAAGAGCGATTCCCTACTGGGAGAAAGTAGGGAACTCATGATGCCTCTTTTCTGCAACCTTTCACCTCTAGAATACCCCCCAAAAAACTTAATTCAAGCATATGCTGAAGCCAGAACCACATGCAGCTGTGACAGATAGAAGGAGCATTGAATTAAATTGAACAAGAAGCCATTTTTTGGCTTGAAGGACAGGCAACAGCAGAAGTGATGATTATCGCCATTTTGCCTGAAAGCAAGCAACGGGAGACGGACCGACCTAATACAACGCTCAGCGTTGCCAGACGTACGATAATTATCGTATTTGTACGATAATTTCGACCTCTGTACGATGTACGATCAATAATCCCAAAATCCCCCAAATGTACGATAATTTCATCATTTTGTGACACTTAGACGAATCCTACGTCTATCACTCTATCTGTTTATACAATCATCTCTTCAAACAACGTATTTGCAGCCAATACGTGCAGGGTGTTTTGTTGTTGTTGCAACGCAGGCTGAGATCACAGTGTTGAAAAATCATGCCAAGTCCAAAAAGTAGCCTGTGATCAGCCGCAGCCCCCCCGATATAGGCGCGCCAAGGCGCGCCGCGCTGGGGAGGGGGCGTACGATAATTTCACTCCAAAAACGATAATTTTGACCCTCTGGTACGATAATTCAACATTTGCCATCTGGCAACACTGACAACGCTAAACCAGCCACGCGCATGCGCAGTATAGCATGGAAGGCCGGTGGCTAGCCAGGTAGCTAGCGCGCTACTCAGCATAGGCCGGAAAAAGTTTACAAGGGTTATACTTTATCTAAATGACTGGGATTGGATCGATAGATTGGATGCATAAGAGAGGAAACATGCTATGAAAAAGAAAAGGTTGACTGGAAACTGGGACTAGAGGCATGTTGTTAAAAACCTGATTGGACACGGGAGAGGGATGTGGCCGCGGGCAACGGGGACAGAGTTGCTCAGGGATTGGCACCCGGCCTGGAATGAGTGCAGCAGCATTGCCGCAACGTTGACTGAAACCAGGGACTAAATGCATGTTTGATAATACCCGATTGGACACGGGAGAGGGAAGCGGCCGTATGCAACAGGGCAGAGTTGCTCAGGGATTGGCACCCGGCCTGCAATGAGTGCGGCGCACACACCTGGATTTTGAAGCGGGCTGGCTGGGCTGATATCACGGAAGAGATGCCGGCTGAAAAGGGGGGATACAAGCCTGAAACCTGGGGCGGTGCTGATTGGGCTGCTGCTGTGGGGAGCGTGGGGCTCCCGAGCGTCCTCAGCCGGGCATCGATGAGGGACCCGACCAGTGATGAAATCGTTGCGATCAGGGGATCTTTGGCTCTTTTGCCGCGGCCACGGCCTCCGGAGTGCTACGCGGACTGAGATCCGGGCGAGACGACTTGGACCTCCGTGGCGCTGGATCTCCTTTTGCGGCTGCGGCCCCTGGTGAGAGGAGCGTCCCTTGTGACGCCGAAGATGAAGCCTGGGGATTGGAGATTTGCCCGGGGCTGGCCGGTGGTGATGGGGGCTTTATATAGTACCAGGAGAAGGGCATTTATGATGTCATAACTGATGTCATTTATGATGTCATAACTGATGTCATTTGGGAGAAGGGCATTTATGATGTCATAACTGATGTCATTTGGGCAACTGAAGGTCATGGAGAAGGTGACGTCGGAGATGGTGACGTCATTTAGTAACGTCATTTGGGCTGAGGGGTATGACAGCATGGGGTGCTCTATTAATGCCTTATTTGGTCTTCCATGATTGAAATTCAGTCTACGACTACACGTAGCCCTCAAGTATTTGAAAACAAAAACAATAGTGCTTCTGCTGCTTACTTAGCCTACATTCAACTTTCTATTGTTACGTTCTATTAATAAGCGTTAATTAATAGGTAATAAGGCTCTTTTAAGGTGCTTATTAACACTATTATGTTAATAATACTATATAAGTGTTAATAATCACATTATAAACATATGTATTGGTAGCTTAAAAGACATTTATAAGCACTTTATAACCACCTTTACTAGCTGGTTGTGTTACTTTATTAAGCATAATAAATAGTTTGTTATTACCTTATTAGCAGTTAACTATGCACTTATTAACAGTTAACTATGCTTTTTGCAGGTACCTCATGAGCCCATGCTCACTTCCTGGATAAGCGATGAAAATTTCAGAAAGATCCAAGCGTCGGTTCCAGAGTTATTCAAGAAAAACCTCTTATTGGCTGTTTAGAAGGCTCTCGGAGGCTTAACACATTGACTGCCAGCCCTTTTTTCAATGCTGTAGGTAGGTTCTGCCAGGTTTTTTTTTGAGGATTCTGGCTCATTTTACAAGAGCCGAGGATTCTTTTCTGCTAAGATTTTGTGAACACACAATATCTCAAAACAACTAATAGAATGTGTGCTTTCTCTGTCTAAAAGAGTTAGTTTGTAGAGTTAGTAGTTATGTAAGCATTAGCAGTTGAATACAGCATGGTTTCAGCGTCAGAAAAATTTTTCAGAGATAAACGGCTTTTTGTGAAATTCGATAGAACAGTCACTTTAACCATTCATTTTTGGCATCAGTAAGACCTAAACAATAGTTTTGAACAGTAATTTCCTCCATAACAGCAGGAAACTCCCCTCTGCTTCCAACTCCTCCCTCCGTGGGCGTTCCTCTTGGCTGCAGCCAGCGGCCGTGTCACAAGCTTGTCACCAGTCTCACTGCTTTGCAGCTGCTGTGCGGCTGTGCCTGTCTGAGCGGCCGCTCTTTGAGGAAGTCTGGTTGGACTCGCTCGCTTCTTGGAGTTTTGGTTGAGAGCTTTGATCAAGCTTTTGCGATTCTGGTCATATTTATGCTCAAAGGTACTCGAGTGTGTGTGTGTGCGCGCGCGTGTGTGTGTGTGTGTGTGTGTGTGTGTGTGTGTGTGTGTGTGTGAAATCGAAAGCGTTTTCGCCCAGCTATTTCCTTGAAAATTAGAATGGCTTTCTCCCGCGGACCCGCGGCTGTGCTTTCTCTCTGTCTGGAGAGCACTGTCGCCACCTAGCTGGTCGGTAAAATAGATTATACACATTCTCTTCCTCCAATTCTGGTATAGGAGACGTAAAAGGGGTTGATCGATGTCCCACCGTCAAAAAAAAAAAATGTTTATGTAAGCCGAGATATCTCGTCCTTGGCACTCAACGGTTGGATCATGTAAGCCGAGATATCTCGTCCTTGGCACTCAACGTGTTAATTTGCATTTTTGTCCCATCATGCAATTCTGCCCCTCGTAGAGACACAAAACCCTGAGTGAAACACACATCTCTCAGAATCATTCCCCTGGCCGTTTGGCCACTGCCTCCATAATAAGTGCATAATAAAGGATTTATTAACCTTAATAAGGCACTGTTCTCGCTTTAGATCTGGTACCTACAAAAAGCATAATAAGTGCATAATAAAGGATTTATTAACCTTAATAAGGCACTGTTCTCGCTTTAGATCCGGTACCTGCAAAAAGCATAGTTACCTGTTAGTAAGTGCATAGTTAACTGCTAATAAGGTAATAACAAACTATTTATTAAGCTTAATGAAGTAACAAAACCAGCTAGTAAAGGTGATTATAAAGTGCTTATAAATGTCTTATAAGCTACCAATACATTTGTATAATGTGATTATTAACACTTATATAGTATTAACATAATAATAGTGTCAATAAGCACCTTATAAGAGCCTTATTACCTATTAATTAACACTTATTAATAGAGCCTTAATATAAAGCGTTACCCTGGTGCCTCCTGATTGGCCTCTCAGAAGACATCAAGAGAAGAGATGTTCAAGTAGGCTATACGACCCATCATGCTCAATGGATGATGTGGTTATGTGAAAAGTAGGTAGGCTACTTCTGCACATATGGACTTGTGAAATGCCCAGTGACGCAGACACACACACACTCATACCAGTGAAATAAACTAAGCAAATAAAAAAAGATGTATTTAAAAAAATAAACTTGACTGTTGCAAATCGAATTTAGTATAGCCTACATGTAGCCTACATGCATTCTTAATTTATCATAGTGTAAAATCTACTGCTGTTGACATTTCTAGAAGTAGCCGGCAGGTCAAACGAGTCCATTTCAAAATATCAAAATTTTAATGCGTTGGAGCAAACTCACTATTAGTCATGTAGGCTACATTAATAGTTCCTGGCCTCTCATGGGTGTATTCTATCGATTTTGAATGATAGCTTTTATTTTGAAAAATCCTGACCGGAAGTCAGAAATTCTCGTTCACTTTATGAAAATAAAAAACGAATTAAACGAAAATGAAAGTAACAGACCGAATCAGTTGACATCTTGTCTATCATGTTAACTGGTAGCAATGTTTATAAAATGGGAGGATTTAGGCTATTAACTTTTAAACTTAACTTGCCAGTCCACTGAGAGGAACAGCAATTTATCCATTAACTAATCTTCCGGACTTTGTAGGCTAGATTAATGGGACATAGGCTATAAATTATGTCTTTATGCATATATGACTCATCCCCACGAGGTAAGTCTTAGATGGCTACGGTGTGTTATAACTTGAAATGTAAAACGTGATGTGATTTAAAAAGTCTTAGTTATTATCTCTGTCAGTGGCGTGTGTAGACAAATATGAGCTCATAATTTACAAAGAGTTGATGCTTGTTAAGTTTGCAGTTTACAAATGCTGCGCCTGTTGCTTAATGCACTTTTTATACTCTTTTTTAAAGTTTTGTTGTGATGCTTTTAAATGTCCATTTTATTCTGTTCTTTTCTTTTCCTGTCAACCATTTTATGTGAAGCACTTTGAATTGCCTCTGTGTATGAAATGTGCTATACAAATAAACTTGACTTGACTTGACTTGACAAATAGCCTAAGCGCTGCTCAACCAGAGTTTAAACGTGTGAAATAGTTTTCCACAAAATGCATTTCGTCTAGCTACATATTTAATGGTTTCTGAATAGTTTCTGCACAATATTGCAGCCTGCCACATAGTATTTAGGTGGCTATTTATAAATACAATTATAATCATCTGTCTATGAAAAGTTAACACCCAATTGCTATCTTTCCTTTAGTGTAAACTGTAAAGTGTCACAAATCCAGCATTTAATGTCTGAGGCAGTTTTTAGAAGTGGCTGTGAGGGGATTTTCATGCCCTAGGCCTGGACTGTAAAGACATGTGAGGTCTCCAGACCATAGTTCAAGCAGAAGGCCACTCACGCGTAATCCGATCTCAACGTGGTCAAAAAATCCTAGTATGACGTCTGCTATGACGTCAAACATGACGTCAGTTAATCCTCATATATATAGCAAGGGTCCTACGTCACCTCTCTCTCTCTGGCCGACCATAGCAGCAGCAGCCCACGGCAGTCCATCTCCCTTGAAGCCGGCCCCGAAGCGTTGTTTTGCCCCACCCACCTCCCCAGTCCACCACCAACGAGTCTTGACTCCTGATCCCCCACGGGGGGGGGATCTCCTAGCCCATGCAGGCGCCCTCCTCTGCCTCAAGAGCAGCGCCACTGGCCAATGGAGTCAAGCGCCAAAGCATTTGCCATGCACGCCGATTGCTAAATAAAGTTTGTCTAATCCTACCAACTGGCCTCTCCTGATTGAAGCATGTTTACACCACATAGCCTGCATTGTTTAATAGCCTTTGGTTATTGGTTGTGCAATTTGAACAAGTATGGCTATAGGCTAGATTCTAGGCCAATAAGCACCAAAAGTTGAGTCTGACATCAGACTGGATAAGTGAGTACATTTAGTTTGGTCTTATGAATTGGCTGATTTGGTAATTATTTGTTACCAGCCTGCATAATGTCAACCTTGTTCAACGTAGTCGGGCTGAATCTTTCAGGAAGTGAAAAGAGCACCCCTGCGGGTGACCTGACGGAGCCAGATTTGTTCCTAATGACTTAATGATCATTGCCGTAATGTGTTGTCATTCGAGCAATGATGACATCATTGATGACATAATTACTGATGACATCATCATTGAGTGTTTGAGTGATGAATTTGAGCGTGTCCCGGAGGCTTTGGAGACCACTGTGTTGCGGGGGGGGGGGGGGGTGTCTAACTCCCATGGGTCCACTAGTAGTCATTAAATAGCCTGGCTTATTGATTGATTTGTTTTATTGGTTGTGAACAGTGTCACAGAATAACATGATCATTTCTGTATTATGCAAATATATTTTGGTGTGGTAGAGTAGAAGGTTTCAAATCAATAATTTAATCACTTAGACCTAGGGGTGTCACGATACACTAATTTCACGATACGATACGATACACGATATTGGGTTCACAATAACGTTACGATACGATATTTTAACAATATTCTTTTTAACAAAAGTAAATAATTTTTATGTATTTATTTATCATTTATTTAACCATGTGAGTCCCGTTGAAATCGAAACCTCTTTTCAAGGGAGCCCTGGGAAAATACTGGAAAAATAGTCTTTCATTTGAAATACACAAAATACAAAACAAATGCTGTTTTTGGAAATTGTTATTATAATAACTATAAAAAAACATGGAAGATAATGCTTCTCTTGCAATAGAATGTGTCACACTGTCACAAACTAAATGTTTGTTGCATGGTGAAAGAAAAATAAAGTATACAATCTATTTCTTAAATAACTCATGCTCAATGGTCCCTAAACTTATGTAATCTTATGTACCCCTTGAGCTGTTTTGCCATGCCAGTAGTAGTCTACCCCCTCACTCATGCGTGTTGATTCTGCTAAATTTGTTCTATTATTATTCAGGAGCAAAAAAAAAAAAAAAATTACGATATCATTTTTTTCTGACGATACGCATATCGTGACGTTTCGATATCGCGATATATCGTGCGACGAAATATCGTGACACTAGACGTAATTAGCATGCATTTTAATCCCTACAATGAATATGATCATTCAACTTATTTTCTGTGAGATGTTTTCCACCAAAGTGTAGCTCCTCCCAGCAAACATTTCAACGTCTCTCAGAGAGGTCGAACCAACGTTGGGCCTGGAGGTTGATTCTAGTCGATCTGATAGGCTGATATGAGTTTATGACGTCAGTCTCTGAATAGTCTCGCTGGCATGCAGCCTCCCCTCCCTACCGTGAGATGAGTCTGGCGGCGCAGGTCTCCATAGTGGGATTGATCTGATAGGCTGATATGAGTTTATGATGTCAGTCTCTGAACAACCATCATTTCAATGCCTCATATATACACTAGTGCTAGTCAATCCACGTGGTCACCACAACGGGGATATTCAGCTATTCTGCTAGGTAACCAATCAGTGAAGTTATACCAAGCACGTTGCACATAAGAGTTTCCTTGCGGCCTCTGTTTGTTGCTGCTGTTTGTGCACGCCTGCACCACAGGCTAAATGATACAGGTATATATTTTATCTCACGCACAATAATGTAACAGACTATTATGTTGACTGTGTGCGTCTGTACGGCTTTGGAGCTACATCCTGGTCAGCAAGCAGGCAGCTCGAGCTGAGATCTCATCCAGAGCTCTAAGTTCTTGCACATGCAGTAACACAATATCTTATTTTACAGTATTACACTACAGTATTAACAATTACGGTGTCCTGGAAGTTTCTTGCTGGCAGCACATCTACAAATGATCAATATCAAATATTTTTCCCAAAGATAATGTTTTCGTGTTGGCAAATCGTCAAAATAAAGTCATGTTGTGATGCAGGAGGCAGAAATGTTTCCCAGGAGTTTTTATTCAGTTACACACTCTAAAAATTAATATGATTTCCATCTCCTCAAGATCACATTTTCATCCCCACAAATGGTAATAATAAAGTCACGTCTTGACCGATCCGTTAACGATCGATGCAGCTCGAGGAAATGTTTTCTGGGCTGTGTTATCTTCAGACTGTACTGCAAAAACCTTTTTCCCATTATTTTGTGAACGATTTCATAATTTCACAATAGATAATGCAATATAGGCATTGTGTAAAAGACATTATACCTAAAGTCTCTCTCTCTCTCTCTCTCTCTCTCTCTCTCTCTCTCTCTCTCTCTCTCTCTCTCTCTCTCTCTCTCTCATCTAGATCATTGAATTGGGCCTGTGTAGGCTACATGTTGGAAAATAAGGGAACATGGCTTGTACAAGTGAGTCGGCCTTAAAATACATCAGGAGTGCCAGAGTCCACCTGGTGGGAGGATTACAGAACCTCTCAGTTATTGTGGAGAACCTTTATCAGAAAGGAGTTCTCAATGAGGAAGAGGTCAGTAAAATAAAGATAGAGAAAGATGACTGGGACAAAACCAGACTGATACTGGACTGGGTCACAAACAAAGGGGAAGAAGCCTGCTATGAGTTTCTAAAGATTATTGACGTGACGAGGAAGACGACCATAAAGAGGCCACCCCATCTACCTGAAAAAACAGGTTTAGCCTCTACTCAAAGCAGCGAGATTGACCTGCACCACTGGATCAGCTGCTTTTCTTTCAGGGAGAACACAGAGATGGATGTGACCTATCTAGGTATTTCAAAGATTGGTGATTGATTATGTATAATATTTTGTATTATTGAACACTGATGTGATGATTACATATATTGTGCATTTTGAATATTGATTTATCAGTGTGGAATTATTAACCCATGATTAATTTAGCAATACCATGCAAGGGTTCATCACTCAATTCACAGTTCATTTATTTATTATTACTTTCCTTTTAGGCCCCACACCATGCCACACATACCAGGCAAAGTTGAAGTCAAAAGCACACAAGATATCAGATGACCCATGGATCCAAAGCAAGAAAGTCCTGTCAAACAATATGAAGCCTAAATACACTCCGCTTGTATTAGAGCCACAAGGACAGATTGCTCTATCTAAAATAAAAAGCGCCAAGAGCAAAAAAGGCAAGAAAATTCGTTCTAAAAAGCTAAAGACATACATCCCTGAGGAAGAAAAAGGAATTTCCCCCAGTGACCTGCTGAAAACAGATGAGAAAAATATCCTCTTAGTTGGCAAGCCTGGCATTGGGAAGACAGCAGTCACACATCAAATGTTGAAACTATGGTCAGAAAGAGATAACAAGGAACTAGACTACATGTTTTATTTTGACATGAGAGAAACATCCTGCATCACAAACACCATGAGTTTGGAGGACTTACTTTTCAGTGTGTTCAGTGAACCAGATGAAGGCAAAGAAGAAGTCTTACAGGACATAAAGAAGAACTCTGAAAATGTTCTGATCATTTTTGATGGAGTCACAGATCTCTCGTCTTCGCCAGTGGTGAAGAGACTTGTAAAGAAGGACCTTCTACCTGATGCAAAGATTGTGATGACGTGCAGACCAGAGGATGAGTCAGACTTCCTGTTAGACTGGGCTTCTCTCAGAGTGGAGGTGAAAGGCTTCAGCGAACAGTCCATCAAAGAATACTTAACTCAAATGCTGAGCGCTGATGAGCACCTGAGCAGTGTTTTGAGCAACTTGGAGTTGTTCACTCTTTGCCATGTCCCGATGTATGCACTGTTGGTGGTTGCCTGCTTTTCTTGTAATACCTCAAAAGATTCTCAACAACCATGCACGGTAACTGAAATATATATGCACATCCTGCGTATTTGCATTCAAATAAATGAGGGCAAAACAAAAAATGAAGATCTTAATAACTATATCAAGAAACAGCGTAAGGCAATACTGTCTTTGGCTAAGGTTGCCTTTCTTGCAACTCAAGCAAAATCTGTCAACTTGGAAGAAGACGCATGCTTTGTTCATTTTGGCTTTCTGAAGAAACTTGCAGTCCGCGTCAGTACTAGTGAGTGGAAAACCTTATCTGCGTTTCTCCACTACACGATGCAGGAGTTTTTTGCAGGGCTGTGGCTCTTGAAGAATCCAGGAAAAATCCCAGGTGTTGTACAACAGTGCCTGACTGAGGGGACGAATCACATGAAACATTTGGTCCCTTTCATGTGTGGATTGTTGAATGAGAAGAATCTAAAAATGTTGAAGTATCTGATTCCAGCTGAGCAGATCAAGAAAACATCGAAGTGGCTCATCAAAGAAGTGGTAGACACATTTGTCGCTTACCTACTTAACCAAGACCACAGAGGCACAGAGGACAGTGCGCTTGATATCAATATACTGTTCTTATGCCAATGCCTGTATGAGTCTCAGTCGACTGAAGCCTGCCTCTACCTTCTGGACAAACTGGACTATTGTCTTGATTTGAGTGGAGAGAGTCTGGATCCTTACCACTGCTGTGCTGTGGCCTATGTAATCAGTCAGTCTAAGGAGAGAGAAGTAACGCTGGACCTTCAGGACATAATGATACCAGAACAAGGATGGAGACTAATATTTGGCTGCGTCAAGAACGTCTCATGGTATGGGTGACTGTGAGCATGTATTTTGAGTTTCACAGTATCACTTAGGGTGTAACATTACAACTATGTTACTCTAGTAACGCTGCCTGAAATATAATTTGAATGGTCTCATATTTTGAAGAATACAGTATACAAAATGTCCACACTGTATGAGACAATTGATAATCTTAACATCTAACCCACGGGTCGGCAACCTTTTTCATATCAAGTGCCATTTTCAAATTTGCTCTCACTTAAAAATGTAAGTATCCAAAAGATCTGTAATGTTATTCCATCCAAAATCAGGACATTGAAATGAGAGCAATGGGCATTTTTCATCTGCTTTCTGCTGCCATGGAAGGAAACCAGTCAGAGGCAATCGGAGGAGTAGAGTGGGTCACTACTGTAAATATCCTAAATAACTGCAAATGGCTGTGAAATAGGTAATTTAACAGTGCAGGGCAACGTTAGAAAAAAATCTCAATTGCACACTTATTGCTACTGTGTGCTGTGAACCCTTCACCTGCTACAGGGCACCCGTGCCCTAGGTTGCTGACCCCTGATAACCTCTCTCGTATTAATTTACACGAGGTGTTGATGATTACAAAATGATTCATGCTAACTACTGCTTTAGCATAACATCAACATAGGCACACTTGACCATACTGTATAGTTGATCACCTGAATAATGACGGGGAGACTCTCTCTAACAAATCCTCTGATCACAGGTGTGACTCTTTGCAATGGCAACTGTGGACAGCTGTGCTTCTCAGTGAGGAGAAGATGGACTACAGCAGCTTTCTTGGCCTGGGTGGAAATGAGCTGCACCTTCCAGTGTTTGGTAAAAGACAACTGTTTGACGGAGCAGTGAAGGTCATGCAGGAGACTACTCAGGGGGTAAACCTCTGCCTCCACTGGGACAGAACTCCTGTCTGCCAAGCTCTGATAGAGACCCTCCTAGAGTCTGTGCCTCATATCAACACACTCAGGTATGGGCTTTAGCATGGTTTTTTCTCATATTAATTTCACATTAAATAACCAAATGCAATGGAATAACAAGGTCAATTAAAATTGAATTATGTCCCCTTTGCTGAAAAGATTGGTTTGAAAATATTTTTTGTCAGCAAAGAGGACATAATTCAACTCTTCACTTGGTTCAAAAGTAGTGAAGCTACCACCAAGCTACTGAGAAATTTAGTTAAGCTATGTAGCTTCGCTACTTGTAGCAAGTTACTGCCCAACACTGAGGTGCAGGTTATTTTATGGTTTTTAACAGATTATGAAATTGCAGATTGTAAGCCTTCAAATGATGTGTCACACATTGTAATCGGAAAAAAAAGAAGGAGATATGCTTATTTGAATGTTCACACTCCTAAAAGCAACATTCAGAGATAACGGCCCTCAAAGTTGGAGAAGCTCTTCACACCTAGGCAGCCAGGTGAGGGGGGAGTGGACAACAAGGACTTTTATTTAACAAGATACACTTATTTACTGATTCTAAAACAGCTGCATTTTATGTGGAATGGAGAGTTCAAAACCTAAACTTGTGTATTAATGGGAAAAACGAAAAACAAATTATTATTATTTTTCTCCAAAAAATAAAGTAGTTATTTTATGGGAATTACAAACAGCACTACATGAGGTACCTTCTCCCGGGGCGTATCATTTATTCTTGATTGATGCATTGTATTTTTATTTAATGCATATTTTTTTCATTAGTCTCTTTACTGATTTCTCCCTACAGTTTACCCTCCAGTTTCAAGTTTTAAGACTTTCAAACTCGCTGCACCCCGCAAACATTCTCACAACCCCCCCCCCCCCCCACACACACACACACACACACACACACACCGTCAAGTCAAGTTTATTTGTATAGCCCTAATGCACAAGCATGTCTCAGAGGGCTTCACAGAAAATATGTCTAGTGAAATCTAGCTGACACAACAGTAGCAATTACAGTAGTAATAATAACAAGATTTAACAATCATATGATAGAGAAAGGCTGAGAGAAGGGGAGAAAAGGGGGGTGGGATGTGAGGGAGGAGAGAACAGGGAAGGGAGGAGGTGGGGAAGGAGCAGGGGGAGGGAGAGCAGGGGGAATGTGAGAGAGGAGAGAGCAGGAAAAGGGAGGAGGTGGGGAGGGAATGGGAAATGTGTGGGAGGTGATAGATTTGATAACTTATTCCACCCCTGTAGAGATCGATTTGATAACCTATACCACCCCTAATTTACTCCTCCTTAAATTTTAACCAAACCCTTGGGTTGATTGGCTCGAGGTGTTGCTGCTCAGGCAATTAAGGTAGAGCAGGAACTCCAGAGGGAGAGGAGAGAAAGAGCAAGAAGGAGGAGGCTGGCTGGTCACATAACAGAAACCAATAGAATATAATATATAATAATATGTGAGTTTGAGGAGTAAATTAGGGGTGGTATAGGTTATCAAATCGATCTCTACAGGGGTGGAATAAGTTATCAAATCTATCAGAGGTGAGAGCAGGGAAGGGGAGGAGGTGGGGAAGGAGCAGGGGAGGGGGGGAAGAGGAGAGAGCAGGAAAAGGGAGGAGGGGGAGCAAGGGAGGGAGAGCGGGGGGATGTGGGGGAGGAGAGAGCAGGGAAAGGGATGGGGGAGGGAGGGAAAAGGGGGGATGGTGGGTGCATGGAGGAAAGGTGCAGGCTCCATAGCTCTGCAGTCTGCACAGAAGACGCACCATGCCTCTCTCTCTCTCTCTCTCTCTCTCTCTCTCTCTCTCTCTCTCTCTCTCTCTCTCTCTCTCTCTCTCAATTGCAGATTAAAACATGGTGACAAATCTACATGAAATATAAAGTGCATTTTAATATTAACATGTTTTCTCTACACTGCACATTGTGATGTAAAAGCTCAGTGATGTGATGTTTTCTATACCAGTGATGTTTTATATTTCAGTTTTTGGTTATTGAGGCTCTCCCTTTTTTTTTGAACCCTCTGCAGATTCACTGTTCCTCACAATCAAACAGAATCACTTGTAGAGGAGAGAAAGAAGGAAACATTTCTAATCAATCTGTGTCTGCAAGCAGCGCTCCATGAGAGGACCACCATACAAAGTGTGATAGACAAGGTGTTTTCACTCTCTACATGTTGGCATGGGAAATGTGATTTCCTACTGGACCTGTACTCCCATGTGAAGGACTATGAGACTCAAACAGGCAGGAGTGTCCTTCCAGCATTACAGTCAGTTTACCAGTCAGCTCCTGCAGTCTGGTCCATCGACCTCTCAGAGAGAAAGGCCTCCCTCCTCCTGGAAGAGCTGAAACTCCAATCAGAAAAGAAACCAGTGGAGCTGAGAGGCTGTTCAGATGAAGAGAGTGAAGTGTGGAGTTTCCTACAGTGTCTGCCTCACATCTCACAGCTCAGGTAAATGGATTTGTAATTCATTCACATGATTTCAGTCTACATATGAAAATCTACCTCACTAGACAGTAGCTATAAGGACATTTCTTCTTGATCGATGCATTCTATTTGTACTTAATACAAATGCATTTACTACTTTCTCTTTACTGATTTCTCCTCCTGTTTAAGACAGACATGTCTGCCTATTAATCCATAATCATCATTCTCACTGTTCTAGTTGTTTAGATGATGGGTTCAATAGAGCCAAACAAGTCAAGTTCTTGGGGAATCTCTTCTCTCAGGCAGCAGAGAGAGAACAACAGACAGGAGAGAAGATACTAGAGCGGTTATCATCAGTGTGCAGTTACAACACATTCCCTCTCAATGAAATGGATGAAGAGGATTATGAAAAACAGTACTATCAGTGTGACTTCCTACTGGACCTGTACTCCCATGTGAAGGACTATGAGGCTCAAACAGGCAGGAGTGTCCTTCCAGCATTACAGTCAGTTTACCAGTCAGCTCCTGCAGTCTGGTCCATCGACCTCTCACAGAGAAAGGCCTCCCTTCTCCTGGAAGTGCTGAAACTCCAATCAGGAAAGAAACCAGTGAAGCTGAGACGCTGGTCAGATGAAGAGAGTGAAGTGTGGAGTTTCCTACAGTGTCTGCCTCACATCTCACAGCTCAGGTAAATTGATTGTAATTCATTCACATGATTTCAGTCTACGTATGAAAATCTACTTCACTAGACAGTATAAGGACATTTTACTAACACAGACCACACCATAGTTCGAACGAAAGATCATTTATTGTGAGTGTTTGGGTGTGAATGGGGTGGAGGTGCGGCAGCATCTCTTCTTCAGGAACGTGGTGTGGCTGTGTCAGGAACCCGGGGGTTGAGACTCAGGGTGGGGGAGCGTCTTTGTGAAGCTCGGCTTCACAGGATGGAGTCCCGGCTCCATCAGCCCCCGTGGTTCCTGTGAGCAGAGGATAGAGATGCAGGATTATGCAGCCCTGACTAGCATGTCTTTAGCTGTTTGTGGGAGGAAACCAGAGTACCTGGAGAAAACCCACGCAGGCACGGGGAGAACATGCAGACTACGTGTGTGCTGCCCGTAATGGAGGAAGAAACTTAGGGTAGGGGGGAGGGTCGTGATGACTGAGGCAAATGGGGGGAAGAGGGAATATGGTCATGTTTATATAGCTATGCTACAGGTGATTGAGTTGATAGCACACAGGTGAATGAATCAGTGAGGTGATTGAATTGATAGAGCGCAGGTGAATGAATTAGTGAGGCGCAGGTGATTACATGGTGGAGAGGAGCTGGTGTGGTCTGAACTTCAGTTATCACAATAACTCCATTTATTCTTGATTCATGCAATGTGTTTGTACACTAATTAATTAGGCATCTCGCGCAGTACGCGCGCTCGATTCCTAGGCTCGCCCTGCAGCTAACATTCTCACAACCCCCCCCCCCCCCCACACACACACACACACACACACACACACACACGCACACACGTATCAGCGGGCCGTGAAGTCAAGTTTATTTGTATAGCCCTAATTCACAAGCATGTCTCAGAGGGCTTCACAGAAAATATGTCTAGCTAAATCTAGCTGACACAACAGTAGCAATTACAGTAGTAATACTAACAAGATTTAACAATCATATGATAGAGAAAGGCTGAGAGAAGGGGAGAAAAGGGGGGTGGGATGTGGGGGAGGAGAGAACAGGGAAGGGAGGAGGTGGGGAAGGAGCAGGGGGAGGGAGAGCAGGGTGAATGTGAGAGGAGAGAGCAGGAAAAGGGAGGAGGTGGGGAGGGAATGGGAAATGTGGGGGAGGTGAGAGCAGGGAAGGGGAGGAGGGGGAGCAAGGGAGGGAGAGCGGGGGGATGTGGGGGAGGAGAGAGCCGGGGAAGGGAGGGGGGAGGGAGGGAAAAGGAGGGGGGAGGGAGGGGAAAGGGGGGGTGGTGGGTGCATGGAGGAAAGGTGCAGGCTCCACAGCTCTGCAGTCCGCACAGAAGACGCACCATGCCAATTGCGCACAAATAGAGTCTCTCTCTCTCTCTCTCTCTCTCTCTCTCTCTGTCTCTCTCTCATTCTCTCTCTCTCTCTGTCTCTCTCTCTCTCTCTCTCTCTTTACCTCCTCCCTCTCTCTCTCTCTCTCTCTCTGTCTGTCTCTTTACCTTCTCCCTTTCGCTTCCTCACGGCCCGGCAGCAAATGCTTTAACTGCCTTTAAACATCAAAATGCAGATTAAAACATGGTGACAAATCTACATGAAGTAATATTTAACATTGTCCTATTAAAGAGTCTGCCTTTCAGTTCAGATTCCAAAAGATATAAAGTGCATTTTAATATTATTATTTTTTTCTACACTGTACATTGTGATGTAAATTGACATGTAAAAGGTCAGTGATGTGATGTTTTCTATACCAGTGATGTTTTATATTTCAGTTTTTGGTTATTGAGGCTGTCCCTTTATGTTTTGAACCCTCTGCAGATTCACTGTTCTTCAGAATCAAACAAGATCACTTGTAGAGGAGAGAAAGAAGGAAACATTTCTAATGAATCTGTGTCTGCAAGCAGCGCTCCATGAGAGGACCACCATACAAAGTGTGATAGACAAGGTGTTTTCACTCTCTACATGTTGGCATGAGAAATGGGACTTCCTACTGGACCTGTACTCCCATGTGAAGGACTATGAGACTCAAACAGGCAGGAGTGTCCTTCCAGCATTACAGTCAGTTTACCAGTCAGCTCCTGCAGTCTGGTCCATCGACCTCTCACAGAGAAAGGCCTCCCTCCTCGTGGAAGTGCTGAAACTCCAATCAGAAAAGAAACCAGTGGCGCTGAGAGGCTGGTCAGATGAAGAGAGTGAACTGTGGAGTTTCCTACAGTGTCTGCCTCACATCTCACAGCTCAGGTAAATGGATTTGTAATTCATTCACATGATTTCAGTCTACATATTAAAATCTACCTCACTAGACAGTAGCTATAAGGACATGTATTCTTGATCGATGCATTCTATTTGTACTTAATACAAATGCATTTACTACTTTCTCTTTACTGATTTTTCCTACTGTTTAAGACAGACAGTGTCTGTCCATATTATTTGTTCTCTATATGATGCAGAAATCAAATCATGGCATAATTCATTCTCACTGTTGTAGTTTCCATAATGGGGGCGAATGCTCAAAACAAGCCAAGTTCTTGGGGAATCTCTTCTGTCGAGCAGCAGAGAAGGAACAACTGACAGGAGAGAAGATACTGGAGCTGTTAGCATCAGTGTGCAGTTACAACACATTCCCCTACCCAGACCGACATAATAGAGATGAACAGAGTGATTTCCTACTGGACCTGTACTCCCATGTGAAGGACTATGAGACTCAAACAGGCAGGAGTGTCCTTCCAGCATTACAGTCAGTTTACCAGTCAGCTCAACCTGCAGTCTGGACCATCGACCTCTCACAGAGAAAGGCCTCTCTCCTCCTGGAAGAGCTGAAACTCCAATCAGAAAAGAAACCAGTGGCGCTGAGAGGCTGTTCAGATGAAGAGAGTGAAGTGTGGAGTTTCCTACAGTGTCTGCCTCACATCTCACAGCTCAGGTAAATTGATTTGTAATTCATTCACATGATTTCAGTCTACATATGAAAATCTACCTCACTAGACAGTAGCTATAAGGACATGTATTCTTGATCGATGCATTCTATTTGTACTTAATACAAATGCATTTACTACTTTCTCTTTACTGATTTTTCCTACTGTTTAACACAGACAGTGTCTGTCCATATTATTTGTTCTCTATATGATGCAGAAATCAAATCATGGCATAATCATCATTCTCACTGTTGTAGTTTCCATAATGGGGGCGAATGCTCAAAACAAGCCAAGTTCTTGGGGAATCTCTTCTGTCGAGCAGCAGAGAGGGAACAACAGACAGCAGAGAAGATACTGGAGCTGTTATCATCAGTGTGCAGTTACAACACATTCCCTTTCTATGAAATGTATATTGATGTTGTTGAGAAAAAGGAGTCTCAGTGTGACTTCCTACTGGACCTGTACTCCCATGTGAAGGACTATGAGACTCAAACAGGCAGGAGTGTCCTTCCAGCATTACAGTCAGTTTACCAGTCAGCTCCTGCAGTCTGGTCCATCGACCTCTCACAGAGAAAGGCCTCTCTCCTCCTGGAAGTGCTGAAACTCCAATCAGAAAATAAACCAGTGGAGCTGACAGGCTGGTCAGATGAAGAGAGTGAAGTGTGGAGTTTCCTACAGTGTCTGCCTCACATCTCACAGCTCAGGTAAATGGATTGTCATTTGTTCATATATTTAATATCTACATAGAAAAATTGTCAATAGATAATAAGATATAACTAGAAGGTCTACATTTCCTAACGAAAATGTAATTGTGCTTGCTGTCCTCGCCATGCACCGCCTGGCTTGCAAGGTCTCTGCCCATGCAATTAGGGGGACTAATGCTGCCTTCCAGACACCTGGGACGTGGGTGTTTCCCAGTGGAAAAGTCCCAGTCCCCACCTTCAACACAGTATTTCTCCTATAGGCTCAGAGTACATCCGTCCACACCTGTACCAAGTTTGGTTAGCATCGGACGATCTTTGTGAAATAGGCCCCACCCACCGAACTTTGGAAGTCGATTATATCGCAACGGTGCATTTTTTTCAAAAACCACAAATCAGTGTTGTGCAGGACAGTCCCCACATGATGTGTGCGTTGGTTTGGTGAAGATTGGACAAAGTTTCAAGGAGAAATCGCAAAAAAACTGTTTTGGACAAAATGCAAAATGGCGGAAAATCTAGTCAGACGGAAATGGGCGTGGCCTAGTTGAGTAGATGCAGGAGGACCCAAGGAATCCAGGGAAAAAAGAAGTTTGATGATAGACCCTACGGTTCAAAAGTTATGGACCAAAAGGTAAGGAGGGCTGTTATAGCGCCACCATCAGGTCGATTGGTGTCATTTTTTCGGGGATAGTAAAAGACCCCTCTGGGAACCTCCCTACAAGGTTTGGTCGCTCTATGCCATATGGTTTCTGAGATACAGCTAATGGAATGCAAGCTTTTGCCAGATTTATCTAAACACAATGCAAGTCAATGGGGGAAAAAATGGCGCTTAATGGCGAATAGCGGCCAAACTGCTTTCACAAACCCTTAGAAAAGTCATAGCACACATGTCCTCAATAAGCCGGTCATTTTGAGGTCTGGCATGTCTATGTGGCGCAAAAATTGTGGGAGTTATTACGTGCAGAACTTTTGTGGCGGATGGAAGAATAATAATAAGTATGTCGGACTTTAAGATTGTGCCTTGCTTGTCAGCAAGCACAATAATAATGGGGGACTTTCTAATTTGTGCCTTGCTTTCAGCCAAAGTGTCAAGTGTCATACAAGAAGGAAGGCTGGCCATAATTCCAATGAATCAGCACTTCCTGCCGCCCTTCAAAATAAAACAATTTAGAAGGAACAGGTCCTGAATGCTGCTATAGCGCCCCCTAAAGGCGAAATGACACAATATTTGTCCTATAGGCTCAGAGTACATCCGTCCACACCTGTACCAAGTTTGGTTAGCATCGGACGATTTTTGTGAAATAGGCCCCACCCACAGAAATGTGGAAGTGGATTATATCGCAAGGGTGCGTTTTTTTCAAAAACTTCCAAATCAGTGTTGTGCAGGACAGTCCCCACATGATGTGTGCGTTTGTTTGGTGAAGATTGGACAAAGTTTCAAGGAGAAATCGCAAAAAAACTGTTTTGGACAAAATGCAAAATGGCGGAAAATCTAGTAGACGGAAATGGGCGTGGCCTAGTTGAGTAGATGCAGGAGGACCCAAGGAATCCAGGGAAAAAAGAAGTTTGATGATAGACCCTACGGTTCAAAAGTTATGGACCAAAAGGTAAGGAGGGCTGTTATAGCGCCACCATCAGGTCGATTGGTGTCATTTTTTCGGGGATAGTAAAAGACCCCTCTGGGAACCTCCCTACAAGGTTTGGTCGCTCTATGCCATATGGTTTCTGAGATACAGCTAATGGAATGCAAGCTTTTGCCAGATTTATCTAAACCCAATGCAAGTCAATGGGGAAAAAAATGGCGCTTAATGGCGAATAGCGGCCAAACCGCTTTCACAAACCCTTAGAAAAGTCATAGCACACATGTCCTCAATAAGCCGGTCATTTTGAGGTCTGGCATGTCTATGTGGCGCAAAAATTGTGGGAGTTATTACGCGCAGAACTTTTGTGGCGGATGGAAGAATAATAATAAGTATGTCAGACTTTAAGATTGTGCCTTGCTTGTCAGCAAGCACAATAATAATAATAATAAGTATGTTGGATTTCAAGATTGTGCCTTGCTTGTCAGCAAGCACAATAATAAGATATAATATGACAGCTGCTGGTATTTCGGCCCACATGTAGGAGGTAATTTTACAGTTTTTTACAGATTATGAAATTTCAGATTGTAAACTTTCAGATGATGTGTCACACATTGTAACCTGAAAAAAAAGGAGATATGCTTATTTGAGTGTTCACACTCCTAAAAGCAACATTCAGAGATAACGGCCCTCAAAGTTGTAGAAGCTTTTCACACCTAGGCAGCCAGTGAGGGGGAGTGGACAACAAGGACTTTTATTGAACAAGATACACTTATTTACTGATTCTAAAACAGCTGCATTTTATGTGGAATGGATAGTTCAAAACCTAAACTTGTGTATTAATGGAAAAAAACGAAAAACAAATTATTGTTTTTTTCTCCAAAAAATAAAGTATTTTCTCATTTTCTGGGAATTACAATCGGCCTACATGAGGTACCTTCTCCCAGGGCGTATCATTTATTCTTGATTGATGCATTGTATTTTTATTTAATGCAGATTTTTTCATTAGTCTCTTTACTGATTTCTCCCTACAGTTTACCCTACAGTTTCAAGTTTCAAGAGTTTCAAACTCGCTGCACCCCGCAAACATTCTCAGAACCCTTCCCCCCCCCCCCCCGAACACACACACACACACACACACACACACACACACACACACACACACACACACACGTATCAGCAGGCGGTCAACTCAAGTTTATTTGTATAGCACTAATTCACAAGCATGTCTCAGAGGGCTTCACAGAAAATATGTCTAGCTAAATCTAGCTGATACAACAGTAGCAATTACAGTAGTAATACTAACAAGATTTAACAATCATATGATAGAGAAAGGCTGAGAGAAGGAGAGAAAAAGGGAGTGGGATGTGGGGGAGGAGAGAACAGGGAAAGGAGGAGGTGGGGAAGGAGCAGGGGGAGGGAGAGCAGGGGGAATGTGAGAGAGGAGAGAGCAGGCAAAGGGAGGAGGTGGGGAGGGAATGGGAAATGTGGGGGAGGTGAGAGCAGGGAAGAGGGGGAGGTCGAGAAGGAGCAAAGAGGAAAGAGCAGGAAAAGGGAGGAGGGGGAGCAAGGGAGGGAGAGCGGGGGGGTGTTGGGGAGGAGAGAGCAGGGAAAGGGACGGGGGAGGGAAGGGAGATGGTGGGTGCATGGAGGAAAGGTGCAGGCTCCATAGCTCTGCAGTCCTCACAGAAGACGCACCATGCCAATTGCACACAGATAGTCTCTCTTTCTCTCTCTCTCTCTCTCTCTCTCTCTCTCTCTCGCTCTCTCTCTCTCTCTTTACCTTCTCCCTGCTGCTTCCTCGCAGCCCGGCAGCAAATGCTTTAACTGCCTTTAAACATCAAAATGCAGATTAAAAACATGGTGACAAATCTACATGAAGTAATATTTAACAGTGTCCTATTAACTCATTGAGTGCCAGCCACTTTTGGAGAACGGACGCTCCCAGTGCCAGAGTTTCAGAGCTTTTTTCAGTGATTTCTCGAGGCCCACAGAATATTGTGTGATATTACTATGTAAACACCGAACAGGCAAAAAGAACGATGAGACTCTCTTCTATCATCAGCAAAAACAGGTTTATTGATATAATTTTCCGTTCTTTAGTTAACAGCCGGAGAAGATAGCTTGATTTAACCAAAAACAGCCGTTTTTTTCTAGAAGCTCAGATAATGAGCCTTTTGTGAAATTAAACATTTCAAGCAAATCACTGACTCTGAAGCTAATTTTCTGATGTAGTCACACCTCAAAAATAATTTCCTTCAATAAAACAGTGAAGGCCAGGGAATTTTGTTTGGCAGAATAATATTTTTTAGCTGCAACCAGCTGGCCCCTGCGTGCGCTGCTGGTTGCAGCTTCTTGCTGGTCCTGATTTGCTGCTGGTGGGCATCGGATATTCTGGCTTGCATTTGCCAATCCTGTCCTGCTGTCTGGGTCTGTCTGGGTCAGTGTTGTGTGCTGCTCTGCGTGCCCCCCCCCCCCCCCCTCCCCCTCAACTGCAAACCCCTCCTCCGTAGGAGTGTCTGGTGGCTTTCTGCTGCGTTTGCTGTGCACAGTGAAGGGTGCGCTACATCCAGCTTTTTTACAGCATTCCGCGTGTGTTTGTCACCGGCTCCCATGCTTCTAGTTGAGAATAATAACAACTCCACGGCTGATCATGCGGATGGGCTGTCACAGCGGACACGGAGGAGCTCAATTGTGGCAGCAGATTGGCTGCTGCAGGCACAGCTAACGTTACGCTTCATGCATATCGATGCATACGGATGCGATGCGATTTCCGTTTCCCCAACGACTTCTCTGTTTTTGCCTCAACTTTCTCTAATCTGGAGAGCACTGTCGCCACCTAATGTCTGTAAAATAGGTTATACACATCCAATAGCTAGAATATTTGTACAGGAGATAAAGGAGGCTTTGATCCACGTCCCACCGTCAAAAAACGTATTTGACGTCGATCGACGTCCTTGGCACTCTACGTCACTATTTACTTTGACGTCGATCGACGTCCTTGGCACTCAATGAGTTAAATAGTCTGCCTTTCAGTTCAGATACCAAAAGATATAAAGTGCATTTTAATATTATTATTTTTTCCTACACTGTACATTGTGATGTAAATTGACATGTAAAAGCTGAGTCATGTGATGTTTTCTGTGATGTTTTATATTTCAGTTTTTGGTTATTGAGACTCTCCCTTTATGTTTTGAACCCTCTGCAGATGCACTGTTCCTCAGAATCAAACAGGATCACTTGTAGATGAGAGAAAGAAGGAAACATTTCTAATGAATCTGTGTCTGCAAGCAGCGCTCCATGAGAGGACCACCATACAAACTGTGATAGACAAGGTGTTTTCACTCTCTACATGGGCCTATGAAGAGGACTTCCTACTGGACCTGTACTCCCATGTGAAGGACTATGAGACTCAAACAGGCAGGAGTGTCCTTCCAGCATTACAGTCAGTTTACCAGTCAGCTCCTGCAGTCTGGTCCATCGACCTCTCAGAGAGAAAGGCCTCCCTCCTCCTGGAAGTCCTGAAACTCCAATCAGAAAAGAAACCAGTGGAGCTGAGAGGCTGGTCAGATGAAGAGAGTGAAGTGTGGAGTTTCCTACAGTGTCTGCCTCACATCTCACAGCTCAGGTAAATGGATTGTAATTCATTCACATGATTTCAGTCTACAAATTAAAAAAATCTACCTCACTAGACAGTAGCTATAAGGACATTTATTCTTGATCGATGCATTCTATTTGTACTTAATACAGCTGCATTTACTACTTTCTCTTTACTGATTTCTCCTCCTGTTTAAGAGAGACGTGTCTGCTCATTAATCCATAATCATCATTCCCACTCTTCTAGTTGTTTAGATGATTGGTTCAATAGTGCCAAACAAGTCAAGATCTTGGGGAATCTCTTCTGTCGAGCAGCAGAGAGAGAACAACACACAGGAGAGAAGATACTGGAGCTGTTATCATCAGTGTGCAGTTACAACACATTCCCTTTCTATGAAATGGATGATGATGATGATGACATCATTCATGTAAAACGGTATCAGTGTGATTTCCTACTGGACCTGTACTCCCATGTGAAGGACTATGATACTCAAACAGGCAGGAGTGTCCTTCCAGCATTACAGTCAGTTTACCAGTCAACTCCTGCAGTCTGGTTCATCAACCTCTCACAGAGAAAGGCCTCCCTCCTCCTGGAAGTGCTGAAACTCCAATCAGAAAAGAAACCAGTGGAGCTGAGAGGCTGGTCAGATGAAGAGAGTGAAGTGTGGAGTTTCCTACAGTGTCTGCCTCACATCTCACAGCTCAGGTACATCAGATAGAAATATGTTAAATACACACTAAATAATAGCATGTTGCTCAGTTGAGGCTTGTCACACACAAACATTTGCATCACATAAACACTAAATCGGTAATAATAGATGAACAATATTCCCCAGCTCAGTACATTTTCAGCAACATAGTTATACTATATAGTCTATATGACATCATGACATCATGATACAGACAGTAATACTGAATTAATTGCACCGTATATGGTCGCTTTCAATTTTACCTTTTGATTCCTGCATTTTGATTAAACCATATATTCCACAATAATGTTAGACATTGCACAAACAGTGGTGTACAGTACATAATCTATTGTTATGTATTCCTCAAACTAAAACACTGCTTATCAGAATCAGAATCAGAATCAGAAAGACTTTAATGATCCCCAGGGGGAAATTGGGACAAGTTACAGTAGCTCGCTCACATAACACACATAGCATAAAATAAAATACACAGTAGTAATGCGATAGTAAAATAAGCAGAATAAGAAGAAGAAAGAACACAACATAGCATGGGGTAAACGGTATTAAATGCGATAGGAGCAAAATAGTGGAGAACGTCTAAGTAAGCAAATATGTAGAGCAAGTATACCTTACGTGCCAATTGTCTTTATTGCACACTGAACTTACTGTATTATTTGACATTTCATTCCATAATGTCCTGTTTTAGCTGTGATCCAGGGTTCTTCCAGCGTGTGTGTAAATCCATCTGTGTGAGATCCAGAGAGGAGACCCTGCAGTTGGCCTCTCTCCTCCGGCTCCTGGGTTTCACCCTGGAGTTAACAGGAGAGTTACCCAGGAAAACCTGCCGGTCTGTGGGGAGAGTTCTCGGGCTCTGTGGCTCCAGTGTGGATCTCATCCTCACACCCAGCAAGATCTCTCTCAAAGCAGCCTCACTGCTTTTTAGACATACATCACAAATACACAGTCTCAGGTATCAGGTCTTTATGTCATTATTGAAAAAGGCTTGTTCTCTTTACTCCTAATAATAATGTTATACCCACCGTGAAAATCATATTGTGTTAAATCTATCAGAGGTGTATATCAATCAGCGATTATGTTTTTTCTTTGATTTTCAGATTGTCTGAAGGCATGGCACTGCTACTGTTTCGATTAGTAAGAACACAGAGAGTGACCTGTCCAGTGGCCATTGAAGAGCTGTCCCTTGTCCTAAAGAGGAGCCAGCTCTCAGACAGAGTATTGTTGAGGGTTGTCAGTAGTGTGGCGTCCCTACTGAGATACTGGACAGTCAGATGTTTGGACCTGACTGAGTTCTCTATCCACACCCACTTTCTCATGACATTGCTGCTTCACCATGATCCTCTTACAATCAAGTAAATCTCTTTGCTGATCCATGAGTGCACTGAATAATGTACATTATAATATTATTTAATATTTTTCATAAATATGTTAATTAATTTGTATGTGTCCTTTGATCTGTGACTTCCTCAGACTGTGTGCACAGCATTTTCAGAAGCTACTTGTCCTCATACATGAGATCCAGGACAAGGAGTTGACTCAGTCTTTCTTGAGGAAGGTTGGTGGAGACCTGACCTCCTGTTCTCTGGACTGGGAAGTACTTCACTATCTGCTGCAGCAGCCATCAACTCAGACCATCACTGTTGACTTGAGGAAGACCAGGATCGCAGAGAAAAGAATCAGAGATCTTCTTCCCTTTCTGGACAGGATTCAATTGAAAAGGTGAAAAAGCTTTATTTGCTCTTCACTGGATAGAGAAATACATTTGATCCAATTTGATCATTTGATGTGTCTTGTTATGTGTCTTTTATTAGTAAACTGTTGTGTGGCTTATATAGAAAATATCCTGTGTCTATTGATGATAAATTCTCTCTGATTTTAAATGGTGCTCTATAAATAAAGTATGCCTAATAGAGTAAAAAGATATGTTACTAATCAAACAAACCCCATGTAAATGTAGTGTCAATATATCCAGCTGTTTACTAAATATACTGTATGCTTTCAGACCCAGTCCCAGCTTGGTGTTGTCTGCCATCAGAGAGATCTATAAAACACACACCAGTCACTGTATACCCAGTTTACTGAGGTCATTAGATCATGTGATCAACCTGACCTGCAGACAGCTGGACACAGTGGACTGTGCTGCTCTGCTCTTCACCCTCCGACACAGTGATGGAGTCAAACTCAATCTGCTGTGGACCTCCATACCAACAGGGGGAGTAGAGTCCATCCTGTTCAGACTGGAGAAAGTCTCTCATCTCAGGTCAGACGATAGTACTAATTTAGTAATGCTATATCACTATGTATGTGTGTACAATGTTGAAAGGATCATTACTTAACAATACATAGGATATGATATGACTACCTCTGGTGTGGTGCTATTTAGGTAGAAACCAACTGTGTACCTGTAAGTTATCAGGTTGGCACCTCCCATCACAGATGTTTATCACCTCCAAAGGGCTCAACAGTAGCTTCTGGCATCCCAGAACAGTCTGCCTCCACATCAGCTGTCAATATTAAACAGAAGTGCAGTGACCTTACTATCCAGTAGCCTACTTTAACCAAGTTCACAACATTACCCAACAATTCATGCACTTTCTATGGGTCTCAAATATGTAGAATAATGGAATGTCTGACCCTGCAGCCTTCAAAACATAAATATATTTAATTGAATGCATCATAGGTGTGTTTTTGTCTTGTTTAGTTGTGTACCTGAATACTTTATTGGTTGTTGACTGAAATGGTAACATTGATCATATTTCTGCATAATTTTTATACCAGTTTTGACAGGAATCTGCTGCTGAGGTTCCTCCACTGCTGCACTGCCTCTATAGACCAGCAGGGGGCAGCAGCAGATCTGCTCAGGACTCTACAGCACAGGCTGGATCTGTCCGGCTCCTCCTGTGTGGAGCTGTCAGAGCATGAGCGAGGGGAGGCTCTGTGTCTGAGTGCTGCAGACTGCAGGGCCATCTCCACTGTGCTGAGACACAGCAGCCAGGACACACAGCTCAACATCTCCACTGTGCTGAGACACAGCAGCCAGCACACACAGCTCAACCTACAAGACTGTGAGGTGGAGGACAGTGGACTGGACCTGCTGTTCCCTGTCCTGCACAGAGTCCACCTGAGGTGACAGCATGTATTAAGCATTATTTTATCACCAATGAGTGAAGGGTTGCAGGTTCGAGCCACCGTGTTACCTCCGGCTTGGTCGAGTGTCCATACAGGCACAATTGGCCGTGTCCGCAGGTGGGAAGCCGGATTAAGGGTATGTGTCCTGGTCGCTGCAGCGCTAGTGCCTCCTCTGGTTGGTCAGGGTGCCTGTTTGGCGGGGAGGGGAACTCGGGGGAATAGCCTAATCCACCTACGTGCTACATCCTCGCTGTCAGGAGAAAATAATCGGTTGGCGATTGCACATGTATCGGAGGAAGCATGTGCTAGTCTACAACTCTCCCCAGATGGGAAGATGGGGTGGAGCAATGACCTGGACAGCAGGAGAATTGGCCAAGTACTATTGGGGAGAAAACGAGAAGGGAAATACAGAAAATTCATGGAGGGACCTTCATCTTAACACATTCACTGCCAGCCGTTTTTTTTTTTTACTGTAGGTAGGTTCTGCCAGAGGGTTTTTTTGAGGATTCTGGCTCATCTTTCAAGACCCGAGGATTCTTTTCTGCTAAGATTTTGTGAACACACAATATCTCAAAATAACTAATAGAATGTGTGCTTTCTCTGTCTAAAAGAGTTAGTTTGTAGAGTTAGTAGTTATGTAAGCATTAGCAGTTGAATACAGCATGGTTTCAGCATCAGAAAAATTATTCTGAGATAAACGGCTTTTTGTGAAATTCGATAGAACAGTCACTTTAACCATTCATTTTTGGCATCAGTAAGACGTCAGACATCTAAACAATAGTTTTGAACAGTAATTTCCTCCATAACAGCAGGAAACCCCCCTCTGCTTCCAACTCCTCCCTCCGTGTGTGTTCTCCTCCTGCCTCCCTGGCTCTGCAGCGGGCGTGTCACAACGAAGTTGCTGCTGCTGCTGTGCCTGTCTGCGCGGCCGCTCTTTGAGGAAGTCTGGATGGACTCGCTCGCTTCTTGGAGTTTTGGTTGAGAGCTTTGATGAAGCTTTTGCGATTCTGGTCATATTTATGCTGCGTGTTTCAAAGTGTGTTCCACCCGTAATCTATTATGCAAATTTGCAATCCCGCACCGCCAGCAATCAGCGCGAAAACGAAAGCGTTTTCGCCAATCCATTTTCATGAGAATGGCTTCGTCACACTGCTTTTTGCTTGCCTTCCTCTAGTCAGGAAAGCACTGTCGCCACTTAGTGGGTCGGTGGAATGGGTTGTACACGTTGTACACGTCCAATACTTATATAAGAGATGTAAAAGGGTTAGATGCACATCCCACCGTCAAAAAAACAAAATCGAAATTTTTTTTGACGTAAAAACACGTCATTGGCAGTGAACGGTTGGATTTTGTTTGACGTAAAAACACGTCATTGGCAGTGAACGTGTTAACTTGTACATTGTTGTTAGCTTCTATTTCTTTCCTTGTAAAATTTTATGTATTTTTTTTTTTTTTGCGAGAATTGGCAAAAATGGCAAGTCCGGCCACCCTAACTAACGGTGTCAGTAATGCTTAGGAATTTCAGATTCTTACACATAGGGTCTTTAAAGTTGATGTCTGTTTCAGCACCGTAACGTTCTGCTCTTTGCTCTGTTTCTCCCCTTCAGCTGCAGCAAAGCTCTCCTCCTCCAGCTGCTGTGCCTGGTGCCTGGGAGCAGTGACCGGGACACAGTGAGGCGAGCAGAGTCCCTCTGTGGAGCTCTGGCTGGACAACTGGACCTCAGTGAGACCAGACTGGACCAGAGGGCCTGTAGAGCTGTGGCTCTGATACTGGATCATTCTGAAGGGCTGACAGAGCTGGACCTCAGTCACTGTCACCTCACTGACCAGCTGCTCCAGATGCTGATCCCACACCTGCACAAAGCACAAGTCCTGGAGTGAGTCTGCTTGAATAGAGATGTAGTGGCAAACTAAATCAAAAATCTTCTTTTGCCACTCTTGTAAACTTTCTTGCTTGTGGTTTCCAAAAGGCAACGTTCCACATAAGGTCGCGGCCACACTGATCCCTTTTGTCTGTCCGTCTCCGTTCATTTCAATTTACTTTCAATGAGAGCTGTCCGGTCAGTTGGTTGGTCGCCAATGGTCGGTTAGTTGGTCGTTCAGTTGGTTGGTCAGTTGGTTGGTTGGTCGGTTAGTCCACAAAAAGTTCACCACCCTTAAAGGAGAATTTCGTTTTTTTACACCACGGTCCTCATTTCCAGCTTAAAATATGATGTTTTCTACCCACAAATACTTTTGGGTTCATTCGGATCCCCACAGAAGATTTGTCGCACCGAGTACACTCCTCAAACACTCAAACAGGCTAGAACGAGAGCCTGCGGGGCATGCTGCTTACGCTCTGTAAATGACACTTTTTCGGTCAAATCGCGGTTCGTTATGGTTGTAAATATAATTATGAGAACATGAAATAGATATCTAACTAACCGTCCTCTGCTCCCGAGTGCCGACAGCCCACTCCGTTTGCTGTCCGGGTGCCCCGGATGTGCTTGGGAAGATGCAGTGAGAAGCGCTTCTGTTTGTTTACAGTAGAAGAAGAGAAACCACAGAAGAAGTACATAAGCACTGCAAGCCCATCCGGGGCAGATCAGAGTTGAGTCGCTCGGTGATGTTGTTAGCTTAGCTTCTAGCTTGGCATTATTATAGATATCTGATGTCAAGATTATGGACGTTTCAATTCCATTACCGCTCGTGTGGAATCATGCCACATATCGACAACAACAGCAGCGGGAGATGTTATGTGATGGGCACCCGGACAGCAAACGGAGTGGGCTGTCGGCACTCGGGAGCAGAGGACGGTTAGTTAGATATCTATTTCATGTTCTCATAATTATATTTACAACCATAACGAACCGCGATGTGACCGAAAAAGTGTCATTTACAGAGCGTAAGCAGCATGCCCCGCAGGCTCTCGTTCTAGCCTGTTTGAGTGTTTGAGGAGTGTACTCGGTGCGACAAATCTTCTGTGGGGATCCGAATGAACCCAAAAGTATTTGTGGGTAGAAAACATCATATTTTAAGCTGGAAATGAGGACCGTGGTGTAAAAAACCGAAATTCTCCTTTAAGCTAGTCTCTTAAAACAGACGTGTTGGCTCCCGCAATTTGCTAATGCATCCGCCTACCCATCTGTTCTTCATGGAGGGGAAAGTTGGTCAAAACGGATGTAAGGCGGGACATCCGCTCATTTCTCCAATCAGCTGCCTCGGTTTTAGTTTAGACATGTTGCGATTGGTCGAATATCAAACTTCCTTTCATTCTGAAGTGTTTTTTTTCTTTGGAAGATGACAACTTCCTCCGGCCAAATTTTAATGGTCTGCGACTGGCTAAGTTGAGAGACTGTGGCCCCTATTCTCCCACAGGCCTTCGGCGCTAAAACGGGCCTTCGGCGCTAAAAAACGTGCCTTGCGCCTGCCTCGGGAAGATATCAACATGGCTTTACGCTGCCAAATGCGCTTTAGGCCGAATGGGCGTGGCGCAGTCCCTGAATGGGCGAGAATGGGCGTTTCGGCGTTAAATATCGGCCTAATGATATCTTCCCACCTGGCGTAAATTTAGCGCTTTGCGCTTTTGAAAACCAGGCCTATTCAGTGCGCTGGTTGCGTGGAGCGATCCCCTCTGGCTCCCCGCTGTCACCCTTCTCTGTGTCACTCTCTCCCTCTCTCCTCAGTCTGACAGGCACAATACGACTCTCTCTCTCTGACTCCCTCGCTCAGACAGACACAACACACTTCCCATAGGAAAAAGCAGTTGTAAGTTCACTGCCTGGCATGTCCCAGCATGCATTGTGGTACTCCATTTCGCTACTAAATAGCAACCAAATGAGCCGAAAACCTATATAAAGGTAGATCTAAATAATGTGTAATGGTAACACAACCTGCAATTGTAGAACATTTCAATATTGGACCAAATAAAACATCGAAATGAAAACACCACCCTATGTGAAACATATATGTCCTCCTGGGCCTATAAATATCCCTTGTCGATTTAATGTGATTTAGATAAGTGACAGCGGAACGCGCTTCTACTGTCATCTGCTATACTGTGATGTCCGCTCCAATAACTTGGCCCTACTTCACATTTAGTTTTACAATAAAAACACATTTATGCAATGACTTTACATAATGTAGGGTATATTTACGTGCATCATCCTTCCTGCAGCAGGCGAGAGAAAATTATATCTTTCTGGACAAACTTTCACCAATCTAATAGGCTATATTTTTCTAGCTGATGCATTTAGAACATTCTTTTCACTTTGATCTTGCTATAGTGTAGGGTATTTACATGCTTGCAGTATTTAAACTGCAGTTAGATTGGTTTGAGAAGCATAATAATATGGAATAATAGCCTATATATGGAGCAGACAGACTGGATGAAGGGACGGGGGGGGGCAGAGCGCTTGGCTTTGTCTGGTTTAACCGGATTTGTCCAGGAATTGGAGCTTAAAAGGCAAGCGTGTGACTCTTTACTGCAATTCTCCAATGAGCGGACTATGCATAATTTTACGCTTAAAAGGCGTGGTTATAATGGTTGAGGCTGCGTGTAGCGCCGATACCAAGATAGCGAGTGCGCTGGTCCACACCCACTTACTGCGCTAGGCGGCCTAGCGCTAGGCCTTAAACGCAGTTTCTACACCAATTGCAACGATAGGGCCCTGTGTGTGTGTGTGTGTGTGTGTGTGTTAGGGGTGGGACAAAATATCGATACTCACGTGCGATACGTTATCGATACACTGGACCCAAGTATCGATATGTTTATTACATTTTTTTTTTTTTTTTTTTTTTTTTTAATAAACAGGCTAAAATATTATGCTGTGTGTGGTAGTTGAAACATAGTTTCAAGTTGACGTTTATTTATGTTTGTAGTTGAAACAAAAACATAAATACTGTAGGCTACATGAATGGAAATGTTTGATCATTAATATCTACAGTACTTTTAGAAATTATATAGGTAGGTAGGTTACAGTGGCGGACTGCATAATCGGGCACGTCGGGCAAATGCCCGGTGGCCTGGCCTGGCCTGGCCTGCCAATTTTTTTTATTATTATTTTTTTTTTTGCAGGCCAGGCCAGGCCACTCACTGAACAGCAGGCCAGGCGCCGCCTACTGGTTTACTAGTGGTTTTATTACTTTATTCAGGTTTAAAGTGGGTGCATCTCATTGTAAAATTGGACTTGGCCCAAATTGGGCTTCAAACGGCCCAAATTGGCCTTCAAACGGCTCAAACCGGGCTTCAAACAGCCCAAATCTGGCTTTAAGCGACCCAAATCTGGCTTCAAACGGCCCAAATTGGGCTTCAAACGCCCCAAATTGAGCTTCAAACGCCCCAAATTTTTCGCCGCCGCCCTTCGGACGCCGGCACACACGTCGGCCCGTATCGGCCTGGCCTGCTTGGTATCTAATGCCCAGCCTGAATTATGATCCCAGTCCACCCCTGGTAGGTTATATAGGTTTTCTTGTTTTAATAATAATAATAAAAAGACTTAACTCATTGAGTGCCAATGACGACAATCGTCGTCAATTCAAATAGTAACGTAGAGTGCCAATGATGACGATTGTCGTCAATTGCGTTTTTTGACGGTGGGACGTGGATCAAAGCCTGATCCATCTCCTGTGAAAGTATGGTGGATGTTGAATGTGTAAAAGCTATTTTACGGACCCATTAGGTGGCGACAGTGCTCTCCAGATTAGAGAAAGGCGAGGAAAAAACAGAGAAGAAGTCATGGGGAAACGGAAATCGCATCGGTATGCATCGATATGCATGAAGCATAACGTTAGCTGTGCCTGCAGCAGCCAATCTGCTCCCACAATTGAGCCCCTCCGTCTCCGCTGCGATAGCCCATCCGCATGATTAGTTGTGGAGTTGTTATTATTCTCAACTGGAAGCGATGGGAGCCAGTGACAAATACACGCGGAACGCTGTAAAAAAGCTGGATGTAGCGCACTTTTCAGTGCAGAGCAAACGCAGCAGAGAGCCACCAGAGACACTCCCACGGAGGTGGGGTTTGCAGTTGAGCGGGGTGGGGCACGCAGGGCAGCATACAACACCGACCCAGACAGCAGGACAGGATTGGCAAACACAAGCTAGAATATCTGATGCCCACCAGCAGTAAATCAAGACCAGCAAGAAGGTGTAGCTCTGCGCACGCAGGGGCCAGCGCTGCTGGTTGCAGCTAAAAAATATTATTTTGCCAAACAAAATTCCTTTGTTTTCACTGTTTTATTGAAGGAAATTATTTTTGAGGTGTCACTACATCAGAAAATATTAGCTTCAGAGTCAGTCATGTGCTTGAAATGCTTCATTTCACATTATCTCAGCTTCTAAGTTGAAACGTCTGTTTTTTGTGAAAATAACCTATCTTCTACTGCTGATAACTAAAGAACGGAAAATGATATCAATAAACTTTTTTTTGCTGATGATACAATAGAGTCTCATCGTTCTTTGGGCGTGTTCGGTGTTTACATAGTAATATCACACAATATTCTGTGGGCCTCGAGAAATCACTGAAAACGCTCTGAAACTCTGGCACTGGGAGCATCCGTTTTTCAAAAGTGGCTGGCACTCAATGAGTTAATGTGTAACTTTTCCTCCGTGGTATCGAAAATGGTATGAGTGAGTGAGTGAACTCTGAGAGAGTTCATGTCAATTCTGCTAATAAATACATAATCCCTGCTTCTTGCCTTTTAGGGGTATTTTTTTCTCTTCAGTTACACAGATATCGTGATGTATCGTAGGTTAAATTTCTTCCAATATATCGATTATCGCAGAATCGCTGCATCGTGATAATATCGTTATCGAGGGCCAAGTATCGTGACCATATCGTATCGTGAGTTACCCCACGATTCCCACCCCTAGGGTGTGTGTGTGCGTGTGTGTGTGTGTGTGTGTGTGTGTGTGTGTGTGTGCCTGAGTGCATGCCTGCGTGTGTGTGTGTGTGTGTGTGTGCGTGCGTGCGTGCGTGCATGTGTGTGTGTGTGTGTGTGTGTGTGTGTGTGTGTGTGTGTTTTCATGCCAGTTGACTAAAAGGGGGCAGTGGGGGGCACATTTTAAAATGCATTGATTGGTGGCAGAGCAGAGTAGGGTGGGCTGCTCCTGCCATCCTGCATTTCAGAAAGTTGCAAATGTGGTCACAGCTATTGTGAGTTTGTGCTTGTTTAGTGTTGATGTTCCAAAACAGCCCAACAGACAGAAATCTATCCATTAGTCACTGTGTGTTTTCCAGTGGCCACGGCCTAAGCCTTCTGTATCTTATATGGCAAAAACGGGGCAGGTGTGTAAAAAAGAAATACCGTAGACGACTTATTCGACAAAAGGTGTCAATTACCAAATGAAATGTCTCTGCATGGCGTCCTAGTCTATGGATCTGTTTTGATTCTGATCTTAAACACTATCAGGTCTATGGTGCACACAAACACATACAAGTTGCGGGCGGATACGGTTACGCTCAGAAAACTGTTGCTTCACATCCTGCTCCATTGAATACCTTATTCCTACTAGAGCGCATGCATACTGATGCACATATAGAAAAGTATTTATTTATGATACCAGGACAGACTAATAGAGCACAGATAAGCATCTTAGATGAAACACTGCTACTGTAGATAAACATGATTGAACGTCACAAATCAAATGTTAAACATTCTAAATTACATAATGTAAAATGTAATATTAGCACAAGATTAAATTACATATAAGTACAACTAATTCAACTGAAGCACATTATGCTAAATAAACCTGATGTATCTTCTGCATGTCTGATTATAATCTAATATCTTGCTTTGCTCTCTTGTCTTTTATTTGTGTTCTAGTCTGAGTCACAATGAGATCACTGATGCTCTGACTGACAGTTTAGTCCAGCTGGTCTCCATCAACACCTCCATCCACACTGTGCGGTGAGTGTTTTTTATGCATCTTTAATATATATATATTTGTATTGCCAGACTTGCAGATCAATCATTTGTGAGTTTAGATGAGTAAACTCTGTTACACATTACTCTGGCTGATGAAGTAAAATTTTCTCTATCTGCTCTGACATCTTCTTAGAGTCTTCAGCAACAGCATCATGGACAAAACCCCCTTTCTGAAAGACAAACGCTTTGAAATATGGTGAACCAATCATCAGCAGTCTGTGGTCCAAGCAAAGGAAATGTGCCGAAATACGTCATGATTATGGAACAACTTGTAAAACTTGAATTTTTTGTCTAAACTTGTGACAGCTACATGACTGCGTAACATGATACATGCAACTATTTGTGACAACTATTGTTATTTTGTATTTTTCTCATTTAAATGTTGCAGTCTAAACATACTCTGAAAAAATCTTCATCTTATATTGTGGATTTTCTTTTTAAATTCTTATTGTATATATTTTAATCCTCATCACGTAGCCTATCTGTAAAGTGTTGATATGAATACAGATTAAACAAGTATATTTTATGTAAATGTAGCCAGATGTGTTAGATATCATTTTCCACTGAGGGTTAAAATATTTTAATTTTTTACTATTAACAGCATGTATTTAATTTATAGTATGTTTTTTTTTAAATATGGTGAACCAATCATCAGCAGTCTGTGGTCCAAGCAAAGGAAATGTGCCGAAATACGTCATGATTATGGAACAACTTGTAAAACTTGAATTTTTTGTCTAAACTTGT
This sequence comes from Poromitra crassiceps, assembly GCF_964638095.1. Lineage (NCBI taxonomy): Eukaryota > Metazoa > Chordata > Actinopteri > Beryciformes > Melamphaidae > Poromitra > Poromitra crassiceps. Next base: position 39,476,694 of record NC_139634.1, on the reverse strand, counting down.
GACAGCTACATGGCTGCGTAACATGATACATGCAACTATTTGTGACAACTATTGTTATTTTGTATTTTTCTCATTTAAATGTTGCAGTCTAAACATACTCTGAAAAAATCTTCATCTTATATCGTGGATTTTCTTTTTAAATTCTTATTGTATATATTTTAATCCTTGTCACGCACCTGTAAAGTGTTTATATGAAGACAGATTAAACAAGTATATTTATGTAAATGTAGCCAGGTATGTTAGATATCATTTTCCACTGAGGGTTAAAAGATTTTTATTTTTTTACTATTAACAGCATGTTTTTAATTTATAGTTTTTTTTTTTTATTGTAATGTTTGAATTAATTACATAAGTGAAATGTACATGCCAGTAAGATACAGTTTGCTGAGAGAGGGTCCATTTTAAGTTTATAATTTGGACACTATAGTGTCACGATCGAGTCACTGTTATTTCTGCCATGGCTCTTCATTGTTTTGGCGTAACCTGGTGATTCTGGGAGGGATGCATTGTGTAAAATAAATCTGTAAATATTGTAACACTTGTTAAAACATGCGTGTACAGTACTGTAAGTAAATAACTGTTAGTTAGTTACCATATTTGAACTGAATGGCATGTTTTAGAAGAGACTGATGTCACATGTATTGGATAATGCTGGAGCAGCTGACCAGTGTGTTCCCATGTGCATGACAAGGTACGGTCAGTGTGCATAAAGTGTGTTCCCATGTGCATGACAAGGTACGCTCAGTGTGCATAAAGTGTATGCTGTTGGACTTGGTCACTGGGGAAATGAAACAGCTGCTTAATTAACCTGCAGTACTGTGGGTTTTATGCATATTTATATTTATATGCCTATTTTGTGGAATTGTGTTTTATTTGAGTAGCATTTGCAAACTGCCATGTTGTTGTTTTAGTATTTTTGTACCTGTGATTTTGAAGCAGTAATCCTCGAAGCTAAGGCTGTTGTTGTAGAGTTTACATTGTTGTTGAAACATCAGTTAAATCTGGTACAGTTGGAGATCCATGTCATGCCCTCTTCCCAAAACCTACATTTCATCAATAAAAAGTCCAAAGAACTAATTGTGTTCTGTCTGCTACTCAATTCCACAGCTACACAAAAGTGTTATGTGTAATTTACCTTTGTGCATTCACATGTGATGTCTGCAATAGTATTGTACAGTATGTTGTTAAATTCAAAAATAAAGGTAAGTAAGTTGAAAATTAGTATCACAAGAAAACTAGAGAGATACAGGTTTTTCACCATTATTTCTTTCTAATATATTTTCATATTGTGCATATTTTTCTTCATATTTTCCATTGATTTACTTTGTGCTGAATCCTATTATTTGCAGCTTCTTCACAGAGATCAATACAGTTTAATCCTGAATCGAATATAATCCAATACAATTTAATCTAATCTTTTTTCTGGCACCGAGTGTCTGCAGCTCCTGTTTTTATACCTGGTTGAACACTCAGAGCAGCTTTTCTGAGACAAAATGTGAAGGTCAAGTGATGTAACACTGTCCTGTTCTCTACTGAAGGACTGTAACAGATGCCCCCCTCTCCCGCAGCAGACTGACCTGGATCTCCACCCTCCATTAAAATATGGAGGAACACCCAAGATGAGGGAGGTGGTTCCACCCGTGGTTCTGGGGTCCGGGGAGGGGTCCTTGAGAGGGTTCCAGGCGGTCCAGCATACTGGTGAATTGTTAAACGTCACTATTATTCCATTTACAAGTTAGACCAGTGGTTCTCATGCTTTTCCACATCAAGGACCCTTAAACAGATAAAAATTAGACCATGGACCCCCATTGGTAAGATTTTGTCCCAGGGTCCCCATCAGGTTTTTGTGTTTAGATGTTTTATTGCATAAAGTGTATGAAACCATGACCAAAATAATCATACATTCTGTCATTGTGTTACTCATGGATGAAAAATAAATGATTTCCCTTTTTGCTGGGGGAACCCCCTCAAGGACCCCCGGGGGTTCCCGGACCACACTTTGAGAACCACTGAGTTAGAGAATGTAGAAGACTGTTTTGATTATACTTCCACTGTTGGGCTCTAACTACAATACAGATAGTCATGGAGTTCTGTACAAAATCATATCAACTTTAAAACATATTCTCAGATTTAGGTAGAAACAAAAAATAGTTTGATTTATTGTAGGCTACAACTGATCAATACAAATCCATAACTGTGGAGTGGGCGTGGCTTCGAAGGTCTGGAGCCAGGCTAGATCAATAATGCACTGGTTGTCTATTGGAAGACCTGAGTATGAAGCACTGTTTTATGTTTAACAGTAGTAGTCGTACTCCAACAGTCTGGGTGTGACACTCTCTCTCAGCTCCAGCTCAGTGCCTTTGAGCAAGGCAGTGAAGCTCCAGTCCAGACACTGCTCTGCTCCCAGTGTGAGGTTCTGTCTCCCTCCTGGATCAATAAAGGGTTAAAAGTGTTAGTAAATGTCCCACACTAAACTCTCATATTCATCTCTGTTGCTCCCAGCCCTTCAGTGAAGCCACAGCACCTCCTGATGGACAGCTGGACCTCCTGTGTGGCCACGTCACACAAACGACATCAAACCATTGCATCAAACATGAGTTACAGGAACAAAAATTCCCATTTCTCCCATCCCAAATCACATACTATCAGCAGGGATTGATAGGGTTGTTGATCAATAACTCATTGATTATACTTGGCCAGCAGCTCCAGGTCAGAAACTCACTGTCTGACCTGGCTGGAACAAAAACACCTAGGCTGTCTTACCCCGGATACAAATCTGAACAAATGATGTAAAATGTAAACATGTCCCTTATAAACCAAATAATATAATTGTGATAATAATTGTGTATGTGGTAGGCTACTTTTTCGGCATTTATTTTTTATTATTATCATCATAATCATCATCATCATCATCATCATTATTATACTAATTATTATTATTATTAGTAGTAGTAGTCTAATTTCTAATTTATTTTTATTTTTAGAACTAATAGAGTTATTTTTTCTAAGGGTTTTGTAACTTGTAGTGTAACATGTAGCGCTTATTCCAGCACCGCAGGGGGCGCTGCAGGAAAAACCTTCCCTATTCTCTTCGACGTTTTTCACCTTCCCGTTACCTGTGTCACATTTATTTATGTCCCCCGACCCGCACACACACATGTCTGGTCCTATGGTCGTCTCTCCTCTGAAGCAGCACAGCCAGGCGGACAGCAGCATGTATTCCTGTTTTAAACACAGGGTTGGGGAGGTGTTGCTGCCAGGAGATGAGTTCTCCTGTGACACGGAGGAAACCATCTCTCTGAGCGACACGGTGAAGGCGGAGAAAACGGTGGTGTGCGGCCCGGGTCTGAGGCGGAACGGAGACCAGGTGCTGGTGTGTAAGAGCGGAGTCCTGCGACACAAACAGCCCAACATGTTCTGTACTGGATAGACTCAGCAGAGGCGGGTAAGGAGGCGCCGAACTCCGTTTGAAAATCTTGTAGTTTATGCTGCCTTAGTGCCTTGCTTATCGGCAGCTGGACACATCTTGTAGGATAAACCCTTTTCTGAATCGCCAGTGTTCACTCTCCAATACGGCACGCAATGATTCACCAAGCAGCACTTAACAGCAGTAAAACAGCGACTTTTATAATTGGTTCCGCTCTATGGTGCGTTCAGTTCCTCCGCCAGGATACGCTGCTGTCTGCGGTAGTGAGCAGCAGGAATATTTGCTCTAAAAGTGGAGAGTTTATTGAAGTAAATTTCAGTTTGATCAGTCAGACACATCCAGAATTAACCTTAACCAGAACACTAACAAGATGTCAGAGGGTTTCTGGCTTTGCAGAAAATCACTCAAATATTAGATTGTCAGATGTATGAATGCTCAGGCGAGCACATATTTGTCTTTACATGAGAGAATCAAATGTAGGCTATCGATCATGACGAGAGAATTAAGCTACAAACATAAACTATTAGAGGTTCAAACCTTGGAGTGGCTTAGAAACGTTTACAATAGTATTATGTAGGCATGTAATGTATACAACTTTCCAAAACATTTGAATCAATGTAGTGGAGAAAAATTAAGTTTCTATTAAGCACTGATCAGGAGGGAAATTATCTTCAACAAACTGAGATATTCTGGTTTTTCAGTCTCTTTCTGTTTAGAATCCATGTGACTGGGGACGTGATGAAATTATATTCTGTGTTTTACATTCTGTTCTCTGCTTTTAAATGGAATTATTGGTTAAATTCAGTCGGTCAGTGTTGGGATGTTTGCCTCTGAGCTGTCAGGTGACCCTCAGCCTCTCTCTCTCTCTCCTCAGTACGTTCCAGCTAAAGGAGAGAGAGTGATGTTTGCCTCTGAGCTGTCAGGTGACCCTCAGCCTCTCTCTCTCCTCAGTACGTTCCAGCTAAAGGAGAGAGTGTGATCGGCATCGTGACGACCAAGTCTGGAGACATCTTCAAGGTGGACGTGGGCGGCAGCGAGCAGGCGTCTCTGTCCTACCTGGCCTTCGAGGGCGCCACCAAGAGGAACAGACCCAACGTGCAGGTGGGCCACGCCCGTTGATCTCACAGAGTCAGGAGAGCTGAGGTTTAGGGCTGCTCGATTAATCAAATTTTAATCTAGATTACGATTTGGGCTGTCCACGATTATGAAAACAAGATAATCGACATCAAACGATTTTGCGGCTCTTGTCTCTCTCGTTCTGTCTTGTGTTGTAAATCAAGCGCACCCCTTCCTTTGCTCTGCCCCTCCCCCAAAGCCCAAAGCACACCAGCTCGAGTTGTGACTGTCATGTGAAGAGCCACAGGCATGTTTCTCCTTCCCGCTTATTTCACAGAAAGAGAGCCGCTGGTCGAGAAGAGAGGTGAAACAACGTATGTGGGGTGGAAACACTATGGTTTCGCCGAGTTTAAAGGTCCTTACACTGCGCATATCTTGCACTGTTTGTTCCAAGTCTGTGCCTGTGATTGACAGGTGGGTCAAAACTCGCATCGCAATTCCGTGCTGTATATTCGTATCGCTCTTGATGTGTAACTGATGAGCGATGCGAATATACAGCACGGAATTGCGATGCGAGTTTTGACTCACCTGTCAAGATATGCGCGGTCGTGGCAGCACCCCGCAACACGACCTCTCCCTCTGTTTAATCACTTGAAATCCACTCACAAACTGGTCTATGACCAAGAAATAACGCTAAATGAACAAAAAGACAAAGTCCCATCTAGTTACTCCTGCCACAACACAGTCATCGATTCAGGACACTCTTTACAATGCGACCGCATTGATATGATGCATGAGTATGCATTCAACAGCTAATGATCTCACAGATAAACATTAACAATAGCCTATTATGAACCTAAACGTAAGTCGCTTTGGATAAAACCATCTGCCAAATGAGTAATTTAATGTAATGTAAACGAACGTTACTCAATAGCGTTCTCATTTGGTTAGATTTGAGGTTTAAGGACTACTAGTTCAGATGTTTACCAACATATTGAATGTAGATTAATAGTTGCAGTTGGTTGTGGCAGTTCACTGCAACATAGTAGGCCTACATATACTGTATATTTATTTTAGTTTTTATTTTATTTCTAAATCTTTGCACTTTTATTATTTATTTTCACTTATTTATTTATTTATTTTCAATTACCGTAAATTCCGGACTATAAGCCGCACCGGTGTATAAGCCGCACCTTCAAAGTTGACTATTTTTTTCTTATATAAGCCGCACTGGACTATAAGCCGCGGGTGTTTTAATGGTATTTTTTTTTTTTTTTTGTGTGTTTTAATGTTTAATTACCATATGTAAGGGTTCATGCACAGAGGGGATTGTAGAGGAAGCTCCCATTTATTAACATTTCAACAAAACAACATAACACAACACCACCTGTGTTGTTTTTTACAGTGCACACAGTGTCATACAGTGTGGTGAAAAGAGGGCAAGAGAGGAAATTAAAACGTATTATAGTTATATAGGATTTATAGTTAGAAAGAGTGCTAAAAAAGAGAGATTTTTTTTTTTTTTTTTTTGAAAAAATCCATAGATAAGCCGCACCGTTATATAAGCCGCAGGGGCCAAAAAAGGCCAAAAAACGGGAAAAAAGGTGCGGCTTATAGTCCGGAATTTACGGTAGCCTATATCTAAAATCCAAAGACATCCAATGTTAAAAAGAAAAGCCAGTGTCAATGTTCAATAAATGCATGATGTTCTCAATGTCAATGAGTAATCGTGTTAAATAATCGTGATCTCAATATCATTCAAAATAATCGTGATTATGATTTTTGCCATAATCGAGCAGCCCTAGGTTCTGCTTTCTACAGAAGTCTATAGTCGCTGTCTTTGTTTATTTCTGAGTCTCCTTGCTTTCACAGTTCACACACTTCACCATGCAGTTCCAAACTTATGTTGCAAAACACTCATTTAGTTTCCATCTCAAAATATGCAGTGAAAAAAAGAGTGAAAAAAGATAGATAAATGAATCAAACGCAGCTGAACAAAAAGCAAGTTGAAAACGGGTCAGAAGAGTTTACTGCTTTCCCGTTAACTCTCCAACATACGTTTTCAAATAATAATTTTGTTAAAAAACAATATTAATTCTGTTTAAAAAATATTATTCTGTTAAAAACAATATTATTCTGTTAAAAACAATAATAATTCTGTAGGCAACCAACATGTCTCTAACATCCATGAGGACATATATTCATATGTTTTGTTCATGTGGTTTAAGTTAAAGAGGAACCCGGCCTTTTTAAAAAGGAATATTCAGAAAGTACCAGAACATAATAGAAGAGACACTGCAGTTGGCTCTTGGTTCCACATTTACCATATTTGCAATCTGAACTCAAATATTCAGTCTCATTGCCTACATTTACATGCTGCAATAAGCCCACTACTGACTCTAATCTAAATATGACAATACTATTTTGATGAAGGTGGTAAATAAACCTCTTTTCCCTCCTGAATTTAACCTGAAAGACTTTCTGACATGTTGCTGTGTTAGTGTGTGAGTGCACAACACTCACTGGAAGCTAGAGCATGTGTCGTCAAGCAGTTTGAATAGAATAGCCTTTATTGTCATTGCACAGTTCCCCATACAACGAAATGAAGAGCGCTTCAGCTGACAGTGCATTAAAATCAGACCATAAAAAAACATTAAAGAAAAAACACATGAAGAACAGATAAGGACACATGACACCTAGACGGGGGGCAAAAAAACACAAACAAAGCAATAATAAAAGACTGCTGAGGTAGTAAAAAGAATATTGCACAATGTTTTGATATATTCTAAGTTCATGTATTGCACTGAGTGAGAGAGTTAACGGCTGCTGTTGTTTAGAGGCCGGACTGGAAAAAAAGCTGTTTTTCAGTCTGTTTGTGCGGCTCTTGATGCTCCTGTACCTCCTGCCCGAGGGCAGCAGGCTGAGCAGGTGATGACCAGGGTGGAGGTGATCTGCTCTGCCCTGGAGAGACAGCGGGAGCTGGCTCTGTCATCTAGGGAGGGGAGAGGACAGCCAGTTATCCTCTCGGCTGACCTAATAATCACCCTCTGTAGCCTCTTCCTGTCAGCTGCGGTGGAGCCAGCGTACCACACTGTGATGGCATATGGCCAGTACGCTTTCCATGGTGGAGCGGTAGAAGGTTACCAGCAGCTTCTCCTCCAGATTGTTCCGTCTGAGTCCTCTCAGGAAGTGGAGTCGCTGCTGAGCCTTCTTTACCACCGCTGCAGTGTTGACTGACCAGGAGAGGTCCTCAGAGATGTGTGCCCCATTGATGTAGAGCGGGGCAGGGGCAGACGTAGGTCGCTTTCACATATAAGCTGTTTAGTCCGCTTTAACCGTGCCAGAGTTCGTTTCCTCGGATAGTTCGGTTCGTTTGGGGTGGTGTGAAAGCGCAAACGAACTCTGTTGCGGAACAACCAAAACGCTTGAAAACGTGGGTCTCGGTTCGCTTCCAAGTGAACCCTGGCGCGGTTCGTTTGTTGTGTGAAAGCAAACCGGACTAAACACAAGAGCGCCAGTGCATCTGATGCACAGTGCATGAGTAGAAGACGGGAGAAGGGAGCAAAACAAACACTGCAGCGTGCACACGTGTACAGTACCTGCGCGCTGCGTCGTGACATACGTCGTCATAACAACATCACTTTTATCAACAGCTGGCCCCGGGTTGCCTATCTCCTTCGGTACGTAGGCTACTCTCATCTGTAGAATGAAATGTTCAACAGCTTGCTGCCTCATCTGCTGCTCATATTGGGCACATTCTTGTTAAATAATTATTTGATAGTAAAACCAGAAATCCCAATTAGGGATGTTCATTTTGAAAATTTTCCATAATCGATAATCGGTGAAAATTAACGATCAATTATCGATTATCGATCATATTAATACTTATATTTATTTATATATATATATATATATATATATATATATATATATATTTTTTTTTTACAAAATTAATGCCTATGGCAGAAAATACGAAAGACAACGTGTTCTCCTCAATGAACTCTTTATTTCAATGTGTCTCCTCTCCAACACTGAATTCCCCATGTTTAAAACAGTTTTGTTGGCACAAAGGCCCGTGCCCAGCCAGAAAACTAGAGACTATATGAAGCTCCACCTCACGTTAGTCGGCTGTGCAATGGAGTGGGGCGAGGAGGAACGAATTCCACCCAAACCTAGTCCAATTCTTTTTTTTTTTTTTTTTTTTTTTTTTTTTTTTCTTTTTTTTTTATAATAACAAAATCGATCCAAATTCCACAGGATCGATTCCAATCCTTAACGATCAATTATCGATTTTCGACAATTGATGAACATCCCTAATCCCAATATCGCAGGTGGTGTTGCTCCATGGTTTGTGTTTTGCGGATTCACTTGTGTTGTTCAGTCAGCCCTCAGCCAGGCAAGAAGCCTGCTGAAGAGGAGAGATTTCCCTTCTCTATTCTGTCCAATAGATGAGTGACTGTTTGGACCATGTGACATTGTTCAGAAAGTTTGTTGCGCTTGTGACAAATTGCTGTGTGAAAGTGAACCAAACCAAATGAAAATCGTAACAATGTTGCAACTTCACCCCCCGAATCACACCGAGTCCACCAGCTTATATGTGAAAGAGACCTTAGGGTGTATTCACACCTATCTCGTTTGGAGCAGTTGTTCCGAAACGGAGAGCATTTTCCCCCTTGGTGCGGTTCGTTTGGGGGAGTGTGAACACAGCAATCGCACTCGGATGCGGGACAAAACAAGCGGACCGAGATCGCCAAGAAAGGGTGGTCTCGGTCCGCTTCCAAACGAACTCTGGTGCGGTTCGTTTGTGGTGAGAAAGTGAGCCGACCTCGATCCGCCACAACAGCAGTAAACGGTGCGCATTTTTGGATAAACCAGCTGCCGTAGTCAGCTGCGCTGTGCGTAATGGCCTGAAGAACGAACATTTTTATCGTTTCAAAACAACATCTTTCAGATCCTGTTTTGGCGACTTGTGACTTGCATCGATAAACTTTGGGGGATTTTTGGATCATCACATCAGCAGTTTGAACTCAATCAACTTACCTCGGACCATGGGAAGCAACGTTAATGTGTTGAATCTACGGATTTTGCCTGTAAATTGTGTTCTCTCTCCCTCTCTCTCGCTCTCTCTGGTCTCCATTCAATAAATGAAAACAAATCGTGGTAATCAGAGCCAGCCTTCTTTGTGATAAGATTGTCTGGTTCAATCAGACTGATTGCATGTCTTCCTCGAAATGTCCGTTGTTATTAAAATATTTATTAATATTTTATTCCTGACAGGACAGGTGTTCATATAGCCTATGTCTCGGCTAATCCTCATCTCCGTGATAGTAGCCAAATAGCAGAATTTGCAAGGGTCTTTGATCTTCTATCTCCAAATTCCCAATAGCCTAAATAGGCTAAATAAATACATAGGCATACTATAGGCTACATAGCATACATTAATAAATAAATAAAGAACTTTCTCCCTCTCTCTCTCTCCCGATCCCTCCCTCTTTCATTCTTTCTTTCTTTCTCTCTCTCTCTCTCTCTCTCTCCTCGCACGGCGGACGCCCGACATAGCCTAAAATGTAGGTCTAACAAAACGCATTTTTATAATAATATAGGAAAATCTCTGGGAATTATTTTGTCCATCCCGAGAGGCTATTAGCCTATCAGAGACTCTGCTGGCCAATCCAGGAAGTTTGACAATACTATTTGGACCGTTTCATTTGTGGCTGTGTGAACACAAACGAACCAAGGCACAAATGCAACAATTGTATCAATTAAGTACCTGAATCGGAACAAAGCAAACAACCTACAGGTGTGAATACACCCTTATTCTTCCTGTAGTCAGTGACCACCTCCTTGGTTGTCTTTGTGTTGAGGGAGAGATTGTTCCTGGTGCACCACTCCACCAGCCGCTGCACCTCGTCCCTGTACGCCGTCTCATCGTCATTCGTTATGAGCCCCACCAGGGTGGTGTCGTCCGTGGATTTGATGATGGTGTTGGTGGGGTGGGTGGGAGTGCAGTCATGGGTGTAGATGCCATACAGGAGCGGGCTCAACACGCGGCCTTGTTGTGGGGAGCCGGTGCTGAGCGTCAGGGTGGAGGAGCTGTGTGTCCCGATTTGAACAGATTGTGGGCAGTTTGTGAGGAAGTCTTTGATCCAGGCACAGGTGGACGAGGGGAAGTCCAGGGCAACCAGCTTGTCCACTAGGATGTCAGGAAGGAAAGCATGGTGTTGAATGATGAGCTGTAGTCGACAAAGAGCATCCTGACGGAGGAGCCTGGATGTTCCAAGTGGCTCAGAGCAGTGTGGAGAACTATGGAGAGTGGCTCAGAGCAGTGTGGAGAGCTATGGAGAGTGGCTCAGAGCAGTCTGGAGAGCTATGGAGAGTGGCTCAGAGCAGTGTGGAGAGCTAAGGAGAGTGGCTCAGAGCAGTGTCGAGAGCTAAGGAGAGTGGCTCAGAGCAGTGTGGAGAACTAAGGAGAGTGGCTCAGAGCAGTGTGGAGAGCTAAGGAGAGTGGCTCAGAGCAGTGTGGAGAGCTATGGAGAGTGGCTCAGAGCAGTGTGGAGAGCTATGGAGAGTGGCTCAGAGCAGTGTGGAGAGCTAAGGAGAGTGGCTCAGAGCAGTGTGGAGAGCTATGGAGAGTGGCTCAGAGCAGTGTGGAGAGCTAAGGAGAGTGGCTCAGAGCTATGGAGAGTGGCTCAGAGCAGTGTGGAGAGCTAAGGAGAGTGGCTCAGAGCTATGGAGAGTGGCTCAGAGCAGTGTGGAGAGCTAAGGAGAGTGGCTCAGAGCAGTGTGGAGAGCTAAGGAGAGTGGCTCACAGCAGTGTGGAGAGCTATGGAGAGTGGCTCAGAGCAGTGTGGAGAGCTAAGGAGAGTGGCTCAGAGCAGTGTGGAGAGCTATGGAGAGTGGCTCAGAGTAGTGTGGAGAGCTAAGGAGAGTGGCTCAGAGCAGTGTGGAGAGCTATGGAGAGTGGCTCAGAGCAGTGTGGAGAGCTAAGGAGAGTGGCTCAGAGCAGTGTGGAGAGCTAAGGAGAGTGACTCAGAGCAGTGTGGAGAGCTATGGAGAGTGGCTCAGAGCAGTGTGGAGAGCTATGGAGAGTGGCTCAGAGCAGTGTGGAGAGCTATGGAGAGTGGCTCAGAGCAGTGTGGAGAGCTATGGAGAGTGGCTCACAGCAGTGTGGAGAGCTATGGAGAGTGTCTCAGAGCAGTGTGGAGAGCTATGGAGAGTGGCTCAGAGCAGTGTGGAGAGCTATAGAGAGTGGCTCAGAGCAGTGTGGAGAGCTAAGGAGAGTGGCTCAGAGCAAGCAGTGTGGAGAGCTATGGAGAGTGGCTCAGAGCAGTGTGGAGAGCTATGGAGAGTGACTCAGAGCAGTGTGGAGAGCTAAGGAGAGTGGCTCAGAGCAGTGTGGAGAGCTATGGAGAGTGGCTCAGAGCAGTGTGGAGAGCTATGGAGAGTGGCTCAGAGCAGTGTGGAGAGCTATGGAGAGTGGCTCAGAGCAGTGTGGAGAGCTATGGAGAGTGTCTCAGAGCAGTGTGGAGAGCTATGGAGAGTGGCTCAGAGCAGTGTGGAGAGCTAAGGAGAGTGGCTCAGAGCAGTGTGGAGAGCTATGGAGAGTGGCTCAGAGCAGTGTGGAGAGCTAAGGAGAGTGGCTCAGAGCAGTGTGGAGAGCTAAGGAGAGTGACTCAGAGCAGTGTGGAGAGCTATGGAGAGTGGCTCAGAGCAGTGTGGAGAGCTATGGAGAGTGGCTCAGAGCAGTGTGGAGAGCTATGGAGAGTGGCTCAGAGCAGTGTGGAGAGCTATGGAGAGTGGCTCACAGCAGTGTGGAGAGCTATGGAGAGTGTCTCAGAGCAGTGTGGAGAGCTATGGAGAGTGGCTCAGAGCAGTGTGGAGAGCTATAGAGAGTGGCTCAGAGCAGTGTGGAGAGCTAAGGAGAGTGGCTCAGAGCAAGCAGTGTGGAGAGCTATGGAGAGTGGCTCAGAGCAGTGTGGAGAGCTATGGAGAGTGACTCAGAGCAGTGTGGAGAGCTAAGGAGAGTGGCTCAGAGCAGTGTGGAGAGCTATGGAGAGTGTCTCAGAGCAGTGTGGAGAGCTAAGGAGAGTGTCTCAGAGCAGTGTGGAGAGCTATGGAGAGTGTCTCAGAGCAGTGTGGAGAGCTATGGAGAGTGTCTCAGAGCAGTGTGGAGAGCTAAGGAGAGTGGCTCAGAGCAGTGTGGAGAGCTATGGAGAGTGTCTCAGAGCAGTGTGGAGAGCTAAGGAGAGTGTCTCAGAGCAGTGTGGAGAGCTATGGAGAGTGTCTCAGAGCAGTGTGGAGAGCTATGGAGAGTGTCTCAGAGCAGTGTGGAGAGCTAAGGAGAGTGGCTCAGAGCAGTGTGGAGAGCTATGGAGAGTGTCTCAGAGCAGTGTGGAGAGCTAAGGAGAGTGTCTCAGAGCAGTGTGGAGAGCTAAGGAGAGTGGCTCAGAGCAGTGTGGAGAGCTAAGGAGAGTGGCTCAGAGCAGTGTGGAGAGCTATGGAGAGTGTCTCAGAGCAGTGTGGAGAGCTAAGGAGAGTGTCTCAGAGCAGTGTGGAGAGCTATGGAGAGTGTCTCAGAGCAGTGTGGAGAGCTATGGAGAGTGGCTCAGAGCAGTGTGGAGAGCTAAGGAGAGTGGCTCAGAGCAGTGTGGAGAGCTATGGAGAGTGGCTCAGAGCAGTGTGGAGAGCTAAGGAGAGTGGCTCAGAGCAGTGTGGAGAGCTATGGAGAGTGTCTCAGAGCAGTGTGGAGAGCTATGGAGAGTGTCTCAGAGCAGTGTGGAGAGCTATGGAGAGTGGCTCAGAGCAGTGTGGAGAGCTATGGAGAGTGTCTCAGAGCAGTGTGGAGAGCTATGGAGAGTGGCTCAGAGCAGTGTGGAGAGCTAAGGAGAGTGGCTCAGAGCAGTGTGGAGAGCTAAGGAGAGTGTCTCAGAGCAGTGTGGAGAGCTATGGAGAGTGTCTCAGAGCAGTGTGGAGAGCTAAGGAGAGTGGCTCAGAGCAGTGTGGAGAGCTATGGAGAGTGGCTCAGAGCAGTGTGGAGAGCTAAGGAGAGTGGCTCAGAGCAGTGTGGAGAGCTATGGAGAGTGTCTCAGAGCAGTGTGGAGAGCTATGGAGAGTGTCTCAGAGCAGTGTGGAGAGCTAAGGAGAGTGGCTCAGAGCAGTGTGGAGAGCTAAGGAGAGTGGTTCAGAGCAGTGTGGAGAGCTATGGAGAGTGGCTCAGAGCAGTGTGGAGAGCTATGGAGAGTGGCTCAGAGCAGTGTGGAGAGCTATGGAGAGTGGCTCAGAGCAGTGTGGAGAGCTATGGAGAGTGGCTCAGAGCAGTGTGGAGAGCTATGGAGAGTGGCTCAGAGCAGTGTGGAGAGCTATGGAGAGTGGCTCAGAGCAGTGTGGAGAGCTATGGAGAGTGGCTCAGAGCAGTGTGGAGAACTAAGGAGAGTGGCTCAGAGCAGTGTGGAGAGCTAAGGAGAGTGGCTCAGAGCAGTGTGGAGAGCTAAGGAGAGTGGCTCAGAGCAGTGTGGAGAGCTATGGAGAGTGGCTCAGAGCAGTGTGGAGAGCTAAGGAGAGTGTCTCAGAGCAGTGTGGAGAGCTAAGGAGAGTGTCTCAGAGCAGTGTGGAGAGCTAAGGAGAGTGTCTCAGAGCAGTGTGGAGAGCTAAGGAGAGTGACTCAGAGCAGTGTGGAGAGCTAAGGAGAGTGACTCAGAGCAGTGTGGAGAGCTAAGGAGAGTGACTCAGAGCAGTGTGGAGAGCTAAGGAGAGTGACTCAGAGCAGTGTGGAGAGCTATGGAGAGTGGCTCAGAGCAGTGTGGAGAGCTAAGGAGAGTGACTCAGAGCAGTGTGGAGAGCTAAGGAGAGTGTCTCAGAGCAGTGTGGAGAGCTAAGGAGAGTGACTCAGAGCAGTGTGGAGAGCTAAGGAGAGTGACTCAGAGCAGTGTGGAGAGCTAAGGAGAGTGACTCAGAGCAGTGTGGAGAGCTAAGGAGAGTGACTCAGAGCAGTGTGGAGAGCTATGGAGAGTGACTCAGAGCAGTGTGGAGAGCTAAGGAGAGTGACTCAGAGCAGTGTGGAGAGCTATGGAGAGTGGCTCAGAGCAGTGTGGAGAGCTATGGAGAGTGGCTCAGAGCAGTGTGGAGAGCTATGGAGAGTGGCTCAGAGCAGTGTGGAGAGCTATGGAGAGTGGCTCAGAGCAGTGTGGAGAGCTATGGAGAGTGGCTCAGAGCAGTGTGGAGAGCTATGGAGAGTGGCTCAGAGCAGTGTGGAGAGCTATGGAGATGGCGTCGTCGGTGGATCTCTTTTCCCTGTATGCAAATTGCTGGGGGTCAAAGGCAGGGGGGAGGCAGTCCTTGATGTGGGCTAACATCAGTCTCTCAAAACATTTAGCCACCATAAGTACCATAGTAAGTGTGATGGGCCTGTAGTCATTGAGACTCGTGATGGTTTTGCTTTTAGGGAGCAGGATTATAGTGGCCGTCTTGAGGCAGGGTGGGACAGAGGCCTGTGTGAGGGACAGATTGAAGATCTTGGTAAAAACCCCCGAGAGCTCGTTGTCACATGACTTGATCACATGACTTGATGACACTGTCAGGAATCTCATCCGACTGCCGTACGTGTTGCAAAATGCTGTGAAAACTCTTGACGGCCTATCAGAGTTTTCATCATAGTGTGATTAACACATCTACATGTCTACAATGCACTTCAATAATGTGACTAAGATCAGAATGCTGGAACAGTGAATCAATAAAAACAGCTGGCACACTGCCTGGGCTCCAGTGACAAATATGGGACAGAGTGAGACGCCATCTTAAATACCCTCATGGTCAAGTCACATGACTCAGTCACATGAGTACCGGTACACAGTCATGTGACAATGGAGTATACAAAGAAGAGTAGAACAATACATATAACATGACAGTATAAGTGAAATCAATAGTACATGTGAAGTGATGCAACATCAATGTTGTCAAATCAAGTGCAGCGAGCAGAGAAGGAAACTGTCTCCACAAAACACACAGTCCCTGAAGCAGGGAAGTGTGCACAGATAAACTAAGTTAGCTGCTCAATGTAGCAATACAATCAATAATCAATAATCAAACGGGCAAAGACACTCATTAATGCACATTGATGCTATTTTTAGTCATGAGTTTCAAGATGGATAATACTGGATAAGTATCCTTGCAGAGGAAATACACACAAAAAGCATGTCAATATATATATATACATAGAATCATAGGAGGAAGACACTCTGTAGTGTCACCCCAATACCACAGTCAGGCTTGTAGGCCGTCATCAAGCATGGGAGGAGACTAGAGAGGCGCCTTATTTTTTAATGCCCCACTGTAAAAAATAATTGTGCGTACAAGTTCCGGTTTAATGTGACTCATTGTTGCAGCTTGCCATTTCCTAATGTATTCTACTTGATTTGAAAAGATGGCCACCTACACTCAGTCTCTTGTACCCTGGCTGAATTGAACATAACTTGGTCAATAAGTATGTAACATACAAAATAAAACAACCCGTAATATCTTAATTTTATGTAGAATGCAGAGGACATGTAACTGTTTAGTTAAACTTGCATTCCAGGAATATTGTGCTCTTAACACATTGAATGCCAGCCATGTTTTCATTCCTGTAGGTAAGTTGTGCCAGGGGTGTTTTTGACGATTCTGGCTCATTTTAGAACAGCCGAGGATTCTTTTCTGTTAAGAATTCATGAACACCAATCATCTAAAAATAACTAATAGAATGTGTGCTTTCTCTGTCTAAAAGAGTTAGTTTGCAGAGTTAGTAGTTATGTAGATATTAGCCGTTGAGTACAGCATGGTTTCAGCGTCTGGAAATTTATTCAGAGATAAATGGCTTTTTGTGAAACAGTCACTTTAACCATTCATTTTTGGCATCAGTAAGACCGTCAGACATTCTAAACAATAGTTTTGAACAGTAATTTCCTCCATAACAACAGGAAACACCCCTCTCATTCAAACTCCTCCCTCCGTGTGTCTTCTCCTCCTTCCTCCTGGCTGTACAGCGGGCGTGTCAGAAGCGCTTTTGCTGCTGCCTGCCTGTGTGCCTGCCTGCCTGCTTGCCTGCGTGCGGACGCTCCTTGTGCGAGTCAAGATGGGCCGGGGAATGCGTGGGCGATGGGCAGATGTTGATTCTGGCCTTTCTGAGGTGTTTCAAAGTGTGTTTCACCTATGATCTATTTTGCAAATCGCTCTCCGCTCTCTGTGTGCTGCTGCCGGTGCGCGGCCGCTCTCAGGCAAGACAAGTCTTGAATGGATTACTGTAAAATCGCCACGGCATTTCCTTGAACGGCTTGGTCCCGCGGCAGTTTTTTCTTTGATTTCGGTCGTCTGGGGGAGCACTGTCAACACTTAGTGGGTCGGTAAAATAGATTATACACATTATCTTGCTCCAATAGTGATCTCGAAGATGTAAAAGTTGTTGATTGATGTCCCACCGTCAAAAAAAAAAAATGTTTATGTAAGACGAGTAAACTCGGCTCTGGCACTTAAGCGTTGGATTATGTAAGACGAATTATTTCGGCTATGGCACTTAAGGTGTTAAGATGACGTTAGTGGCTCGAGTCCGTTTCGTCCTGAAACCCACATAGGTTGCGCCAGGCGTAACCTATGTGTGGTTTGGCGCAACCTATGTGCGATTCGAAATAACGCATCCGAGATAGAAAACGTTATGAATATAGCCACGTTATAAACAACAAACTAACGCTGGTGATCCGTATGGAAACAGTGTTACTCGAAATGGTTAATATTAGCCACAGCAGGCGATTACCCATGAATGCACTGCACTCTTAAAGGGATATTTATCGACGAGATTTCTGCCAAGCTGGACCTGATTAGTGATTTGCTCCGTTCGCCCAGACGGGTGTCAAGCTGTCAGCAACAAGGCTGGGAGGATCACACCGGAAGAAGCACCCACATGCAGATCAGGCAAAAATGGCCGCCAAAAATAAGGTGGATACACGGTGCAATGTAAGCAGCTATAAAGCAGAGAGAGAGAGAGAGAGAGAGAGAGAGAGAGAGAGAGAGAGAGAGAGAGAGAGAGAGAGAGAGAGAGAGAGAGAGAGAGAGAGAGAGAGAGAGAGAGAGAGAGAGAGAGAGAGAGAGAGAGAGAGAGAGAGAAAAAAAAAACTCGGATAATGAAACATACACTTAAGGGTTAATGCACGACGAGGTGTACATTATCACTTTTGAAGGGACGACGCGAGAGGCGTGAACCGTCCGAGGCGAAGCCGAGGATGGTTGCCTCCGCGAAGTCCCTTTAAAAGTGATAATGTACACCTCGAAGTGCATTAACCCGCTTATACCATGGTCACTTGCCAACAAAACAATAAGACCAGTCATTTATATTTCCATGTGTAATAAATAAAGCAATCTAAATGTTATTCATACTGTAAATCAGTCTTCCACGAAATAAAATAGTCCCTCCCACCTCCACCACCCTCCGTTTTAAAGCTGACTCAAACGTTAACTTTATCACAGGAATCCGGGTTTAACGATGTTTTGCGTTCTACATTAAATGAAGACATTACCGTTTGGCTGCTTGCTTTATTTTGTATGATAGATACGTATTGGCCAAGTATATTAACATTTAAGAGCGAAGAGTTTCAGGAAGTGACACAGAGCAGCGGGGGCTGTATGTGGTGAAATGCAGAGAGAGTTGTCTCTCTCTCTCTCTCTCTCTCTCTCTCTCTCTCTGTCAAAGGCCGGGCTCGCCCCCGCTCGTGCACGAGCCGAGGGAAATCTCCTCTTTCTCGCCGAGAAGAGCCTGGTGACGCGAGGTTAAAAAATCTCCGAAACGTAGCACTTACCGGTAGTTACAGAAAGGGGCTCATTGAGGCTCCTGGGAGACAGGGTGTCAAGAGGGTCAATCCAGAAAAGTTCACGTTTCAACAGGAGAGTGTTGATGCCCCGCCCCCTACGTGGGAGTGTTGATGCCCCGCCCCCTACGTGGGAGTCTAAATGCCCCGCCCCCTACGTGGGAGTGTAACGTGTTCAATCCCAGTGAGATGCAACAGTGTGATTCATTAGATTAAAGTGTTTCACCACCGGGCTCTTGATGTGGTGATTTGTGATCGTGTTACGATGTTCAGAGATTCTCTGTTTCAGAGACCTGGAGGTTTTGTCTATGTAGGCGAGGCTGCAGGGACATTTGAGCAAGTAGATCATGTTGTTGGTTTTACAAGAGATGATGTCTTTGATGCTCAAAGCTCTGCACGTGTGCGGGTGATACAATTGATGGGTTTATTTACGAGTGAAGTTACACTGCTGGCAATTAGCACATTTGTAGTTTCCTGGTTCTACAGGTGGCAGGAAGGTGGCTGGGGTGGGAGGGGCGTTGGGTGGACAATCCGCTCTTACTAACATGTTTCTGAGGTTGGGGGGTGGTTTGAAAAGGATCCGGGGTGGCTGGTCCAGGTGTCCTCTTAGAGCTGGATCTGTGGAAATAAGATGCCAGTGTTTATTGATAGCTGCACACATATCTTTAGCCAGTGGTGAGTATTGGATAACACAGGTAATCCTGTTGTCTATGGTTCTAGGTCTGGTGGTATTGAGACACTCAGTCTGTGTGAGGAGATTGAAGCGGTTGGAGGCTTGGGTCACCCATTCTTTTTTGTTCCCTCTGTTGATAAATCTGTTCTCCATGTTTTGTGTTTGTGGTCGTCTGTGTGTCAGAGCTGCAGATACGGTGTATTCTGTTGAACTGGGAAACGGGGAGACTTTTCTTGAGGGGTGTAGGGTGAAATGACTGACCATGTAAAAGTGAGTTTCTGTCAGTGGGTTTTCTGTACAGGCTAGTAGTGCTAAGGTTTCCATTGTCATTGATGATCAAAATGTCCAAAAAGTTCATTTTAGAATGGTCATGTGCCATTGTGAATTTGAGATGTGCATTCTGAGTATTCATGAAATGGTGAAACTCTCTCAGTGTCTCCTCTGTCGAGGTCCATATGAAGAAAACATCATCAATGTACCCTTTGTAAGTTGAGATGAATTGTAGAAAAGGCTTCTTCTCAGGGTTTAGTATGATCTCCTGCTCCATGAGTCCAACATAAAGTGAGGCAGAACTAGGGGACATCTTAGAGCCCATGCTGCTGACCCCGGAGACCTGCAGGAAAAAAATCATTACTGAACATGAAAAAGTTGTTGGTCAAGACTATTTCGATGAGTTCCAGTAGGCACACTGTGCTGGGTGAGTTCCAGTAGGCACACTGTGCTGGGTGAGTTCCAGTAGGCACACTGTGCTGGGTGCACTGGGTGAGTTCCAGTAGGCACACTGTGCTGGGTGCACTGGGTGAGTTCCAGTAGACACACTGTGCTGGGTGCACTGGGTGAGTTCCAGTAGACACACTGTGCTGGGTGCACTGGGTGAGTTCCAGTAGACACACTGTGCTGGGTGCACTGGGTGAGTTCCAGTAGACACACTGTGCTGGGTGCACTGGGTGTGGCAGAGCTTTGTTCTAGATGGAGAAGAAATAACTCAGCTGATCTAAGACCCCCCTCTATAGGCACATTGGTGTATAGCGACTCTATGTCCATAGTAACCAGCAAGAAATCATTGTGGCTGGATGGAACAGCCTGGATAGTTTTAATAAAATCCATAGAGTCTTTAGTGCTGGAGGGCAGTGATGTGACACACGGCTGGAGGAGCCTATTGCAGCTACAATTGGTCGTCCTGGCGGGGTGTCACTGTACACTTTGTGTGTTTTGGGGAGAGTGTAGAACACTGGTGTCACAGGTGAGTGGATCAACATGAAAGAAAGTTCCTTGTTAGTCATTTCCTCTCTTTCCAAAAGCTCATGGAGGCAGCATGCATGTACCTTGGTTTTGAATTGGGTTAGATGATTTATTACCTGCTAGTTTTTTGTAGAAAGTTTCATTTCTCAGTTGCTTGGCAATTTCCTGCTCGTATGCATCTCTGTTGAGAACAACCAGTGCCCCCACGTTCAACTCCCACGTAGGGGGGCGGGGCATCAACACTCCCCTTTTGAAACGTGAACTTTTCTGGATTGACACTCTTGACACCCTGTCTCCCAGGAGCCTCAATGAGCCCCTTTCTGTAACTAAGTGCTACACCACTCATTCTTTTGGCCCATTTCCACCGCTGGTATCAGCGCGGCCCCGCTCAGCTCGTCTCGCTTTTTTGTCTCATTCCACCGATCAAAAACGTGGACAGCCCGGGTTGAGTCGGGGTTGAGTCGTGCTAGTTTTGGTCCCTGCTTTGTTGAGGTTCCAGCGCTGTGAACCTGGTACCATACGGTGACGTGAAAACACTGCAGACGACTGATTGGTCAGGCAGAATTGTGTTTACTGTACTGACTGTCAATGCTGGATACCAGTTTAGTGGGGCTTACCTTCTCTTCTGTTAATGTTATTTCCATCAGTCTTTTGTGTTGCTGTCAGTGTCTTCGGCTCTGGTGAAATAAAATCGATCTCCTTGCTCAGCTTTAACATGGCGGTGGTTTTCAATTGTTTTGAGAGAGGAAAAAGTCCGCTCCTCGGGAAGCCCTTTGTAGTTGTGTGCTGCGTCGGCTCCGCTAGGCCGGAGGCGGGGGTTTAGTGAAGCCTGGTGAGTTGCCACCGGGGTAGAGGCTTCCCTTCTCCCCGTAGCGCAACTCCCGTCCCCCGCAGCGCATGCATGTGAGTTTGAGTAACAACAAAGTGATATCCATTCTCCTGGCCGATTGTCACATTTGCCCATGTACACTGTAGGTCGTTTCGAGGCACCAGTATTTCATAAACAGTTTAAAAGTTCTGTGTATGGATTTAATTTTAACGGTATACGTTATAGCCTACTTCGGCTATGGGCGGAGGGCAGATATGCGGTCGCTATGATGACCAGGTGTGGGCGGAGGCGAGTAAACTTGCTATGGAAAGTAGAGACGAGTAAGACCAGATCGAGTAGAGCTGTACTGTGCTGTTATATGTGGTGGAAATGAGCCATTAGTGTATGTTTCATTATCTCAGTTGTCTGTTGTGGTCTCTCTCTCTCTCTCTCTCTCTCTCTCTCTCTCTCTCTCTCTCATGGCAGGTCAGTCTGTACCTGTGCTTTATAGCTGCTTACATTGCACCGTGTATAGGACATATAGAGGAGCCTCTCTAGTCTCCTTCCATGCTTGATGACGGCCTACAAGCCTGACTGTGGTATTGGGGTGACACTACAGAGTGTCTTCCTCCTATGATTCTATGTATATATATATATTGACATGCTTTTTGTGTGTATTTCCTCTGTAAGGATACTTATCCAGTATTATCCATCTTGAAACTCATGACTAAAAATAGCATCAATGTGCATTAATGAGTGTCTTTGCCAGTTTGATTATTGATTATTGATCGTATTGCTACATTGAGCAGCTAACTTAGTTTATGTGTGCACACTTCCCTGCTTCAGGGACTGTGTGTTTTGTGGAGACAGTTTCCTTCTCTGCTCGCTCCACTTGATTTGACAACATTGATGTTGCATCACTTCACATGTACTATTGATTTCACTTATACTGTCATGTTATATGTATTGTTCTACTCTTCTTTGTATACTCCATTGTCACATGACTGTGTACTCATGTGACTGAGTCATGTGACTTGACCATGAGGGTATTTAAGATGGCGTCTCACTCTGTTCTTTTGTCTGATGAAGAGCAGTCTGCTCGAAATGTAACTAGAACGGTGCAATAAACATTTGTCACTGGAGCCCAGGCAGTGTGCCAGCTGTTTTATTGATTCACTGTTCCAGCCTCTCTCCAGCTCTGCACCTGCCGGATTCCACCTGGATGTGCGTGTTTTTAACTTTTCTAAGATCAGAATGCTCCACATCTTAATTTGACTATTGCTTTCTTTGACTATGACCTTAAGCTAGTCAGAAAACACTGTTTATGACAGTGTCTTATTCAGAGTATTGTCTTAATCGGGTTAATATCAGAATATTGCAGCTCATGTAAACGTAGTCAGTGTGAATTTCCTTCATGTGACGAGAAACGGCAAAACAACACACCTCTCCTGTGTGTGTGTGTGTGTGTGTGTGTGTGTGTGTGTGTGTGTGTGTGTGTGTGTGTGTTTGTGTGTGTGTGTGTGTGCGCCTGTGTGTGTGTGTGTGTGTACAGGTGGGCGACCTGGTGTTCTGTCAGTTCATCATAGCCAATAAGGACATGGAGCCGGAGGTGGTGTGTATGGACAGCTCGGGCCGGGCTAACGGGCTGGGCGTGTTCGGAGCCGCAGGCCTTCTGTTCCGGGTCTCTCTGGGCCTGGCCCGCAGGTACAGAGTGACATCATCACACTGACATCACACGGGAGGAATATTAAAGGAGGAACACCACTGTCATTTTAGTTTCTCCTCTCTCTGTTATCACCCATGAGAAGTCTGAAGCCGCTGATGTGTTTCCAGTCACAACTGTGAGAGACATTAAAGGATGCATGTGATTTTTTTTGCCTACTAGTTGTCATGCTAGAGCAGAAGTAAACAACAACTAAACTAAACAAAAACAATCTATGAAATACATAGGCACGGCTTTCAACACTACGTATGTATTCACATGGCTCTAACCAGCTGTCAGCTGTGTCTGCACTACACAGTTTGTGCTGTGGAGACATGCAGAGCCACACAACCGACTGACCGCACTGAAACCAAAACCCAGAAATGCACGGTCCCACAGCTACAATCAGACACCAACCTGTGTTTCACAGCAACGGCCGCTTCATTTTTCCAATCACATTCACAGCTTGATCCACAAATGATCGCAAGCACAACAGAGAGGGGGGCGTGGTTTCCTTCACTGCACACAACAATATAACTCGCCTGTCTCACTAGATATATAGTCGTGGATTGCTGGCTTCTAGTAGTGCTGAATATTGTGTTTAGTGGCTTTAACACTTTTGAGAAGATATTTAGGTCAGATGAGTTCAAACCAAAACCCGTAATCTTAGTTTCTCTGATGTTCTGCTGTGCTGACAGGCTGCTGGTGCCTCAGAGTGACATCATCAAGGACCTGGAGAAGCTGTTTCCCTCTGAGCTGGTGGTCGGGCTGAACAGCAGGGTGTGGGTGAAGGCCGGCAGTGTGCAGCAGACGCTGGTCGTGGTGAACCTGCTGGAGAGCTGCGAGAACATGACGGCACAGCAGAGACGTGTGCTGTTCAGGAGGGTGGCACAGGGGGCGCTGTAGCACCCACAGTGGGGGGGTGGAGCACCCACTCAACACCGGACAGTTTCCACTCTGTGGTTTTGTTGGGTACAGACGGATATACAGTAAGGTCCCTATCGTTGCATCGGCGCTGTTTCTAGGCCGAACGCCTGGCGCAGCTCAAATCAGTGGGCGTGGACCAGCGCACTTGATATCGTCGTGCTGGCGCTAGACGCAGCCTCAACCATTACAACCACGCCTTTTAAGCGTAAAATTATGCACCGTCATGCTCATTGGATAACTGCAATAAACGAATCGCACGCTTGCCTTTTTAGCTCCAATTCCAGTGATCCCGCAAAACCAGACGAAAGCCAAACGCTCTGCCCCCCCCCCCCCCCCCCCCCTCCCTTCATCCAGTCGGTCTGTCTGCATTATAGGCTATTATTCCATATTATTATGCTTCTCAAACCAATCTAACTGCAGTTTCAATACTGCAAGCATGTAAATACGCTACACTATAGCAAGATCAAAGTGAAAATAATGTTCTAAACGCATCAGCTAGAAAAATATAGCCTATTAGATTGGTGAAAGTTTGTCCAGAAAGATATCATTTTCTCTCGCCTGCTGCAGGAAGGATGATGCACATAAAGATAGCCTACATTATGTAAAGTCATTGCATAAATGTGTTTTTATTGTAAAACTAAATGTGGAGTAGGGCCAAGTTATTGGAGCGGACATCACAGTATAGCAGATGACAGTAGAAGCTTCCGAAGCGCGTTCCGCTGTCACTTATCTAAATCACGTTAAATCCACACAGGGTATATATAGGCTCAAGAGGACATATATGTTTCACATAGGGTGGTGTTTTCATTTCGATGTTTTATTTGGTCCAATATTGAAATGTTGTACAATTGCAGGTTGTCTTACCATTACACATTATTTTAGATCTACCTTTTATATCTATTTCGGCTCATTTGGTTGCTATTTAGTAGCGAAATGGAGGACCCAATTGCATGCTGGGACAGGGACATTCACAGGCAGTAAACTTACAACTGCTATTTCCTATGGGAAGCTGGGTGCTGCTATGTGTTGTGTCTGTCTGAGCGAGGGAGTCAGAGAGAGAGAGAGAAGGGTGACAGAGAAGCGGCAGAAGAGCACTGGCGCACTGAATAGGCCTGGTTTCAGAGAGAGACAGAGAAGGGTGACAGGGGAGAGGCAGCAGAAGAGCACTGGCGCACTGAATAGGCCTGGTTTTCAAAGGCGCAAAGCGCTAAATTTACGGCAGGTGCGAAGATAGGAGTACGCCGAGATTTAAGGCCGACACGCCCACTTTGGCCCATTCTGGGACTGCGCCACGCCCATTCGGCCTAAAGCGCATTTGGCAGCGTAAAGCCATATTGATATCGTCCCAAAACAGGCGCAAGGCACGTTTTTTTGCGTTTAAGGCCCGTTTTAGCGCCGAAGGCCTGTGGGAGAATAGGGCCCACAATTCATACATTTTACTTATCGCTGCTGTCGGGCGGAAACCTTATATCTCCAAATTAAATTTTCTTTTTATTTCATAAATGGATGTAGTGGGTACCCCAAAATAACCTGTGAAAGTTTCAGGTTGTTTGGACCAGCTAAAGATGTTATATTAATGTTATTACTATTACACTATGTTACCATGTGAATGTTTTTTCTTCCTTGTGAAAAATAGCTTTTTTGGAGATACAAGGTTGCCCTCCCGACAGTGACGTTATGACATTTTTCTGTGAGGAAGAGAGATAAGTTACAGTATTTATTTATGTCATCTCCAGATAACATTCTGTTTTTCCAGAGATAATGAATTAATTTCTCTGGTTCATCACACTGACCTGATGCCATATTGACTGAAGGTCCTGAACATCATCAGGCCGGGCCAACTGTAATGTTTGGCTTTTGAATAATATGCTTTCTTTAGGAAGCTAGTTCCAACATTATCTCATTCAAGATCTTGGTAAAACAAAATGTGTTATCTGAGGATAATTACATTAATAATTCAGTATCTTTAGAAAACAAAGAGAGGTATCTTGTTATCGCAGGAAAAATAAAATGTATGAATACATGTCCTCAATGGGTTGCCGTAGTGAAGGCATCATCTCAGTCGGCCCTGTCCTCTCCTGCTGAGGCTTGGCTTTGGAGAAAGATCCGTCGCAGACAGTACAGAAACTGTCCTGCAGCTCAACACACTGGTGAGAGCATCACCTCAGACTGGATGTGTATCAACATCAGGGCTCTCATCGTCTTTGGAAATTAACGCTAACATTTTTCTTTAACAAATGGATGGCCTTGAAAGTAGTTGGTTTTTCATTCAACTATAGCATCTAAATGATGTCTCTCTGGATCAACATGTCCATCCCGAGGAAAACCTCAGATGGAGATCTGTGTTTATGGAGCAGCTTTTAAATGATTTCTTGACTGGACCAGGAGGAGTAACACATGAGGCCTCCAAGATGTCTGAGTCTGACCAATGTCATGTGATCACAACATTCTCCAGCATCCTGTTACACCCAAACACATCATTCTGACTGTACATGTTAAGCTAAACTGACTTCTTGACCTGCAAACATCTGCTATATTAGGATTTGGAATCAACTGATTTGGAATCAACTGTTATGGCACACAAGCACACACACACAAACACGTCTAATGGAAATCCCAGATCAACACCAAAATCTAACCAGTTCCTCCTTGTCCAAAAGTCTCTGTTCAGAAGTTTGATCCTGCTCAGCAGAGGTAAAAATAAAGTTCTGGTCTTTGCGGTTTGACTACCTGTGTTTCCACCTGTACCTGCATACCACTTCACATAATGTTCATTGTTTGTGATAAATTCACATATTTTTTTTTAAATAAATCAACACTTTTATTTTTATATCTCGTCTGTTTTCAAGAAAGTTAAGCAGCATTCCTCTCTGATTCTGCTGCAAAAAAACACTGAATCCCCAGAATATAAATGTTGGATTACTGGTTTGTAGAGATTGGACAGACTATAAGGTTTTACTCAAGCAGCTGATCAGTTCTGCTTTGATGACAGGACTGGAGCACTGTCTTTAATCTGTTCTCTTCTGAGACTTGCATCTTTCACTTGCTCTGATTTTTGATCTAATGGTGACATCTAGTGGATTATCAGTGGAACTTAGTTTGGAGGGAAGGTAAAAAGTATCCGGCGAAATTGAAAGTAAAAGAGACCGATAACTGGTTGACATTTTGTCTCACATGTTTCTAAAGTTAATGGAAGGATTTGTTAAAACTTTAGCTCACCGGGCCTAGAGGAACAAAAACGTATCCATTAAATCGTGGGCTACATTAATGAGACGGACATAGTATGCCTGCCTTTACGGCGCACTCCCGTCCCCGAGGTAAGTGTTGATTAGGAAGAATATAACGCTACGTGTGTCAACCACTGAGCTAAATAAATAGCTGTCAACCTCTTATTTATGTCGATGGTGTCAACTTGAACATAATTATATGATGTGTGAAACGGCTATTATCTCTATGAGCTCGTAATTTATAAAGAGTTTATTTTTGATACACAAGCCACTTGTCTCTATTCAATTGAAGCCGTGTATTTGATGTCTTACGGTGTCTGGTTACTAACCAGACAACTTATTTAAGGATATATTGTGGTACGGTATTAAACAGGTTCATCCATGTCACCAATTAGTTTGAAGTTTACAAATAGTCTGCCTAGCTAAATTACGATGCCCAACTGGGAATGATCTGGACATAATTACCAGGAAATAAGCTTCAGATTTATTTCCGGCATTTTTATTTGTGTGAGACAGTTTTTAGAAGTGGCTGTGAAGGGATTTCCATCATGCCCTCCCTGGGCTGGGCTGAGCTGTAACAAGTGCCTGCATGTCTACAGCACATAGCCTACATTGTTTATTTAGCCTAAAAATGATTGGTTGTGCAAGTAGGCCTAGGCCAATCGTATCAGAGTCTAGTCTGACATCAGACTGAGTAAATAGTTTGGTTTTGTGAATTGGCTGATTTGGTAGGCTAATTATTTGTTTCCAGCTGCATAATGTCAAAAACGTGTTCATAGTTTGCCAAGAAACCTGGACAGCATGCAGCATTGTGGCCTATTGAATCATTACCATATATGGAAATCATAATGATCTATATAGTCAAGTCATTAGGCTTATTGGTTGGTTGTCACATCAGAATAACATGGTCATTTCTTTTCTTTTTTTAAATATTTTATTTACAATTTTTTAAATAAATAACATGTTCATTTCTGTATCATACAAATATATTTTGGTATGGTAGAGTAGAAGGTTTGAAATAGTCACTTATAGGCTGCATTTTAATCCCTCGCAATGAATATGAAGACGTTCAAGCATTCAATTTATTTTCTGTGAGATGTTTTCCATCAAAGAGTAGCTACTCTGTGTATCTTCAGACTGTATTGCAAAAGCCTTTTCCAATTGTGAAACTGAAGATTTCATAATTGCATAGTAGACAACAGTAAATACCTACTTAAATTTGACAAACGCGTGAAAAAGATATGCAAAACAGTAAAGATACATTTGAACTGCTTTAGAATGATAAGACACTACATTCCCCTCAAGGCAGCTCAACTGTTTGCATGCCATGATATTTTCCCATTTATCCTACTGTGTAACTTCACAGTCAACTGTCACATCACTGTACAAACAAGCACTGAAAATAATGGATCGAAAACTAATGAAACGGCACCACTGTATAATCTTGAAAAAGTACAAGATGCTCAGTTTTTACAGCTTTGTTAAGTTCTCCTTTATCAAATTGATTTTTAAATGTTTGAATAACCTCGCCCCAACTGTACTTTTCCCATCTGTCACAAAAATAGAATTGCCACAAGGGGATCAGCGAATGGCAATTGTAGAGTGGCACATTGTAACCTGTTACAATGTTGTCTTGCATTGTCCCTGACAAATAAACTAATAGGTAAATAAAATGAAAACAAAAAATACAATGGGTTCGAATCTCCACCCCGGTCCTTTCTGTGTTGAGTTTGCATGTTCTCCCCATGTTTGTGTGGGTTTCCTCCCACAGTCCAAACACATGTGTTTGTGTAGTAACATAATGTAATCTAGTAAAATGTGTAGTATGTATGATGTATGTAACCTATGTTGTGTGTATATATGATGTATATGACTGATGATGCTATGTATAGCCCATTGAGACATGCTTGTGATAAGGGGCTATAAACCTGAACTGAACTGAATATCAGCAGACATTGTTTGAAAGATATTACCTACAGTAAATTCTCTCTCTCTCTCTCTCTCTCTCTCTCTCTCTCTCTCTCTCTCTCTCTCTCTCTCTCTCTCTCTCTCTCTTATCTAGATCATTGAATTGGGCCTGTGTACATGTTGGAAAGTAAGGGAACATGGCTTGTGCAAGTCAGTCGGCCTTAGAATACATCAGGAGTGCCAGAGTCCACCTGGTGGGAGGATTACAGAACCTCTCAGTTATTGTGGAGAACCTTTATCAGAAACGAGTTTTCAATGAGGCAGAGGTCAGTAAAATAAAAACAGAGAAAGATGACTGGGACCAAACCAGACTGATACTGGACTGGGTCACAAACAAAGGGGAAGAAGCCTGCTATGAGTTTCTAAAGATTATTGATGTGACGAGGAAGAGGACCTTAGAGAGGCCACCCCGTCTACCTGAAAAAACAGGTTTAACCTCTACTCCGAGCAGCAAGTTTGACCTGGACTACTGGATCAGCTGCTTTTCTTTCAGGGAGGACACAGAGATGGATGTGACCTACCTAGGTATTTCAAAGATTAGTGATTGGTTGCGTGTAATATTTTATTATTGAACACTGATGTGATGATTACATATTGTGCATTTTAAATATTTATTTATCAGTGTGGGATTATTAACCCATGATTAATTTAGCAATACCGTGCAAGGGCTCATCAGTCAATTCACAGTTCATTTATTTATTATTACTTTCCTTTTAGGCCCCAAACCATGCCACAGATACCAGGCAAAGTTGAAGTCAAAAGCACACAAGATATCAGATGACTCATGGATCCAAAGCAAGAAAGTCCTGTCAAACAATATGAAGCCTAAATACACTCCGCTTGTATTAGACACACAAGGACCGATTGCTCCATCTAAAATAAAAAGCGCCAAGAGCAAAAAAAGCAAGAAAATGCGTTCTAAAAAGCTAAAGACATACATCCCTGAGGACGAAAAAGGAATTTCCCCCAGTGACCTGCTGAAAACAGATGAGA
This sequence comes from Poromitra crassiceps, assembly GCF_964638095.1. Taxonomy (NCBI): domain Eukaryota; kingdom Metazoa; phylum Chordata; class Actinopteri; order Beryciformes; family Melamphaidae; genus Poromitra; species Poromitra crassiceps. Next base: position 39,446,842 of record NC_139634.1, on the reverse strand, counting down.
AAAACATCCTCTTGGTTGGCAAGCCTGGCATTGGGAAGACGACAGTCACCCATCAAATGCTGAAACTGTGGGCAGAAAGAGACAACAAGGAACTAGACTACATGTTTTATTTTGATATGAGAGAAACGTCCCACATCACAAGTGCCATGAGTTTGGAGGACCTCCTTTTCAGTGTGTTCAGTAAACCAGATGAAGGTAAAGAAGGCAAAGAAGAGGTCTTACAGGACATAGAGAAGAACTCTGAAAATGTTCTGATCATTTTTGATGGAGTCACAGATCTCTCGTCTTCGCCAGTGGTGGAGAAACTTGTAAAGAAGGACCTTCTACCTCATGCAAAGATTGTGGTGACATGCAGACCAGAGGTTGAGTCAGAGGACTTCCTGTTAGACTGGGCTTTTCTCAGAGTGGAGGTGAAAGGCTTCAGCGAAGAGTCCATCAAAGAATACTTAACTCAAATGCTGAGCGCTGAGCACCTGAGCAGTGTTTTGAGCAACTTGGAGTTGTTCACTCTTTGTCATGTCCCGATGTATGCTCTGATGGTGGTTGCCTGCCTTTCTTGTAATACCTCAAAAGATTCTCAACAACCATGCACGGTAACTGAAACATATATGCACATCCTGCGTCATTGCATTCAAATAAACGATGACAAAACAAAAAATAAAGATCTTAATCAATATATCAGGAACCAGCATGAGGCAATACTGTCTTTGGCTAAGATTGCTTTTGTTGCAACTCAAGCAAAATCTGTGAAGTTGGAAGACAGCTGTGTTCATTTTGGCTTTCTGAAGACACTTGAAGTTCGCGTCAGTACTACTGAGTTTGAAACCTCATCTGCGTTTCTCCACTACACAATACAGGAGTTTTTCGCAGGCCTGTGGCTCTTGAAGAATCCAGAAAAGATCCGAGGTGTTGTACAACAGTGCCTGACTGAGGGGATGAAACACATGAAACATTTGGTCCCTTTCCTGTGTGGATTGTTGAATGAGAAGAATCTAAACATGTTGGATTGTCTGATTCCAGCTGAGCAGGTCCAGGAAACATCGAAGTGGCTCTTTAAAGAAGTGGTAGACACATTTGTCCCTTACCTACTTAACCAAGACCACAGAGGCACAGAGGACAGTGCGCTTGATATCAATATACTGTTCTTATGCCAATGCCTGTATGAGTCTCAGTCGACTGAAGCCTGCCTCTACCTTCTGGACAAACTGGACTATCGTCTTGATTTGAGTGGAGAGAGTCTTGATCCTTACCATTGGTGTGCTGTGGCCTATGTAATCAGTCAGTCTAAGGAGAGAGAAGTAACGCTGGACCTTGAGGACGTAATGATACCAGGACAAGGATTGAGACTAATATCTGGCTGCCTCAAGAACGTCTCATGGTATGGATGAGCATGTATTTTGAGCTTCACAGTATAGCTTAGGCTACAACATTACAACTAGGTTACTCTAGTAACACTCTGACACTGCCTGAAATAGCTATTTGAATGGTCTCATATTTTGAAGGACACAATATACAAAATTGCCACACTGTATGAGAGAATTGATCATCTTAACATCTAACCCAGGGGTCGGCAACCTTTTTGATATGAAGTGCCATTTTCAAAATTGCTTGTCATTCAGTGTGCCACACTAAGATTCACTCTCATATTTATTTTAATTCTCCAAAAGATCTGTAATGTTATTCCATCCAAAATCAGGACATTGAAATGAGAGCACTGGGCATTTTGCATCTGCTTTCTGCTGCCATGGAAGGAAACCAGTCAGAGGCAATCAGAGGAGTAGAGTGGGTCACTACCGTAAATATCCTAAATAACTGCAAATGACTGTGAAATAATTCAACAGGGCACGAAAAAAATCTTGATTGTGCACTTATTGCTACTGTGCGCTGTCAACCCTTCACGTACAGGTGGCACCTGTGCCCTAGGTTGCTGACCCCTGATAACCTCTCTCAGACTCATTTACACAAGGTGTTGACGATTACAAAATGATATATGGTACTACTGCTTTAGCATAAAATCAACATAGGCAGATTTGACGATACTGTAGGCCTATAGTTGATCACCTGAATAATGAGGGGGGGACTCTCTCTAAAATCCTCTGATCACAGGTGTGACTCCTTGCAACAGCAACTGTGGACAGCTGTGTGTCTCAGTGAGGAGAAGATGGACTACAGCAGCTTTCTTGGCCTGGGTGGAAATGAGCTGCACCTTCCAGTGGTTGGTAAAAGACAACTGTTTGACAGAGCAGTGAAGGTCATGCAGGAGACTACTCAGGGGGTAAACCTCTGCCTCCACTGGGACAGGAAGACTCCTGTCTGCCAAGCTCTGAAGGAGACCCTCATGGAGTCTGTGCTTCATATTAACACACTCAGGTAGGCTACATGCTTTAGCATGTTTTTGTTTCATATTAATTCCACATAAGATAATCAAATACAAAGGAATAACAATGTCAATTCAAATTGAATTATGTCCGATTTGCTGAAAAAATTGGTTTGATTTTTTTTGTATTGTCACCAAAGAGGACATAATTCAACTCTTCACTTAAAAAAAGAAATTGTTTGCCAATTATTTTGTACAAAAATGATGAGTGAACCTTTGTGAGGCCACAAAGTTACAGTAGTCCAAGCGGCTCGCTTTCCTAATATGGATTGTGTGGATTTAGTTAGCATGCGTTTTGATACGTCCACCATGTTTAGATAGACCATCCAACTCCTTTAGAATCAGAATTCTGCTTTGATATGGGACCTCTAATTCATGCAGTAGAAAGTGTTTGAAACGTACCTGTTGACGTCTGTTGTCAGTTTCAGGAACACCTGCACAGGTGCAGGTTCACAGGATCAGGAACACCCTGGAACACTGAAGAAGGAAGAAAAAAAGCTTCTTCTAGATGTATGCCTGAGAGCAGCACTTTACAAAAGTGAAAGCTTTCACAATGTGGTGGATAGACTCTTCTCATTGTTCTCTGTTCACACTGAGAGATACAACTTCCTTCTTGATTTACATCAACATATCAAGAGTCAAGGATACACAAGACTCATTCCATTACTGGGGCCACTTTACCAGTCTGTTGCAGACTGGTCCATCGACCTCTCACAGAGAAAGGCCTCCCTCCTCCTGGAAGTGCTGAAACTCCAATCAGAAAAGAAACCAGTGGAGCTGAGAGGCTGGTCAGATGAAGAGAGTGAAGTGTGGAGTTTCCTACAGTGTCTGCCTCACATCTCACAGCTCAGGTAAATGGATTGTAATTTGTTCACATGATTTCAATCTACTTAAAAATTCACTAGACAGTTTAGACAGTTTTCATGGAATTGTGTTGCTATAGGCAACAGTTTGGACCCTAGCTTGTGTCCTGTCAGTTAGCGTACCGCAGGGATGAAGTATTTTAGGAGTGACTGTAGCTTAGGAGGTAGAGCGTGTCATCCACCAATCGCTTGGGATGAAAGAGGTCGGTGGTTCGATCCCCGGCTCCCCCAGTCTGCATTTTGCAGTGTCGTTGGGCAAGATACTGAACCCCAAATTTGTCCCGTTGTGGCTTCACCCTGTGTGGTAGATTGCCGCCATTGTTGTGTGAATGTACCTACTGATTGTAAAGCACTTTGGATAAAAGTACTATATAAATGCAGGCCATTTGTCATATTTTTGTAGTCTTACCCAGAAATCGCTGCCATGCTGGTTCGTAAGGGGAAAATTCAATGGGATTTTTGTATGGGGATTTTGGTTAAATGCATGAAATAAGATCTGTTGTTAACAAAAGTTTGTGAAACAGTGAAGTTTGTGTTCAGCAAGATCATCTTCACAAATGAGGAACACTTTTATGAATTTCAAAGCGTTTTCTGAAAATCACATTTAAAAAAGTAAAAAAAAAAAAAAAGTTACGCTTCAAAATGCATTTAAGGGAAATCCCCATACAAACATCCCATTGCCTTTTACACGTACGAACCAGAAGTGCTATTTCTGGACTCATTCCTGCAGTACTCTATTGTACTAGCAAACCCAACAGGAAGTAAGCTGGGGGCAGTTTAGAATGTTTATATGTTGTCGAATTGAAACCGTCTAAGGACATCGATTCTTGATTGATGCATTGTATTTGTAGTCTGGTAAAACCATAGTGATCACATTGATTCTTGATTGATGCATTGTATTTGTAGTCTGGTAAAACCTTAAGCCGTTTTCCCACATGCGTACCGGAAAATTACCTGTAAGTCAATATCGGACATTTCCCTTCACACTTTGGCTCGCGCATGTGGGAATCTATCAGCGAATTTGCCTGTATGTTGTGGGGGCGGGGGGAGGGGGGAGCTTATTTGGGGGGTCGGCAAAACTCGAAATAAGTTCGCTTGTCAGTTGTCACACAATAAATCACACTCGTTTGACTTAAGAGCAGCGTCAAGCCGCCAGCATAATCAACACAGCCGATTTCCCCCTCCCCTCTCTGCTCGAGAGCAGCAGCCACAGACAGACACAGCGAGAAAGGCTTGCAAGCTGCTCTACGCTTGTATGTATGTAGAGAAAGCAGACTGGCTTCGTTTGATGTGTCCGGGGTTGCCTTCGGAAATCAGCAAGCTGACATAGGCTACTGCTCTTATTAGGCTATCACAAGATAATTTCGCCAGTTTGCTTTAATGTGCGCGAATGATTAGATTATGCCCGCTGGAACATTAAGCAACGTGTGTAGGCTACTTCTCGCCCATGATTGAAGGACAGCTGTCGCGGAAAATGACTGGAACCGTTTCCACTTGCGTCCCCTTAAGAGCATACCGGTCTTCTGACTAGGTCGAAAGTGGTGAAATGTCGGGGACGACGGGGTCGCGCTTATACCGGCATGGCGCCTTTCTCACATGCAGGCATTAGACCACATTCCGGTCATTTTGCGGTACAAAGCGCATGTGGGAAAAGGGCTATAGTGATCACATTGATTCTTGATTGATGCATTGTATTTGTAGTCTGGTAAAACCATAGTGATCACATTGATTCTTGATTGATGCATTGTATTTGTAGTCTGGTAAAACCATAGTGATCACATAGTGATCACATTGATTCTTGATTGATGCATTGTATTTGTAGTCTGGTAAAACCATATCACATAGTGATCACATTGATTCTTGATTGATGCATTGTATTTGTAGTCTGGTAAAACCATAGATCACATGGATTCTTGATTGATGCATTGTATTTGTAGTCTGGTAAAACCATAGATCACATGGATTCTTGATTGATGCATTGTATTTGTAGTCTGGTAAAACCATAGTGATCACATAGTGATCACATTGATTCTTGATTGATGCATTGTATTTGTAGTCTGGTAAAACCATAGTGATCACATAGTGATCACATTGATTCTTGATTGATGCATTGTATTTGTAGTCTGGTAAAACCATAGATCACATGGATTCTTGATTGATGCATTGTATTTGTAGTCTGGTAAAACCATAGATCACATGGATTCTTGATTGATGCATTGTATTTGTAGTCTGGTAAAACCATAGTGATCACATAGATTCTTCATTGATGCATTGTATTTGTAGTCTGGTAAAACCATAGTGATCACATAGATTCTTGATTGATGCATTGTATTTGTAGTCTGGTAAAACCATAGTGATCACATAGTGATCACATAGATTCTTGATTGATGCATTGTAGTCTGGTAAAACCATAGTGATCACATAGTGATCACATTGATTCTTGATTGATGCATTGTATTTGTAGTCTGGTAAAACCATAGTGATCACGTTAACTCACATTCTGCTGATCACTCTGGTCTCCAGCCCGCCCACTTCAATTCCAGTGGGTGGGAGTACTTGCCTTGACAGACAACTCAACATCACCAAATAAACTCAGAAGAACGGCAAACACATATTTTCTGCTGAGAAAGTCCTGGTGCATACTCTTCTTGTTCTTGTTTAATTTAATTGTATTGAGTCTATTTCTGCAATAACTGCACTTATGGCTGTTTACATTAACATTACTGCTCGTTGCTTCGGGAGCCACCATATTGTTTTGCTAGTGGTGTTCCTGATTGGCCGGTTACATTGGCAAATATGAGGCGGGTCCCTGATTTGCCAGTACACTTTCTGGAAATCGCTGGGGGCGGGGCTGGAGGCCACACTGATCCACAGAACTAAACAGAATGTGAGTTCATGTGATCTGGATGTTTACCAGGCAACATTTTTGACTTAATACAGATGTTTTTCTTTTATGTCTCTTTACTGATTTCCTTACCGTTTAAGAGATACACAATATTGTTTTGTTCTCTATATGATGCAGAAATCAAATCATGGCATAATCATTCATTCTCACTGTTCCAGTTTTGATTATCGGTACAAACGCTCAGAACAAGCCAATTTCTTGGGGAGTCTCTTCTGTCGAGCAGCAGAGAGGGAACAACAGACAGGAGAGAAGATACTGGAGCGGCTATCATCAGTGTGCAGTTACAACACATTCCCACTCAAAGGCATGGATATTGATGACATGTATGTTGAGAAAAAGGAGTATCAGTGTGATTTCCTACTGGACCTGTGCTCCGATGTAAAGGACTATGAGTTCTTAGAAGGCAGGAGTGTCCTTCCAGCATTACAGTCAGTTTACCAGTCAGTTGTTGCAATCTGGTCCATCAACCTCTCAGAGAGAAAGGCCTCCCTCCTCCTGGAAGTGCTGAAACTCCAATCAGAAAAGAAACCAGTGGAACTGACAGGCTGGTCAGATGAAGAGAGTGAAGTGTGGAGTTTCCTACAGTGTCTGCCTCACATCTCACAGCTCAGGTAAATTAATTTAAATTTATTCACATGATTTCAGTCTAATAATAATATGTTAATTTAAAATGAGATATTCTCTAAACATGGCTAAAAAACATCTAAACATCCAAAAAATGACAGTCCCTTCCTTGCAGCACCCCCTACTTAAAAACAGTTCCAGCGTGCCTGGTGGTGACCGGTCAGCCATTCATTTTTCCATAGACATTTTATAAAATGCTTATAAAAAATGTATTTGCTTGGTCAAACAAAGCGATTCAGTTATATTTAGAATCAGGAGAGAATAACATTTTACTCTGACAAAAAATATATATATCTTGTTTTCCCCCTTCTTGTGTCCGAGTGTAATGTTCGGGGGGGTTTTAAGGTAAGAACCATAAAACAGCCTGAGATCTTGAAATGTATTGTACTATGGAGGGTCCATGCAGTAATGTAAAGTACTTTTTATTTTATTTTTTATTTTAAGATCATGTTGAGCTGGTCATTTTAAAAGTAGCTCACAAGGCAAAAAGTGTGTGCACCCCTGGTTTAAGAGTCTCATGTGTCTACTCATTTCAATAATGAGAGACTAATAAAAAGTATAACAAGCTTTAATGATACAACAAATTAATTTTGGCGTATGACTCCATGATATGATGACGCTCTCCTGAGATGATGAGAGGGCGTCGTCAGTGAAGAATAGGATAGGAAATCCCCCATAGGGAATTCTTCAATCAGGAGTCATGACCGATGGTGGTGGTCAGGGGAGGAGGTGGGGCGAAAACAACTGCTTCAGCGATGATGATCAGCAACTGAGAATGACATGGCACATACACAGCACATAGCAAACAGAGTAAAACATGGACCCTGATATACTACGCTGATTAGGTGATTGGGATCAGCTGGAGAGGAATACCTTGGGCTGATTGGTTATTGCCACATGTGTGGTAAACTGTGAATGGGTGAGGAGACAGCATCAGAGAAAGGGGGCGAGCCTAACAATGAATGGGTTATACATCCTCAAAGAAAGGGGGCGTGCACTGTGATATGACGAACTGGGCATTGGCTGTTAAGTAGTCTACATTATTGAAAATAGTCCAAGACATCATTTAGTAAAGTAAAGTCCCACTGATTGTCACACACCTGAGTGTGCAAAATTTGTTCTCCGCATTTGACCCATCCCCTGGAGGAGCGGTAGCACGTGCTCGGGAATCATTTGGTGATCCAACCCCCCAATTCCAACCCTTTGATGCTGAGTGCCAAGCAAGGAGGCAAATGGGTCCCATTTTTATAGTCTTTGGTATGACTCAGCCGGGGATTGAACTCACAACCTCCCAGTCTCAGGCCGGACACTCAAACCACAAGGCCACTGAGCTGGTACACCTGAGAGGTGATGACGATTACAAAATGATATGGTACTACTGCTTTAGCATAAAATTTGACGATACTGTATAGTTGATCACCTGAATAATGAGGGGGGCACTCTCTCCAACAAATCTTCTGATGACAGGTGTGACTCCTTCCAACGGCAACTGTGGACAGCTGTGCTTCTCAGTGATGGGGAGGTGGACTACAGCAGCTTTCTTGTTCTTGGTGGGAATGAGTTGCACCTTCCAGTGTTTGGTAAAAGACAAATGTTTGACAGAGCAGTGAAGGTCATGCAGGAGAGTACTGAGAGGGTAAACCTTTGCCTCCACTGGGACCGGAGAACTCCTGTCTGCCAAGCTCTGATGGAGACCCTCCTAGAATCAGTGCCTTATATCAACACACTCAGGTATGTGTTTTTGTGTAATACTAAGCCAACATTATTAATTCATTAATTTCCTTCCTTCATTATTATTATTATTTTTAATTTTAATTGTTTTATTTATTTTGAGTAGGACTTAAAAGACCCACAACCCATAAAGGAGCCGCATTTGGCTCTAGAGCATCACATCGAATATCACTGCACTAGAGTCTTTGAAACTTGCCTGTTTGTCAGTTTCAGGAACACCTGCACAGGTGCAGGTTCACAGGATCAGCAACGCCCTGCGACACTGGAGATGGAAGAAAAAAAGCTTCTTCTAGATTTATGCCTGAGAGCAGCACTTTACAAAAGGGAAAGCTTTCACAATGTGGTGGATACACTCTTCTCTGAGAGATACAACTTCCTTCTTGATTTCCATCAACATATCAAGAGTAAAGGATACACAAGTGTCATTCCATTACTGAGGCCACTTTACCAGTCTGCTGCAGTCTGGTCCATCGACCTCTCACAGAGAAAGGCCTCCCTCCTCCTGGAAGTGCTGAAACTCCAATCAAAAAAGAAACCAGTGGAGCTGACAGGCTGGTCAGATGAAGAGAGTGAAGTGTGGAGTTTCCTACAGTGTCTGCCTCACATCTCACAGCTCAGGTAAATGGATTATTGCCATTTGTTCATATATTTTAAATCTACATATACAAATTGTCAGTCGATAATTTTGAAGATATTGATTTATTGATGCACTATATTTTACATATTTGAATTAGTCTCTTTAGTGATTTCTCCCTACAGTTTTAGATATACCGTAAATTCCGGACTATAAGACGCACCGGTGTATAAGCCGCGGGACCAAAATTGACTATTTTTTTCTTCTATAAGCCGCACCGGACTATAAGCCGCGGGTGTTTTGATGTTTAATTACCATATGAAAGGGTTCGTGCACAGAGAGGAATGTCGGGAAAGCGATGGCTGTTTGGGGAAGCTCCCATTTATTAACATTTCAACAAAACAAAACAAAAGTCAGGTCACTAATCCCCAGACAAAATCACACAACAATAGGCTATATGTGCAGCAAACCTGTAACCAGAGAAGTCAAGTCACTAATGCTCGTCTTCCTCTTCTTCCTGCGTACTGAAACCACCAAAGTCCTCATCTTCAGTGTCGGAAACGAACAGGTTCAGGGTGGCTTCGTCAACCACTCTCCTCTCTCCTTCATTGTCACTCAAAACCAACGAACTCCTCTTCATCTATAGCTGTGTTTCCATTACAGTTTTTCGCAAAAGAATTGCGATATTTCTACAACTTCGACAATGTACAATTGCGACTTGTAGGCGTTTCCATTGAAGTTGCGTTTGAGTGATTCCCCGTTGCAGCAGCTGCCACAGTGATTACGCACGGGGATCTGCCCCATATCCCGTCCCCTGCATGCTCAAATCCAACCAATGGTCAATGGAAATCCCAACATGAAGTTACAATGCATATAAACGAGCCTGATTATCAATTCAAAAGAAAATGAGTCGCAAAATGTTGCTGGCTGCGTGAATGCAGTCAGCGCGACAGGCAGAGGAAAAAAGGTAGCCTAATAGCCTACAACTGGTCCGATTTAGAGATGGAGGGGGGAAAAGGCTGATTTGGTTCTATAATTGCACCTGAAACGTGTGCAATGTATTAGCCTACTCACAGTCACTGTATTCACTTCAGACAGCACCACCGCACCAGTGTGTGCTTTTCATCCTCTCATCTCGCCGCTGTGCCAAATGCGCGCACACAGGCAGCCTGCTGTCACCATGGACCGATTTCTGCCATTAAACATTATCTAATTTGCCCGGCTACGCTTTTGCACAACACTCGTCTTTCTGCTAGGTAGCGTTGCTTCAAAGTTTTCCACTTGCTGCGGAGGTTTTGACACGGCTATCGAACCTTACTTAGCAAACTTATTTTCCGCTCCTTTTCCAAGGGATAATATGGGTCACATGACGTGCAAATGCGAAAAATGTGTTTCCATTACACTTTTGCGATAAACTGCTATATCGACACGTCTGAAAAACCACCTCATGATCATCTACTGCTCGTTCTCATGCTGTCGAGAACGAGCAAAGCTTTTTTTTGGTGAAAGAATCCTCCAGGGCGCTTCTTGTTAACAGTCCGAGTGAGTGGCAGGTCGAACGTCAAAGGCACTTCATCCATATTTATGATCTGCTCCGGTTCGATGGAATATTCCTTGATCTTCCTTTGTGTGAATTCGCCGAAGTTTGTGATTTTCTCCTGGTAGTCGGGGGAGGGAGTTGATGGGCTTGTGGCCGTTTGCTTACCGTAATTACCATATGTAAGTGGTCACGCACAGAGGGGATTGTCGGGAAAGAGATGGCTGTTTGAGGAAGCTCCCATTTACCGTATTACCGTAACATTTCAACAAAACAACATAACACAACACCACCTTTGTTTATTTTTACAGTGCACACAGTGTCCGCGGTGTGGTGAAAAGAGGGCAAGAGAGGAAATTAAAACAGAAGTGGATTTATAGTTAGAAAGAGTGCTAAAAAAGAGAGATTTTTTTTTTTTTTTTTTTTTTTTTCTGAAAAAATCCATAGATAAGACGCACCGTTATATAAGCCGCAGGGGCCAAAAAACGGGAAAAAAGCCGCGGCTTATAGTCCGGAATTTACGGTACACTGTATGTGCATATTTTTTATTCTCTGTACGATCCAAAAATAAAATCATGGCATAATCATTAATTCTCACTGTTCCAGTTTCTATCGCCGAAGTATAAAACCTGTAGAAGGAGTCAAGTTCTTGGGGACTCTCTTCTCTCAAGCAGCAGAGAGGGAACAACAGACAGGAGAGAAGATACTGGAGCTGTTATCATCAGTGTGCAGTTACAACACATTCCCTCTCAATGAAATTGATGATGATGATGATTATGCCTATCAGTGTGATTTCCTACTGGACCTGTATTCCCATGTGAAGGACTATGAGACTCAAACAGGCAGGAGTGTGCTTCCAGCATTACAGTCAGTTTACCAGTCAGCTCCTGCAGTCTGGTCCATCGAACTCTCACAGAGAAAGGCCTCCCTCCTCCTGGAAGTGCTGAAACTCCAATCAGAAAATAAACCAGTGGAGCTGAGAGGCTGGTCAGATGAAGAGAGTGCAGTGTGGAGTTTCCTACAGTGTCTGCCTCACATCTCACAGCTCAGGTAAATGGATTGCAATTCATTCACATGATTTCAGTCTACATATAAAAATCTACCTCACTAGACAGTAGCTATAAGGACATTTATTCTTTATCGATGCATTCTATTTGTACTTAATACAAATGCATTTACTACTTTCTCTTTACTGATTTCTCCTCCTGTTTAAGACAGACGTGTCTTCCTATTAATCCATAATCATCATTCTCACTGTTCTAGTTGTTTAGATGATGGGGTCAATAGTGCCAAACAAGCCAAGTTCTTGGGGAATCTCTTCTGTCGAGCAGCAGAGAGGGAACAACAGACAGGAGAGAAGATACTAGAGCGGTTATCATCAGTGTGCAGTTACAACACATTCCCTCTCAGTGACCTACCATCGTTGAAAGATGATGAGTTTCAGTGTGACTTCCTACTGGACCTGTACTCCCATGTGAAGGACTATGAGACTCAAACAGGCAGGAGTGTCCTTCCAGCATTACAGTCAGTTTACCAGTCAGCTCCTGCAGTCTGGTCCATCAACCTCTCACAGAGAAAGGCCTCCCTCCTCCTGGAAGTGCTAAAACTCCAATCAGAAAAGAAACCAGTGGAGCTGAGAGGCTGTTCAGATGAAGAGAGTGCAGTGTGGAGTTTCCTACAGTGCCTGCCTCACATCTCACAACTCAGGTAAATGGATTATTGTCATTTGTTCGTATCTTTTAAATCTACATATAAAATTGTCAATAGATCATTTGAGGATATGTATTCTTGATTGATGCATTGTATTTTTTATTTAATACAGATTTGTATTAGTCTCTTTACTGATTTATCCAATTTTGTAGATACAGTGGGCCCTATCTTGGTACAGGTCTTAGACGCAAAAACTGGCGGTAAAAGCAAAAAAACGTGCCTTGCGCCTGCCTTGGGAAGAAAGCAACATGGTTTTATGCCCCGAAATGCGCTTTACGCCAAAGAGGCGTGGCGCAGTGCCAGAATAGGCCAGAATGGGCGTTTCGGCCTTAAATACCGGCCTAACGATATCTTCCCCCCTGGCGTTCATTTAGCGCTTTGCGCTTTTGAAAACCAGGCCTTATTCAGTGCGCCGCGGATATTCCACGCACAGCTTCTCCTCTGCTGATCTCACACTTTCTCCCCCTCTCTCTCTCTCACTCCCTCTCTCTTGCCCTCAGACAGGCTCAAAGACCGATGAAAAAAAAGTTGTTATACCGTACATAGTAGAACAACATGACAGTTTTAACAACATGACAGTTTTTATAACATGACAGTTTTGAGCCCCTGTCATTCAGAGGCTGTTGCATCCTCGACCCTGTGCAGTGGGGGAGAAGAAAACGATATCATTCTGCCCAAACAAATGTTCACCAAATCTCCCAGCATGCATTGAGGTTATTACATTTCGACAATAAATAGCAACCAAATGAGCCTAAATAGATAGAAAGGTAGATATAAATTATGTTGAATGTTAACACAACATGCAATTGTAGAACATGTCAATACTGGACCAAGAAAACATGGAAATCAAAACACAACCCTATTGAAACATATATGTCATCCTGGGGCTATATATATCCCTCGCAGATTTAACGTGATTTAGCTGAGAGACACTGTAACACGGTTCTACTGTCATGTCCTACTGTGATGTCCGCTCCAATAAATTGGCCCTACTTCACATTTACTTTTACAATAAAAACACATTTATGCAATGACTTTACATAATGTAGGCTATATTTATGTGCATCATCCTACCTGTGCAGCAGGGGAGAGAAAACGATATCATTCTGGACAAACTTTCACCAATCTAATCTCATCATGACATAGGGATAGGCTATATTTTTCTAGCTGATGCGTTTAGAACATTCTTTTCACTTTGATCTTGCTATAGTGTAGCGTATTTACATGCGTGCAGTATTTAAACTGCAGTCAGATTGGTTTGAGAAGCATAATAATATGGAATATTATATAGGAGACAGACGGGAATGAAACAGGGAGGGGGGGAGGTCTGAGCGCTTCGGTCGGCTTTTCTGACCGGACTGGATCGCTCCGTGGAATTGGAGCTTAAAAGGGAAGCTTATGCGTTTACTGCACTTCTCCAATGAGCAGGTAGTGCATAATTTTACGCTTAAAAGGCGTGGTTATAATGCTTAAGGCCGCGTGTAGCGCTGACACCAAAATATCGAGTGCGCTGGTCCACACCCACTAATCTGCGCTTCGCCTGGCACTAAACGCAGTTTATAGGCCGATGCAACGATAGAGCCCAGTATCTTTCCATATTGTTTGTTCTCTGTACAATCCAGAAATAAAATCATGGCATAATCATTCATTCTCACTGTTCTAGTGTCTGTCGCCGAAGTATAAAACCTGTAGAAGGAGCAAAGTTCTTGGGGAATCTCTTCTCTCAAGCAGCAGAGAGGGAACAACAGACAGGAGAGAAGATACTAGAGCGGTTATCATCAGTGTGCTGTTACAACACATTCCCTCTCAGTGACCTGCCATCTTTGAAAGATGATGAGTTTCAGTGTGACTTCCTACTGGACCTGTACTCCCATGTGAAGGACTATGAGACTCAAACCGGCAGGAGTGTCCTTCCAGCATTACAGTCAGTTTACCAGTCAGCTCCTGCAGTCTGGTGCATCGACCTCTCACAGAGAAAGGCCTCTCTCCTCCTGGAAGTGCTGAAACTCCAATCAGAAAAGAAACCAGTGGAGCTGAGAGGCTGGTCAGATGAAGAGAGTGAAGTGTGGAGTTTCCTACAGTGTCTGCCTCACATCTCACAGCTCAGGTAAATACAATTTATTCACCTGATTTCAGTCTACATTTAAAAGTGATCTCATTAGACAGCATATGGATATTTAGGCATGATTAATGCAATGAACATATATCTCACAGCTCAGGTGATGGGGTTAATACACACACAAACACGCTCCTATGTATGTGTGTGTGTGTGTGTGTGTGTGTGTGTGTGTGTGTGTGTGTGTATGTACATGTATGTATGTATGTACTGTATGTGTGTGTGTGTGTGTGTGTGTGTGTGTGTATGTATGTATGTATGTACGTACATGTATGTATGTATGTATGTATGTATGTATGTACGTACATGTATGTATGTACTGTATGTGCAGTGTTTCTTATACATAAAGGATTTTGTGGCGGGCCGCCACAAAAGGATTTGGACCGCCACAAAAAGATTTTTTTTTTTTTTTTTTTTTTTTTTTACAGTGCACCTGAATGCAACATGCAAGATATCTGCTGAATAAGTGTCCAATAAATGTTCATGTCATTCTGGCCAATACTTCTGTTATAGCATTTCAGTCTGGAATATGGAATATCTTTCAATAATCTATGATTTAGCTGCTAAATTGTCAAATACCGCCATCTGCTCGCTACCCAGCCACTTATGTATGTACTTAACCTAACTAACTTAACCTAACCAACTATCTGGTGTGCACAACACTGTCAGCCTAAACTCCGGCTGACACCCCAAAAACCTACAATCCGCTACAGAAAAATGTATATTGTTTGTTTATTAACTGGCCCCTCGCCTTCTATCATTTCACGAAAGTGGCAAAGCAAGTTGAGTATCCCTGACCTATAGGGAGAAATTTAGTTTGTCATTGTAAACCCACAGCACAGTAATGATGACATGTTCTTCATAGATCTAGCCTTTTAATTTTGCTCTTAAGCTTTCTCAAAGTACACCAAATTCATGCATTTTACTTTAAAATGTTTACAAAAGTTTTTGCGGGGGGCATGCCCCCGCACCCCCCTAGGGGGTCTGCGGTCCCCCACCACAAATACTCAAAATCCTGTGGGAAACACTGCATAATGTGTATGTATGTATGTATGTATGTAGCCTCAACTCGATACTGATCAGTCATTCTTCCTTCTGAGTCTGGGGTCTGGATCCCCTATATCCACTGCAAGGCCGGCTAAATGGCTGCACATGATATACACGTTATCAATCACAATAAAACTGTACTCACCCCCGAGACAATGTTGTTATCCAAGGTTTGGGTGCCATGGCACTCCCAAATATTGCGTAGTTTCAAATACTGAGCAAATACTGTGTGTGTGTGTGTGTGTGTGCGTGTGAGTTATGTGTGTGTGTGTGCGAGCCTGCCTGCCTGCCTGCCTGCCTGCTTGTGTGTGTCTGTATTTATTATTTTATTTATTTGTTTGTTTGTTTCAAAACTATTAAACCTTTATTCAAAACAATATTAAACCTTCATTTACCCATTAAGGCTTTTTTTTTTATTATTATTATTATTATTATTATTCCCAGGCAGGGCCTCCAGATAAATCCATTACAATTTACTGAGGGGAAAAAAAGGGTTCCACATTTCCTAGAATAAAGTATACACTTAGTATTGTAACTGCCTTTAAACATCAAAATGCAGATTAAAACATGGTGACATGAAGTAATATTTAACATTGTCCTATGAAAGAGTCTGTCTTTCAGTTCAGATTCCAAAAGATATAAAGTGCATTTTAATATTAACATTTTCTCTACACTGTACATTGTGATGTAAATTGACATGTAAAAGCTCAGTGATGTGATGTTTTCTATATCAGTGATGTTTTATATTTCAGTTTTTGGTTATTGAGGCTCTCCCTTTATGTTTTGAACCCTCTGCAGATTCACTGTTCCTCAGAATCAAACAGGATTACTTGTAGAGGAGAGAAAGAAGGAAACATTTCTAATGAATCTGTGTCTGCAAGCAGCGCTCCATGAGAGGACCACCATACAAAGTGTGATAGACAAGGTGTTTTCACTCTCTACATGTTGGCATGGGAAATGTGATTTCCTACTGGACCTTTACTCCCATGTGAAGGATTATGAGACTCAAACAGGCAGGAGTGTCCTTCCAGCCTTACAGTCAGTTTACCAGTCAGCTCCTGCAGTCTGGTCCATCAACCTCTCACAGAGGAAGGCCTCCCTCCTCCTGGAAGTGCTGAAACTCCAATCAGAAAAGAAACCAGTGGAGCTGACAGGCTGGTCAGATGAAGAGAGTGAAGTGTGGAGTTTCCTACAGTGTCTGCCTCACATCTCACAGCTCAGGTAAATGGATTGTAATTAATTCAATAATACAACATTACAACTAGGTTACTCTAGTAACACTCTGACACTGCCTGAAATAGCTATTTGAATGGTATCATATTTTGAAGAATACAGTATACAAAATGTCCACACTGTATGAGAGAATTGATCATCTTAACATCTAACCCACGGGTCAGCAACCTTTTTCATATGAAGTGCCATTTTCAAATGTGCTTGTCAATCAGTGTGCCACACCAAGATTCACTCTTACATAAAAATGTAAGTATCCAAAAGATCTGTAATGTTATTCCATAAAAATCAGGACCATGAAATGAGAGCACTGTACAAGATACACAGCACGGTCCTTCTGTCTTCCACGCTGGCATTTTGCATCTGCTTTCTGCTGCCATGGAAGGAAACCAGTCAGAGGCAATCAGAAAATATCCTAAATAACTGCAAATGGCTGTGAAATAGGTAATTTAACAGGGCACGTCAACGTTAGAAAAAAATCTCGATTGCACACTTATTGTTACTGTGCGCTGTCAACCCTTCACCTGCTACAAGTGTCACCCGTGCCCTAGGTTACTGATCCCTGATAACCTCTCTCATATTAATTTACACGAGGTGTTGATGATTACAAAATGATTCATGCTAACTACTGCTTTGCATAAAATCAACATAGGCACACTTGACCATACTGTATAGTTGATCACCTGAATAATGAAGGGGCACTCTCTCTAACAAATCCTCTGATGACAGGTGTGACTCCTTCCAACGGCAACTGTGGACAGCCGTGCTTCTCAGTAAGGAGGAGATGGACTACAGCAGCTTTCTTGGCCTAGGTGGAAATGAGCTGCACCTTCCAGTGTTTGGTAAAAGACAAATGTTTGACAGAGCAGTGAAGGTCATGCAGGAGACTACTCAGGGGGTAAACCTCTGCCTCCACTGGGACAGGAAGACTCCTGTCTGCCAAGCTCTGAGGAAGACCCTCCTAGAGTCTGTGCCTCATATCAACACACTCAGGTATGTGTTTTAGCATGTTTTTATCTAATATTAATTCCACATAAAATAACCAAATGCAATCGAATAACAATGTAAATTAAAATAATTAATTAATAATTAAATTAATAAAATGTCCCCTTTGCTGAAAAGATTGTTTTGAAAATCTTTTTTGTCAGCAAAGAGGACATAATTCAACTCTTCACTTTGTAAAAAAAATATATATACATGTATATACAGTAAATACTTTGTTTGCCAATTATTTCTTACAAAAATGATAATGAGTGAAGCTTTGTGATGCCACAAAGTTACAGTTGCTTTCCATGGATTGTGTGTGGATTTAGTTAGCATGCGTTTTGATACTTTCACCATGTTTAGATAGATCATCCAACTCCTTTAGAATCACAGAGTCCTGCTTTGATATGGGACCTTTAATTCATGCAGTAGAAGGTGTTTGAAACTTACCTGTTGACGTCTGTTGTCAGTTTCAGGAACACCTGCACAGGTGCAGGTTCACAGGATCAGGAGCACCCTGCTGCACTGGAGAAGGAAGAAAAAAAGCTTCTTCTAGATTTATGCCTGAGAGCAGCACTTTACAAAAGTGCAAGCTTTCACGATGTGGTGGATAGACTCTTCTCATTGTTCTATGTTCACACTGAGAGATACGACTTCCTTCTTGATTTACATCAACATATCAAGAGTCAAGGATGTTCAATTGTCATTCCATTACTGAGGCCACTTTACCAGTCTGTTGCAGACTGGTCCATCGACCTCTCACAGAGAAAGGCCTCCCTCCTCCTGGAAGTGCTGAAACTCCAATCAGAAAAGAAAGCAGTGGAGCTGAGAGGCTGGTCAGATGAAAAGAGTGAAGTGTGGAGTTTCCTACAGTGTCTGCCTCACATCTCACAGCTCAGGTAAATGGATTATTGCCATTTGTTCATATATTTTAAATCTACATAGAAAAATTGTCAGTCGATAATTTGAAGGTATAATATGACAGCTGCTGGTATTTCGGCCCACATGTAGGAGGAGGTCATTTTACAGTTTTTACAGGTTATGAAATTGCAGATTGTAAGCCTACAAATGATGTGTCACACACAGGCTCTTTCACACACAGATCGCGCAAAAATTTCCGTTTAGGAGTCCCGTAAAGCCAGCCGCCTCGCCACAGAAATTGCTTTCACACGAGCCAAGCAGCACGGCCACATTACCGTGCTGCTGTGTACTTTCAGGTGAAATCCTCTGCTCCCGGATTGAAAGGCGAGCGGAGGGATTTCCTGCTCCTCCTAGCCCAAATGTATATTTTCATAGGTTAGTGTAGCCTAGGCTACTGTATGATGAACGAATTCATTCAACAAGACTTCCCTCCTAGTCCGCTGAGCAGGGAGGATAGTGCACTCGCATGGTGGGCGGGCAGATCGATATGGTGTCCTACTAAAATTGGAACGATACACGACCGCCCGCATATCAAACAGCTGCAGTCTGCATAACGTTCGTCGGGGGAATAGTATAGGCTATAAATGCACATGACTACTTCGTTAGTAGTTTTTGTAAGGGAATGCACAGAGCTGATTTCGAGAGGGAATAACCTCAGACCAACTCGCCACAGACAGCTATAGCCCTCTGAAGCTTATTATTATATCCGTTAATTGTAGCCTACCTACTAATGTCAACATCGTTTGAGCATAAAGCCTAACCGCACGGAGCATTCCTCCTGGCGTCCCTGCAGTCATGATTGTATAGGCTACTTTTTTTACTTTCACTCGTGCACTTTCTTGATACATGAGGTGATTTCCCCTGTAATTTTTTTTATGAATGAGCTGACCATTCGCACCTTTTCCGGCTTGCTGCGACGACCTTTCAAGTGGAGGCGGGTTGCCAGGTAACCCGGCGCTGTTACTACCTCCCGTCGCGGGACAAAAGGCGTAAAACAATTGTCCACCAAAGCGCGTTCACGACTTTCACATCGGAGGCGCTAATCCTATTTTCCGTGCATTTTTCGGCTTTCAAGGCCGGTGTGAAAGAGCCTTTGTAACCTGAAAAAAATAAGGAGATATGCTTATTTGAATGTTCACACTCCTAAAAGCAACATTCAGAGATAACGGCCTTCAAAGTTGGAGAAGCTTTTCACACCTAGGCAGCCAGGTGAGGGGGGAGTGGACAACAAGGACTTTTATTTAACAAGATACACTTATTTACTGATTCTAAAATGGCTGCATTTTATGTGGAATGGATAGTTCAAAACCTAAACTTGTGTATTAATGGAAAAAACTAAAAACGAATTATTATTATTTTTCTCCAAAAAATAAAGTAGTTTCTCATTTTCTGGGAATTACAAACAGCCTACATGAGGTACCTTCTCCTGGGATGTATAATTTATTATTGATTGATGCACTGTATTTTCATTTAATGCAGATTTTCTTTCATTAGTCTCTTTACTGATTTCTCCCTACAGTTTACCCTCCAGTTTCAAGTTTCAAGAGTTTCAAACTCGCTGCACCCCGCAAACATTCTCACCCCCCCGCCCCTTCCCCACACCCACACCCACACACACACACACACACACACGCACACACACGTATCAGCAGGCCGCCACCATTCAATTACCTCTTCTGTGTGTGAGGTGGGTGCATGGAGGAAAGCTGCAGGCTCTATATAATAGCTCTGCAGTCCTCACAGAAGCTCTCTCTCTCTCTCTCTCTCTCTATAATTGCTTTCACACAGAGCCAAGCAGCACGGCCACATTCCCGTGCTGCTGTGTACTTTGAGGTGAAATCCCCTGCTCCCGGATTGAAAGGCGAGCGGAGGGATTTCCAGCTCCTCCTAGCCAAAATTAATATTTTCATAGGTTAGTGTAGCCTGGCTACTGTATGATGAACGAATTCATTCAACAGCAATACTTCCCTCCTTCTCCTAGTCCGCTGAGCTGGGAGGATAGGTGCACTCGCATGGTGGGCGGACTCGCCAAAACGGGCTCCGCCGCGGAGTGCATCTGCCGATTTTCTGGCAGCGAAGTGTTGCATGAATTGCATTCAAGGAAAGCCAACTTTATTTATACAACACATTTCATAGAAGTAAATTCACCTACTAAGCAGATCGATATGGTGTCACCTTGTGTAATTCATTCAACAACCAAACAGAAGGGAATGCACAAGTGGCTTAACTAGACAGATTGCTGTTCTGGAGCTGGTTTCCAGAGGGAATATCGTCAGACCAAGTCGCCACAGACAGCTATATAACCTACTACACAGGCACGGAGCATTCCTCCTGGCACATGATTGTATAGGCTACTTTTTTTACTTTCACTGTCCTTGGTGCATGAGGTGATTTCCCCTGTAATTTTTTATGAAACATTCACAGTGTTCCACCTTGCTGCTTCGACACTTTCAGGTGGAGGCGGGTTGTCCGCTAATACGGCGCTGTGACAACCTTTGGTCCCGGGACAAAAGGCGTACAAGAATTATCCACCAACGCGCGTTCATGACTTTCACATCGGAGGCGCGAATCCTATTTTCCGTGCATTTTCCGGCTTTCAAGGCCGGTGTGAAAGAGCCTTATGTCTCTCTGTCTTTACCTTCTCCCTGCTGCTTCCTCGCAGCCCAGCAGCAAATGCTTTAACTGCCTTTAAACATCAAAATGCAGATTAAAAACATGGTGACAAATCTACATGAAGTAATATTTAACATTGTCCTATTAAAGAGTCTGTCTTTCAGTTCAGATTCCAAAAGATATAAAGTGCATTTTAATATTATAATTTTTCTCTACACTGTACATTGTGATGTAAATTGACATGTAAAAGCTCAGTGATGTGATGTTTTCTATACCAGTGATGTTTTATATTTCAGTTTTTGGTTATTGAGGCTCTACCTTTATGTTTTGAACCCTCTGCAGATTCACTGTTCTTCAGAATCAAACAGGACTTGTAGAGGAGAGAAAGAAGCAAACATTTCTAATGAATCTGTGTCTGCAAGCAGCGCTCCATGAGAGGACCACCATACAAAGTGTGATAGACAAGGTGTTTTCACTCTCTACATGTTGGCATGGGAAATGGGATTTCCTATTGGACCTGTACTCCCATGTGAAGGACTATGAGACTCAAACAGGCAGGAGTGTCCTTCCAGCATTACAGTCAGTTTACCAGTCAGCTCCTGCAGTCTGGTCCATCAACCTCTCACAGAGAAAGGCATCCCTCCTCCTGGAAGTGCTGAAACTCCAATCAGAAAAGAAACCAGTGGAGCTGACAGGCTGGTCAGATGAAGAGAGTGAAGTGTGGAGTTTCCTACAGTGTCTGCCTCACATCTCACAGCTCAGGTAAATGGATTATTGTCATTTGTTCATATCTTTTAAATCTACATATAAAATTGTCAATAGATACTTTGAAGATATTTATTCTTGATTGATGCATTGTATTTTTGGGGCCGGTGTGCATGCACAGCAGGGCCCTTACATTCGACTCTGTCGCTGCATTTGCGCACGGATCCTGGCCGAGTAAATGTCTTTCCAGTCCGGTAGGTGGCGGTAATGCACCTCTGGCTAATAAACACATCGTTGCCTTGAACCAATGGTGACTGGTGAAAAGTGAAAAAAGCTCTCTGACTCTGTCTGCTTCATGTGTGGGCGTGCCGACTCCCGACACACAGGAGGACAGACACAGCGAAAATGGCAGCGGCTTCTAGGGATGGGCATTTTAAGCAATTTAAATAGTCTATTATGAACGAGTGCTCGAGCACTCGCGCGGGGGCGCGGGCTGTGTGATTACTATGGTAATGTCTGAGCAGGGGTAATCTGCTGTGTATGGGGCTGTTCACACATAACGTTTGCATTTTTGCATGGAAAAAGCGCTACCTGGAGCATTTTTTTGTCAGGAGAGGGACTGACTGTGATGATATTAGGTGACGCTAAGCTAACATCATTCTAAAGCCTACCTTTAGACAGTATCTCCGGTTGGAGTAGCGCTTTGGAGCAGACAAGTTGTGAAACAAGCGAAGGCATTTCATTTCCAATACATGTCCATTGTTGCTGAATAGTGATCACCATGATGCGATTGTCTCCCAAAAAGTGATTCTTTCTCCACATTTCTTGTGACTAACGTTATGGGAAACGACAGTGTAGTCAGTAAACTAGTGCAACGTTTTGAATGAGTTTTATCAGGCGTGCGCTATGAAGAAGCGTGCTTCTCATTCGGGAGAATATCTCCAGGCAGCTTTTTTCGGGAAGAGCTGGAAAACTTCCGGTTAAAACTTTCAAAATAATGTTACTTAAACAAAAGTAAATAGCTTATTGATGCACGTTGGAGGAGAAAAGGTATTTCAATGAATGAAGCAGCAAACCTTGTATCAAAATACTCGTTGTGATGTTATATGGCGTGAAACTGTGGCTGTAACGCATTACTCAAAATAAATAAGGTTACAATAAGCATTTTATTTTGAAAGCAACAAAGCGGATGACGTACTAGTACATTATGGCTGACTTGACGCCCGGCCGTGCAGTTGCTCCTGAAGTAAAAGGTGCTTCAACGCGACCAAAGCGAAAGGCTCAAACACATCGAACCTGGCTAAACATCTTGCCGACAGGCACCCCGACCTGTTCAAAGAGTTTAAAGACCGACAGGTTAGCGAACGTGAACGATAAACATACATGCCCTCAAATAAGTCCAACGAGTATTGTGTGACAAGCGAACTTGTTTCACTGAAAAAGTTCGCTTGTCACAATAGCCTACTCGTTTACAGTGAAACACGAGGCAATGTGCTCGAGCACAGATCTCTGCCAAGGAAGGAGCAAGTCATGACATGTAACGTTTAGGGGAGGGGACATCAGATGACTGCATACCATGTACAATATTTAATAACACTATGGGCCATAGTGTTATATTTGAATTTTGGCCCATAGTCTATGGCCCTCAATTCCAGTGTTATTAAAGCTTTTACATGGTAAGCAGTCATCTGATCTCACCTATCCTAATATTTACAATAATCCCAATTATTAATGATATACGAATTCATTGTAAAAAAAACACCTAGCCTACACGTATGGGGGGGGGGGGGGGAGGCTGGGAATACACCACATAATAAGCCTACATTTCAATAGCCTACATTTATGTGTGAAAATAATATATATTACTAGATTAACCATAAATCTGGCACTTCATGTTAATGAAGCTTAAACCCAGGATTATTAACCCCCATAGGCTACACTACAGCACAGGCACACTACACAAATGACTCAATACAGCTTGGCAGAGTTCTGCACTTTACTGAGCACACCGGCCCTATGCCAGGTTTCGACCTGGCCTTGTTTATTTAATAAAGATTTGTATTAGTCTCTTTAGTGATTCATCAAATTTGATAGATACAGTATCTTTCCATATTGTTTGTTCTCTGTACGATCCAGAAATAGAATCATGGCATAATCATTCATTCTCACTGTTCCAGTTTCTGTCGCCGAAGTTTAAAACCTGTAGAAGGAGCAAAGTTCTTGGGGAATCTCTTCTCTCAAGCAGCAGAGAGAGAACAACAGACAGGAGAGAAGATACTGGAGCTGTTATCATCAGTGTGCAGTTACAACACATTCCCTCTCAGTGACCTGCCATGTTTTTTAGATGATGAGTTTCAGTGTGACTTCCTACTGGACCTGTACTCCCATGTGAAGGACAATGAGACTCAAACCGGCAGGAGTGTCCTTCCAGCATTACAGTCAGTTTACCAGTCAGCTCCTGCAGTCTGGTCCATCAACCTCTCACAGAGAAAGGCCTCCCTCCTCCTGGAAGTGCTGAAACTCCAATCAGAAAAGAAACCAGTGAAGCTGACAGGCTGGTCAGATGAAGAGAGTGAAGTGTGGAGTTTCCTACAGTGTCTGCCTCACATCTCACAGCTCAGGTAAATACAATGTATTCACATGATTTCAGTCTACATTTAAAAGTTATCTCATTAGACAGTATGTGGATATTTAGGCATGATTAATGCAATGAACATACGTACATCTCACAGCTCAGGTGATGGGATTAATACACACAGACATATACAAATGCCCTCCTGTGTGTGTGTGTGTGTGTGTGTGTGTGTGTGTGTGTGTGTGTGTGTGTGTGTGTGTGTGTGTGTCATGAGAGAAACATGTCACAGTGTTTATTTATTTATTATTTTATTTCAAAACTATTAAACCTTTATTCAAAACAATATTGAACCTTCATTTAACCATGAGATTTTTTTTTTATTCACAGTCACGGCATCCAGATAAATCCATTACAATTTAGTGAGGGGGAAAAGGGTTCCACATGTCCTAGAATAAAGTATACATTCAGTATTTTAACTGCCTTTAAAAATATAAACATGTAAATTAAAAGTGGGGACAAATCTACATGAAGCACTATTTAACATTGTCATATTAAAGAGTCTGTCTTTCAGTTCAGATTCCAAAAGATATAAAGTGCATTTTAATATTAGAATTTTTTCTCTACACTGTACTTTGTGATGTAAATTGACATGTACAGTACAGCTCAGCTCATGTACAGTACAGCTCAGGGATGTGATGTTTTATATTTCAGTTTTTGGTTATTGAGGCTCTCCCTTTATGTTTTAAACCCTCTGCAGATTCACTGTTCCTCAGAATCAAACAGGATCACTTGTAGAGGAGAGAAAGAAGGAAACATTTCTAATGAATCTGTGTCTGCAAGCAGCGCTCCATGAGAGGACCAGCATACAAAGTGTGATAGACAAGGTGTTTTCACTCTCTACATGTTGGCATGGGAAATTTGATTTCCTATTGGACCTGTACTCCCATGTGAAGGACTATGAGACTCAAACAGGCAGGAGTGTCCTTCCAGCATTACAGTCAGTTTACCAGTCAGCTCCTGCAGTCTGGTCCATCAACCTCTCACAGAGAAAGGCCTCCCTCCTCCTGGAAGTGCTGAAACTCCAATTAGAAAAGAAACCAGTGGAGCTGACAGGCTGGTCAGGTGAAGAGAGTGAAGTGTGGAGTTTCCTACAGTGTCTGCCTCACATCTCACAGCTCAGGTAAATTGATTATTGTCATTTGTTCATATAATTTATATCTACATAGAAAAATTGTCAATAGATAATTTGAAGCTATGACAGCTGCTGGTATTTCGGCCGACATGTAGGAGGAGGTAATTTTACAGTTTTTTACAGATTATGAAATTGCAGATTGTAAACTTTCAAATGATGTGTCACATTGTAACCTGAAAAAAATAAGGAGATATGCTTATTTTAATGTTCACACTCCTAAAATTCAGAGATAACGGCCCTCAAAGTTGGAGAAGCTTTTCACACCTAGGCAGCCAGTGAGGGAGGAGTGGACGACATGGACTTTTATTGAACAAGATACACTTATTTACTGATTCTAAAACGGCTGCATTTTATGTGGAATGGATAGTTCAAAACCTAAACTTGTGTATTAATGGAAAAAACGAAAAACAAATTTATAATTTTTTCTCCAAAAAATAAAGTATTTTCTCATTTTCTGGGAATTACAAACAGCCTACATGAGGTACCTTCTCCTGGGGCATAGCATTTATTCTTGATTGATGCATTGTATTTTTATTTCATGCAGATTGTTTTCATTAGTCTCTTTACTGATTTCTCCCTCCAGTTTACCCTCCAGTTTCAAGTTTAAAGAGTTTCAGACTCGCTGCACCCCGCAAACATTCTCACAACCCCCCCCCCCCCCACACACACACACACACGTATCAGCCGGCCGTCAAGTCAAGTTTATTTGTATAGCCCTAATTCACAAGCATGTCTCAGAGGGCTTAACAGAAAATACGTCTAGCCAAATCTAGCTGACACAACAGTAGCAATTACAGTAGTAATACTAACAATATTTAACAATCATATGATAGAGAAAGGCTGAGAAAAGGGGAGAAAAGGGGGGTGGGATGTGGGGGAGGAGAGAACAGGAAAAGGGAGGAGGAGGGAGGGAAAAGGGGGGATGGTGGGTGCATGGAGGAAAGGTGCAGGCTCCATAGCTCTGCAGTCCGCACAGAAGACGCACCATGCTAATTGCATACAAATAGTCTCTCTCTCTCTCTCTCTCTCTCTCTCTCTCTCTCTCTCTCTCTCTCTCTCTCTCTCTCTCTCTCTCTCTCTCTCTCTCTCTCTCTCTCTCTCTCTTCTCCCTGCTGCTTCCTCGTGGCCCGGCAGCAAATGCTTTAACTGCCTTTAAACATCAAAATGCAGATTAAAACATGGTGACAAATCTACATGAAGTAATATTTAACATTGTCCTATTAAAGAGTCTGCCTTGCAGTTCAGATTCCAAAAGATATCAAGTGCATTTTAATATTATTTGTTTTCTCTACACTGTACATTGTGATGTAAATTGACATGTAAAAGCTCACTGATGTGATGTTTTCTATACCAGTGATGTTTTATATTTCAGTTTTTGGTTATTGAGGCTCTCCCTTTATGTTTTGAACTCTCTGCAGATTCACTGTTCCTCAGAATCAAACAGGATCACTTGTAGAGGAGAGAAAGAAGGAAACATTTCTAATGAATCTGTGTCTGCAAGCAGCGCTCCATGAGAGGACCACCATACAAAGTGACATAGACAAGGTGTTTTCTCTCTCTACATGTTGGCATGGGAAATTTGATTTCCTACTGGACCTGTGCTCCCATGTGAAGGACTATGAGACTCAAACAGGCAGGAGTGTCCTTCCAGCATTACAGTCAGTTTACCAGTCAGCTCCTGCAGTCTGGTACATCAACCTCTCACAGAGAAAGGCCTCCCTCCTCCTCGAAGTGCTGAAACTCCAATCAGAAAAGAAACCAGTGGAGCTGACAGGCTGGTCAGATGAAGAGAGTGAAGTGTGGAGTTTCCTACAGTGTCTGCCTCACATCTCACAGCTCAGGTAAATGGATTGTAATTCATTCACATGATTTCAGTCTACGTATGAAAATCGACCTCACTAGACAGTATAAGGACATTTCACTAACACAGACCACACCATAGTTCGAACGAAAGATCATTTATTGTGAGTGTTTGGGTGTGAATGTGTGAATGCGTGAATGGGGTGGAGGTGCGGCAGCATCTCTTCTTCAGGAACGTGGTGTGGCTGTGTCAGGAACCCGGGGGTTGAGACTCAGGGTGGGGGAGCGTCTTTGAGTGAAGCTCGGCTTCACAGGATGGAGTCCCGGCTCCATCAGCCCCCGTGGTTCCTGTGAGCAGAGGATAGAGATGCAGGATTATGCAGCCCTGACTAGCATGTCTTTAGCTGTTTGTGGGAGGAAACCGGAGTACCCGGAGAAAACCCACGCAGGCACGGGGAGAACATGCAGACTCTGCGCGTGCTGCCCGTAACGGAGGAAGAAACTTAGGGTAGGGGGGAGGGTCATGACGACTGAGGCAAACGGGGGGAAGAGGGAATATGGTCATGTTTATATAGCTATGCTACAGGTGATTGAGTTGATAGCACACAGGTGAATGAATCAGTGAGGTGATTGAATTGATAGAGCGCAGTTGAATGAATTAGTGAGGCGCAGGTGATTACATGGTGGAGAGGAGCTGGTGTGGTCTGAACTTCAGTTATCACAATAACTCCATTTATTCTTGATTGATGCAATGTGTTTGTACACTAATTAATTAGGCATCTCGTGCAGTACCCACATGGAAAGAATCTATATGTACCCTATATGTTTTAATATAGGGCCACATATAGTTTTCCCATATATGGTGCATACATAAAATTGGCCGTTTTCCTATATTATATGTACATATATGTACCTATATGTATAGGTACATATATGTACCTATATGTACATATAATATAGGAAATCGGCCAATTTTATGTATGCACCATATATGGGAAACCTATATGTACATATATGTACCTATATGTAGGATTTTAAATAAAAAAGAATAGCAGCGCACACAGGATTTGAACCCCTTCAAGCCGTGCGCTCTAGTGCTGAGCTATACATTTTCTTATACTAACCAGAGAGCCGGGCACATTATATACTCTCTCGCACACAACGTAGACCACAATTGTCAGCGATCGGGAAGTTATTTTATGTGATGCGTACGATCGTAACAGACTAAAATGATGTTGTGTGTGTGTGTGCATCTATAGTCTGTAGGCTGTACGGCTTCAGAGGTTAACTTCATTTAACACCAGAGACTCAGGAGGTAGGCCTACACAGAGCCTCGTATAGTCTGTTACAATAACATAGTGTGCGAGCACCTCGTTCCGCACTTGGTGCAGACCGGTGCAGACTTGCTTTGGTCTAGTCAGTCACAGCTAGTAAGTACTTGCGCATGCTCGTTGCTGCAGGAACTGAATTCATTATTTTATAGTATTGCGCTAAACTATTAACCATAGTTGTGTCCTGGAAGCTTTTTGCTGGCACCACATAGCCTATAGTCCCATATTTATGATATTTCATGTGACATAAAATGCGTTGAAATGTAGTTTTCGTGTAGATCAGATTTCAACTCTCAGTTACACAATAAAAGACAATAAAATGCCAATTCACACACTATCAATATTGTCTCTATTCCAAACTACAACAAATGTTTTAACAATATGATGAACCAAATTGTGTTTTTTTACACGTTTACGTTGTAACCGCATTTTAGCCGGTTGAAAAGAGGGTGAAATTAGGTCTTAGACGTTCAAACCCAATATCACCCAGATTTAAACTAAAAATCAACGTTGAAAAAACGTTTTGTGCTCGCTGGGTATATATGGATTATGACACAGTGTATACAAACAGATTTGTAAATGACCTATATAGGAGGCATATACCTTGTATTGTGTACATATATGGCCTATATGTGGATATAAAGAAGTGAGACCTATATGACCTGTATTATGAACATATAGGGCCTTTATGTGTATATAAAGAAGCTATATAGGAGACATATATGCCCTGTATGTGCACATATAGTACCTATATGTGGATATAAAGAAGCTATAGGAGACCTATATGCCCGGTATATGCACTTATATGCACCTGAATCTGGCCTATATGCAACCTATATGCGGCATAAATGTGGCCTATATGCGCATATATGCACCTAAATCTGGCCTATATGCAACCTATATGCGGCATATATATGGCCTATATGCTCCTATATGCGCATATATGCACCTAAATCTGGCCTATATGCAACCTATATGCGGCATATATATGGCCTATATGCTCCTATATGCGCATATATGCACCTAAATCTGGCCTATATGCAACCTATATGCGGCATATATATGGCCTATATGCTCCTATATGCGCATATATGCACCTAAATCTGGCCTTTATGCAACCTATATGCGGCATATATATGGCCTATATGCTCATATATGCTGCATATAGGTTGCATATAGGTTGCATATAGTTGCATATATGTTCATATAGATTCTTTCCATGTGGGTACACGCGCTCGATTCCTAGGCTTGCCCTGCAGCTCGCATATACTCGCCCGCTGCTCGGCTGCTGCGTGGCCTCATCTGCCCTATTGGTGTGTGCGGGTGTGTGTGTGTTGCTCACAAAATATTATTGCCCTTAAGTTTACATGCGTGTGGGTGTGTGTGTGCCCCCTTATGACATCACTAATGACAAAATCAGTCTTATGACATCACTGATAACATCATCAGTGTGTGTGTGTGGGTGCGTGCATGCGTGCGTGTGTCTCAGTGGGACAAACATTTAAACAGAGAACAGATCCCACATTGACAAATTTATATAGATAGATAGATAGAGGTGCATTTTCTATTACTTTCTCTACTGATTTTCCCTACTGTTTAACTCATTGAGTGCCAGCCACTTTTGGAGAACGGACGCTCCCAGTGCCAGAGTTTCAGAGCGTTTTCAGTGATTTCTCGAGGCCCACAGAATATTGTGTGATATTACTATGTAAACACTGAACACGCACAAAGAACGATGAGACTCTATTCTATCATCTGCAAAAAAAGTTTATTGATCCCATTTTCCGTTCTTTAGTTATGAGCCGGAGAAGATAGCTTGATTCATCCAAAAACAGCAATTTTTTTCTAGAAGCTGAGATAATTGGCCTTTTGTGAAATTAAACATTTCAAGCACATCACTGACTCTGAAGCTAATCTTTTCTAATGTAGTCACACCTCAAAAATAATTTCCTTCAATAAAACAGTGAAGGCCAGGGAATTTTGTTTGCCAGAATAATATTTTTTAGCTACAACCAGCAGCGCTGGCCCCTGCGTGTGCTGCTGGTTGCAGCTTCTTGATTTGCTGCTGGTGGGCATCGGATATTCTGGCTTGCGTTTGTCAATCCTGTCCTGCTGCCTGGGTCTGTCTGGGTGTTGTGTGCTCCCCCCCCCCCCCCCGCCCCGCCCCGCCTCGCCTCAACTGCACACTCCTCCTCCTGTCTGTGGTGGCTCTCTGCTGAGTTTGCTGTGCGCACAGTGAACGGTGCGCGACATCCAGCTTTTTTACAGCGTTCCGCGTGTGTTTGTCACCGGCAACGATGCTTCCAGTTGAGAATAATAACAACTCCACGGTGTGGATGTGCGGATGTGCTGTCGCAACCGACACGGAGCGGCTCAATTGTGGGAGCAGATTGGCTGCTGCAGGCACAGCTGCAGTAACGTGCTTCAGCATATCGATGCATACGGATGCGATGCGATTTCCGTTTCCATAACGACTTCTTCTTTGTTTTTTCCTTGCCTTTCTGTTATGTGGAGAGCACTGTCGCCACCTAAGGGTTCTGTAAAATAGGTTAGACACATTCAATAGCTCCCATATCGTAAGAGGCGATGTAAGAGGCTTAGATCGACACCCCCCCGTCAAAAAACGCAATTGACGACAATCGTCGTCTTTGGCACTCTACGTCACTATTTGAATTGACGACAGCTGTCGTCATTGGCATTCAATGAGTTAAGAGAGACAGTGTCTGTCCATATTATTTGTTCTCTATATGATGCAGAAATCACATCATGTCATAATCATCATTCTCACTGTTCTAGTTTCCATAATGGGGGCGAATGCTCAAAACAAGCCAAGTTCTTGGTGAATCTCTTCTGTCGAGCAGCAGAGAGAGAACAGACAGGAGAGAAGATACTGGAGCTGTTATCATCAGTGTGCAGTTACAACACATTCCCTCTCAACCCATATATCACTGATAGAAAGTATCAGTGTGATTTCCTACTGGACCTGTACTCCCATGTGAAGGACTATGAGACTCAAACAGGCAGGAGTGTCCTTCCAGCATTACAGTCAGTTTACCAGTCAGCTCCTGCAGTCTGGTCCATCAACCTCTCACAGAGAAAGGCCTCCCTCCTCCTGGAAGTGCTGAAACTCCAATCAGAAAAGAAACCAGTGGAGCTGAGAGGCTGTCCAAATGAAGAGAGTGAAGTGTGGAGTTTCCTACAGTGTCTGCCTCACATCTCACAGCTCAGGTAAATGGATTGTTATTCATTCACATGATTTCAGTCTACGTATGAAAATCTACCTCACTAGACAGTATAAGGACATTTCACTAACACAGACCACACCATAGTTCGAATGAAAGATCATTTATTGTGAGTGTTTGGGTGTGAATGCGTGAATGGGGTGGAGGTGCGGCAGCATCTCTTCTTCAGGAACGTGGTGTGGCTGTGTCAGGAACCCGGGGGTTGAGACTCAGGGTGGGGGAGCGTCTTTGAGTGAAGCTCGGCTTCACAGGATGGAGTCCCGGCTCCATCAGCCCCCGTGGTTCCTGTGAGCAGAGGATAGAGATGCAGGATTATGCAGCCCTGACTAGCATGTCTTTAGCTGTTTGTGGGAGGAAACCAGAGTACCTGGAGAAAACCCACGCAGGCACGGGGAGAACATGCAGACTCTGCGCGTGCTGCCCGTAACGGAGGAAGAAACTTAGGGTAGGGGGGGAGGGTCATGACGACTGAGGCAAACGGGGGGAAGAGGGAATATGGTCATGTTTATATAGCTATGCTACAGGTGATTGAGTTGATAGCACACAGGTGAATGAATCAGTGAGGTGATTGAATTGATAGAGCGCAGGTGAATGAATTAGTGAGGCGCAGGTGATTACATGGTGGAGAGGAGCTGGTGTGGTCTGAACTTCAGTTATCACAATAACTCCATTCATTCTTGATTGATGCAATGTGTTTGTACACTAATTAATTAGGCATCTCGCACAGTACACGCGCTCGATTCCTAGGCTCGCCCTGCAGCTCGCATATATGCAGCTCGCCTGTTGCGCGGCCTCGCCCGCTGCGCGGCTGCTGCGTGGCCTCATCTGCCCTATTGGTGTGCGCGTTGCTCACAAAATATTATTGCCCTTAAGTTTACATGCATGTGGGTGTGTGTGTGCCCCCTTATGACATCATTAATGACAAAATCAGTCTTATGACATCACTGATAACATCATCAGTGTGTGTGTGTGTGTGTGTGTGTGGGGGGGGGGGGGTGCGTGCGTGCGTGCGTCTCAGTGGGACAACCATTTAAACAGAGAACAGATCCCACATTGCCAAATTTAGATAGATAGATATATAGATAGATAGAGGTGCATTTTCTATTACTTTCTCTACTGATTTTCCCTGTTTAAGAGAGACAGTGTCTGTCCATATTATTTGTTCTCTATATGATGCAGAAATCAAATCATGGCATAATCATCATTCTCACTGTTCTAGTTTTGATCCTGGGGACGGATGCTCAAAACAAGTCAAGTTCTTGGGGAATCTCTTCTGTCCAGCAGCAGAGAGACAACAACAGACAGGAGAGAAGATACTGGAGCTGTTATCATCACTGTGCAGTTACAACACATTCCCTATCAACCCAACATATCACACTGATAGAAAGTATCAGTGTGATTTCCTACTGGACCTGTACTCCCATGTGAAGGACTATGAGATTCAAACAGGCAGGAGTGTCCTTCCAGCATTACAGTCAGTTTACCAGTCAGCTCAACCTGCAGTCTGGTGCATCAACCTCTCACAGAGAAAGGCCTCCCTCCTCCTGGACGTGCTGAAACTCCAATCAGGAAAGAAACCAGTGGAGCTGAGAGGCTGGTCAGATGAAGAGAGTGAAGTGTGGAGTTTCCTACAGTGTCTGCCTCACATCTCACAGCTCAGGTAAATGGATTGTAATTAATTCACATGATTTCAGTCTACGTATGAAAATCTACCTCACTAGACAGTATAAGGACATTTCACTAACACAGACCACACCATAGTTCGAATGAAAGATCATTTATTGTGAGTGTTTGGGTGTGAATGCGTGAATGGGGTGGAGGTGCGGCAGCATCTCTTCTTCAGGAACGTGGTGTGGCTGTGTCAGGAACCCGGGGGTTGAGACTCAGTCTTTGAGTGAAGCTCGGCTTCACAGGATGGAGTCCCGGCTCCATCAGCCCCCGTGGTTCCTGTGAGCAGAGGATAGAGATGCAGGATTATGCAGCCCTGACTAGCATGTCTTTAGCTGTTTGTGGGAGAAAACCGGAGTACCTGGAGATAACCCACGCAGGCACGGGGAGAACATGCAGACTCTGCGCGTGCTGCCCGTAATGGAGGAAGAAACTTAGGGTAGGGGGGAGGGTCGTGATAACTGAGGCAAACGGGGGGAAGAGGGAATATGGTCATGTTTATATAGCTATGCTACAGGTGATTGAGTTGATAGCACACAGGTGAATGAATCAGTAAGGTGATTAAATTGATAGAGTGCAGGTGAATGAATTAGTGAGGCGCAGGTGATTACATGGTGGAGAGGAGCTGGTGTGGTCTGAACTTCAGTTATCACAATAACTCCATTTATTCTTGATTGATGAAATGTGTTTGTACACTAATTAATTAGGCATCTCGCGCAGTACATGCACTCGATTCCTAGGCTCGCCCTGCATCTCACTGAGCTGGCCCTGCAGCTCGCATATATGCAGCTCGCCTGCTGCGCGGCCTCGCCTGCTGCTCGGCTGCTGCGTGGCCTCACCTGCCCTATTGGTGTGTGCGGGTGTGTGTGTGTTGCTCACAAAATGTTATTGCCCTTAAGTTTACATGCGTGCGGCTTTGTGTGTGTGTGTGCCCCCTTATGACATCACTAATGACATCAGTCTTATGACATCACTGATGACATCATCAGTCTGTGTGTGTGTGTGTGTGCCCACTTATGATATCATCAGTCATATGATATCACTGATGACATCATCAGTGATGTCACAATGCCTGCATATATGTGTGTGTGTGTGTGTGTGTGTGTGTGTGTGTGTGCGCATGCATGTGTGTGTGTGTGTTGCTCACAAAATGTTATTGCCCTTAAGTTTACATGCATGCGGTTGTGTGTGTGTGTGTGCTCGCCACCCTATGACTCACTGATGTCATCATCAGTGACATCATCAGTCATATGATATAACTTGACATCAGTGATGTCACAATGCCTGTGTGTGTGTGTGTGTGTGTGTGTGTGTGTGTGTGTGTGTGTGTGTGTGTGTGTGTGTGTGTGTGTGTGCGCGCGCATGCGCGTGCGTGTGCGTGTGTGTGTGTCTCAGTGGGGCAAAAATTTAAACAGAACAGATCCCACATTGCCAAATTTAGATAGATAGATAGATAGATAGATAGATAGATAGATAGATAAATAAAGGTGCATATTCTATTACTTTCTCTACTGATTTTCCCTACTGTTTAAGAGAGACAGTGTCTATCCATATTATTTATTCTCTATATGATGCAGAAATCAAATCATGGCATAATCATCATTCTCACTGTTCCAGGTTTCATTATTGGTGGGAACGCTCAAAACAAGTCAAGATCTTGGGGAATCTCTTCTGTCGAGCAGCAGAGAGGGAACAACAGACAGGAGAGAAGATACTGGAGCTGTTATCATCAGTGTGCAGTTACAACACATTCCCTCTCAATGAAATGGATGATGATGATGATGACATGTATGAAAAACAGAACTATCAGTGTGATTTCCTATTGGACCTGTGCTCCCATGTGAAGGACTATGAGACTCAAACAGGCAGGAGTGTCCTTCCAGCATTACAGTCAGTTTACCAGTCAGCTCCTGCAGTCTGGTCCATCAACCTCTCACAGAGAAAGGCCTCCGTCCTCCTGGAAGTGCTGAAACTCCAATCAGAAAAGAAACCAGTGGAGCTGATAGACTTGTCAGATGAAGAGAGTGAAGTGTGGAGTTTCCTACAATGTCTGCCTCACATCTCAAAGCTCAGGTACATCAGATATAAATATATTAAATATGCACTAAATAATAGCATGTTGCTCAGTTGACGTTTGTCACACACAAAAATGTGCATCACATAAACACTAAATGCTTAATAATAGATGAAAAATATTCCCCAGCTCAGTACATTTTCAGCAACATAGTTATTTTATATAGTCTATATGACATTATGACATCATGATACAGATAGTAATACTGAATACTGTACTGTATCTGGTTGCTTTCAATTTTACCTTTTGATTCCTGCATTTTGATTCAACCATATCCATATTCCACAATAGATCATGTTACATTGCACATACGGTGGTGTACAGTACATCATCTATTGTTATGTATTCCTCAAACTAAAACACTGCTCATTTGACATTTCATTCCATAATGTCCTGTTTTAGCTGTGATCCAGGGTTCTTCCAGTGTGTGTGTAAATCCATCTGTGTGAGATCCAGAGAGGAGACCCTGCAGTTGGCCTCTCTCCTCCGGCTCCTGGGTTTCACCCTGGAGTTAACAGGAGAGTTACCCAGGAAAACCTGCCGGTCTGTGGGGAGAGTTCTGGGACTCTGTGGCTTCAGTGTGGATCTCATCCTCACACCCAGCAAGATCTCTCTCAAAGCAGCCTCACTGCTTTTTAGACATACATCACAAATACACAGTCTCAGGTATCAGGTCTTTATGTCATTATTGAAAAAGGCTTGTTCTCTTTACTCCTAATAATAATGTTATACCCACAGTGAAAATCATATTGTGTTAAATCCATCAGAGGTCTATATCATTCCAGGATTGTGTTTTTTCTTTGATTTTCAGACTGTCTGAAGGCATGGCACTGCTACTGTTTCGATTAGTAAGAACACAGAGAGTGGCCTGTCCAGTGGCCATTGAAGAGCTGTCCCTTGTCCTAAAGAGGAGCCAGCTCTCAGACAGAGTATTGTTGAGGGTTGTCAGTAGTGTGGCGTCCCTACTGAGATACTGGACAGTCAGATGTTTGGACCTGACTGGGTTCTCCGTCCATGCCCACTTTCTCATGACATTGCTGCTTCACCATGATCCTCTTACAATCAAGTAAATCTCTTTGCTGACCCATGAGTGCACTGAATAATGTACATTATAATATTATTTAATATTTTTCATAAATATGTTCATTAATTTGTATGTATCCTTTGATCTGTGACTTCCTCAGACTGTGTGCACAGCATTTTCAGAAGCTACTTGTCTTTATACATGAGATCCAGGACAAGGACTTGACTCAGTCTTTCTTGAGGAAGGTTGGTGGAGACCTGACCTCCTGCTCTCTGGACTGGGAAGTACTTCACTATCTGCTGCAGCAGCCATCAACTCAGACCTTCACTGTTGACTTGAGGAAGACCAGGATCTCAGAGAAAAGAATCAGAGATCTTCTTCCCTTTCTGGACAGGATTCAATTGAAAAGGTGAAAAGCTTTATTTGCTCTTCACTGGATAGAGAAATACATTTGATCCAATTTGATCATTTGATTTGTCTTGTTATGTGTCTTTTATTAGTAAACTGTTGTGTGGCTTATATAGAAAATATCCAGTGTCTATTGATGATAAGTTCTCTCTGATTTTAAATGGTGCTATATAAATAAAGTAGGCCTAATAGAGTAAAAGGATCTGTGACTAATCAAACAAACCCCATGTAATTGTAGTGTCAATATATCCAGCTGTTTACTAAATATACTGTATGCTTTCAGACCCAGTCCCAGCGTGGTGTTGTCTGCCATCAGAGAGATCTATAAAACACACACCAGTCACTGTATACCCAGTTTACTGAGGTCATTAGATCATGTGATCAAACTGACCTGCAGACAGCTGGACACAGCGGACTGTGCTGCTCTGCTCTTCACCCTCCAACACAGTGATGGAGTCAAACTCAATCTGCTGTGGACCTCCTTACCAACAGGGGGAGTAGAGTCCATCCTGTTCAGACTGGAGAAAGTCTCTCATCTCAGGTCAGACGATAGTACTAATTTAGTAATGCTGTATCACTACTGTATGTGTGTACAATGTTGAAAGGATCATTACTTAACAATACATAGGATATGATATGACTACCTCTGGTGTGGTAGCCTGGTAAACCGCCCGTCACGTGAACTCACATTTCATTTGGTTCTCCGTGACGGTCTGGACCCGCACAGGCAGTTAAGATGATTGGTCGAGCCATGCTGGCCCGACGAATCAGCGGCAGCCGTAGGCGGGCTCAGGCTCGTCTGGGCAAGTAGTGGGTACATGGTCTTTGTAGTTCTTTTCACTCGTCAACATGGCTGCCGCCGCGGAAGTGACAGGCAGTCTGAATGAAATTGAATGTAACGTTCCCAATTCTATGTATTAAATTCTAAAAAACGACCCTCAACATTTGGGAAGGCTAAGCCACACAACTAGTTCGTTATAATCTAACTAAATGCTTCGAAGGTGACTTTACGACCGTGAGGACTCAATCAATGAATACCACGGAAATCAGGCAGACAGGCACCTTTGGCGATCTGATTGGTTGAAGTTAACACCCACCAGCGGTGATAGACAGATGGGTCATCCAATCACCTGCCAAGTAGCTTGGAAAAAGTGCCCGCCTCCGTCAGCGGGTCTGGTTACTTCATTCCCAGATCGACTGGTTTAGTGAAACCTATGTGGAGCTATACCGTCCATCTGGCAGCGTCAGGTTACTGGTGTGGTGCTATTTAGGTAGAAACCAACCTGTAAGTTATCAGGTTGGCACCTCCCATCACAGATGTTTATCACCTCCAAAAGGCTCAACATAGCTTCTGGCATCCCAGAACAGTCTGCCTCCACATCAGCTGTCAATATTAAACAGAAGTGCAGTGACCTTATACTATCCAGTAGCCTACTTTAACCAAGTTCACAACATTACCCAACAATTCATGCACTTTCTATGGGTCTCAAATATGTAGAATAATGGAATGTCTGACCCTGCAGCCTTCAAAACATAAATATATTTCATTGAATACATCATAGGTGTGTTTTTGTTAGAGCTGTGCATCTTCACTGATCTCACGATTCGATACGATTCGATTATTCAAGTCTACGATTCGATTCGATTCGATTATACGATGCATCTTAAATCGATGCATCACTTTTTCCGCAATACATGATTTATTTTTTCTCACTTTCTTTTTTCTCACTGTGTGGCTACTTTTAAAATAAAAGTGCATTTGGAATTGCATTGTATTATGATCCATAATTAAAATAAACAACTGCATGTACTTACATTCTATTTTATTTGATTATAAAAAAAAAATAAAAAATAATAAAAAAAATAATAATCGATTTTTGATATTTGTTAAAGGCACTGTGTGTAAGATTCTGCACTATTAAATATCCCCAAACCAATAACTTGTATATATAGAGGAGGTATAGTGATTTATTTCTGTGTTTACAACTAAGCCACGCCCCCTCCCTGTGTTGTGATGGCCCTCTGTCCTTCCCCTCTAACAGCCCGAATCAGTTTACATAGAAACCCCTCCCCCGAGAAGCCGACCTAGTGAGCCCCTCCCAGCCCACACCCCAAAACAGAATTTTGTAGACCAAGATGGCGGAACCCTGATGCGGGCATTCCTGACTTTTACATTCCGTGATCCACCTTATATATGCGGTTTCATACTTTAGCCAAATCGCCGCCGAAAAGAAATATCTCAGACCAGAGTCAACCTTGCCGGTCTGGCTTTCACTAGATGGAGAGCCCTACGAGCAGCTATATCTGGCCTGCAAAGTGACTCGGAGCTGCCGTGTTCTCCTGTACACAGTGGTAAGTAACGTTATCGCGTTTGCATGTCCCATTTCAGTAACGTTACGCATGATAGCGAAATGTACAAGTTGTTATCGATATTGTGAATTTGTTCTGTGAATGTTATAATCACTTGGCTAACTGTTGCTTTTCACGGCTATTCAAATGACTTTACACTGCTAGTGTAGTGTGTACGAACGACAAGCTAATCAAATCCTGCAGGATTTGATTAGCTTGTCGTCCGTGTATAACTTATACACAGACATTCTGGTGACAAGCTGACATGAATGACATAACGTTACTTCCCATTACAAATTTCGCATGCATTTTCTGTTTATAATTACGTCCAGTTGCTGTCACTATGACGCAGAACGGTATAGTAATGTGTAAACACTTAGAAAGGCCATGGAGAAAAGCTAGCTTCGCTAATGTTAGCAGTTTGTTGTTATCTCACTAAGCAACGTTACATTAGAAAATAGCTGTAACACCGTCCAAACAAATCAAGGTTTGGTAAAAGTATCTAATTCATGACAATGTGGAGGAACCCTGCCTTGATATCTACCAGCTACAAAATAGATGATTCAAATTAATACTAAAC
This sequence comes from Poromitra crassiceps, assembly GCF_964638095.1. Taxonomy (NCBI): domain Eukaryota; kingdom Metazoa; phylum Chordata; class Actinopteri; order Beryciformes; family Melamphaidae; genus Poromitra; species Poromitra crassiceps. Next base: position 39,406,662 of record NC_139634.1, on the reverse strand, counting down.
ACGTTTCCATTTGTCTGATTTTCAAGGTGCCAGTCATCCAGTCATGCAGAAGATGACAAGATAGAAAACAAGTGGACCCACCATTATGATATTTGAGATGGAGAAATTGTGCTTTTATAGCAAACCTGTATAATACATGTTCTATCATCTTTGATGTTTAGATGTTTGCTGTCTGCAATCTTCTGTACACCAATAAAGTTGATATGACTTCATCCATGTCTCTTGGCCACTATTCTACAGTAACATTAGATTTGCCTAAAGCTGAGTGTGTCTAGCTACAGTAGCCTAGTGCCTACCAGTATTTGTGTTTCTGTGTATATATAGCCTACTTTATATAATAGACAGTGTATGTGATGTTTCTCAGTACATTGATTTCACAACTTCGTTTATCAGAAAAAATACTTTATTTGCAAAACTAAAATATGGGCTACACCAGGATGACGTGACCAGTTCCATCAGCTATGCGGTTCTTCAGGATGTCGACAAGATCTGCTATCGTCCTACAGCCGACCTTCCTCTCTGCGACCCTGTCTCCTCTTTGTCCCACTGGTGCTAGCCTGGGCTTCAGGCATACAGCTTGGTTTGCCTGCCTATAAAATACAGCAGTGATTCAAGCGTTTGAAATTAGTTTGAACAACTCTAACAATGAGAAAATACTAGCGTTGCACTATGAATACATTTTGGCCATGTCTTGGTATTAGCAGACGAACAAAAACACAGGCTAAGCTACTCACTGTTGACAGACAGCTGTGGTTAGCTAGCGATGTCCCCAACATTGAATTGAAATCATCCTAATTTAGCTATGTCAACCTGGTTTTAGACAACGTTTTGCCTAACTGTACTTAGCAATAGGGCAGGCTATGCAAAAGGTTAGGTTACAATGTAACCTTTTCAAAATCCATGTAACCATTACATGGATTTTGATCGGTTAGCAGATTATACAAATAAGTCTTACCAAGCGGACTATTGTCAATATCCTAAAGGTTTATGACTATCATGTGAAATTTGTCATTACTCAAGCCAAATACATAGCCGAGATGCATTCGTGCTTGTTTTATGTACTTACGTCTGCAGTAGGTAGGCTATGCACAAAATAGTTGTTTATATCTCCGTTGCTTGGGAGGGAGGGAGGGAGGGAGGTGGGGGAACCAGGAAGTGCTGTGCGCTGGTGGGTGGGATCGAGATTGTTTGGGTAAACAAGTTTTGTTATGGTTTGAAATGGCGACATCTAGTGGACAAAAAAATCACACACAGTGCCTTTAATCGATTCAGAATCGTCCTATTAAGCATCGCGATGCATCTCTGAATCGATTATTTTCGGCAGCTCTAGTTTTTGTCTTGTTTATGTGTGTGCCTGAATACTTTATTGGTTGTTGACTGAAATGGTAACATTTATCATATGTCTGCATCATTTTTATACCAGTTTAGACAGGAATCTGCTGCTGAGGTTCCTCCACTGCTGCACTGCCTCTAAAGACCAGCAAGGGGCAGCAACAGATCTGCTCAGGACTCTACAGCACAGGCTGGATCTGTCCTGTTCCTCCTGTGTGGAGCTGTCAGAGCAGGAGCGAGGGGAGGCTCTGTGTCTGAGTGCTGCAGACTGCAGGGCCATCTCCACTGTGCTGAGACACAGCAGCCAGGACACACAGCTCAACATCTCCACTGTGCTGAGACACAGCAGCCAGGACACACAGCTCAACCTACAAGACTGTGAGGTGGAGGACAGTGGACTGGACCTGCTGTTCCCTGTCCTGCACAGAGTCCACTTGAGGTGACAGCATGTATTAAGCATTATTTTTGGTCGAGTGTCTATACAGGCAGTTGGCCATGTCTGCAGGTGGGAAGCCGGATTAAGGGTATGTGTCCTGGTCGCTGCAGCGCTAGTGCCTCCTCTGGTTGGTCAGGGTGCCTGTTTGGCGGGGAGGGGAACTGGAGGGAATAGCCTAATCCACCTACGAGCTACATCCTCACTGTCAGGAGAAAATAATTGGTTGGCGATTGCACATGTATCAGAGGAAGCATGTGCTAGTCTACAACTCTCCCCAGATGGGCAAAGGGGGTGGAGCAATGACCTGGACAGCAGGAGAATTGGCCAAGTACTATTGGGGAGAAAACGAGAGGGGAAATAAGGAAAAAAACTTGATAAAAGAGTGACCCTCCCTAACTTTCTCTGTTGCCTGTTGGAGGCTGATTTCATGATTTTTTTGTGTAAAATTCAGCGGATGTGATGTTTCTGCACACTCCTAAGCTCCTCTCTTTTCTACAGCGCCTCTACCAGGAACCAGAGAGAAGAATTAGATCCAACACATTGCATCACTAGCTAATGGTAGCTTAGAAATGGAGTCCGCTTAACATCAACAAACGACCCACCACAAGACAGTCCAACAAAAAGTCCACCTAATCAAAATAATTAATAAATAAGAAAAACATTGTATCTACTGTAGTGAAGCTCGTCTGGACAAACAGCAGCAATGTGACCAACGTCCAGGGGAGATGGTCAACATTGCTGCTAGTGCTTTAAATTCATGGAGGGACCTTCATCTTAACTTCTACATTGTTGTTAGCTTCTATTTCTTTCCTTGTAAAATTTTATGTAATTTTTTTTTGCAAGAATTGGCAACAATTGCTAATCAGGCCACCCTAACTAACGGTGTCAGTAATGCTTAGGAATTTCAGATTCTTACACATAGGGTCTTTAAAGTTGATGTCTGTTTCAGCACCGTAACGTTCTGCTCTTTGCTCTGTTTCTCCCCTTCAGCTGCAGCAAAGCTCTCCTCCTCCAGCTGCTGTGCCTGGTGCCTGGGAGCAGTGGCCGGGACACAGTGAGGCGAGCAGAGTCCCTCTGTGGAGCTCTGGCTGGACAACTGGACCTCAGTGAGACCAGACTGGACCAGAGGGCCTGTAGAGCTGTGGCTCTGATACTGGATCGTTCTGAAGGGCTGACAGAGCTGGACCTCAGTCACTGTCACCTCACTGACCAGCTGCTCCAGATGCTGATCCCACACCTGCACAAAGCACAAGTCCTGGAGTGAGTCTGCTTGAATAGAGATGTAGTGGCAAACTAAATCAAAAATCTTCTTTTGTCACTGTTGTAGGACGTAAACTTTCTTGCTCGTGGTTTCCAAAAGGCAACCTTCCACATAAGGTCGCGGCTACACGGATCCCTTTTGTCTGTCCGTCTCCGTTCATTTCAATTTACTTTCAATGAGAGCTGTCCAGTCAGTTGGTTGGTCGGTTAGTCCACAGAAACTTCACCACCTTTAAGCTAGTCTCTTAAAACAGACGTGTTGGCTCCCGCAATTTGCTAATGCATCCGCCTACCCATCTGTTCTTCATGGAGGGGAAAGTTGGTCAAAACGGATGTAAGGCGGGACATCCACTCATTTGGGCAGGACGGCACGGTGGCTCAGTGGTTAGCGCTGTTGCCTCACAGCAAGAAGGTCCCGGGTTCAAATCGCGGTCCGTCCCAGGTCCTTTCTCTGTGGAGTTTGCATGTTCTCCCCGTGTTTGTGTGGGTTTTCTCCGGGTGCTCTGGTTTCCTCCCACCATCAAAGACATTTATGTTAGGGTTAATACTCCTGTCAGTGCTCCTGACCAAGGCAATGGCAAAAAGAACTGGAGTTGGTCCCCGCTGCACTGCAGCTGCCCACTGCTCCTAGTTCTAGGAAGGTTCCTAGTAGAGGATGGGTCAAATGCAGAGGATGAATTTCCCCATGTGGATAAATGAAGGATAACTTGACTTAACTTAAGTTAATTTCTCCAATCACGTGCCTCGGTTTTGTTTACATGTGTTGCGATTGGTCGAATATCAAACTTCTTCCTTCCATTCGGAAGTGTTTTTTTCTTTGGGAAGATGACAACTTCCTCCGGGCCGTGTGTGTGTGTGTGTGTGTGTGTGTGTGTGTGTGTGTGTGTGTGTGTGTGTGTGTGTGTGTGTGTGTGTGTGTGTGTGTGTGTGTGTGTGTGTGTGTGTGTGTGTGTGTGTGTGTGTGTGTGTGTGTGTGTGTGTGTGTGTGTGTGTGTGTGTGTGTGTGTGTGTGTGTGTGTGTGTGTGTGTGTGTGGCACATTTTAAAATGCATTGATTGGTGGCAGAGTAGGGTGGGCTGCCCCTGCCATCCTGCATTTCAGAAATGTTCAAATGTGGTCGTAGTTATTGTGAGTTTGTACTTGTTTAGTGTTGATGTTCCAAAACAGCCCAACAGACAGAAATCTATCCATTAGTCACTGTGTGTTTTCCAGTGGCCGCGGCCTAAACCTTCTGTATCTTATATGGGATAAACGGGGCAAATGTGTAAAACAAAATAGACGACTTATTCGACAAAAGGTGTCAATTACCAAATGAAATGTCTCTGCATGGCGTCCTAGTCTATGGATCTGATTTGATTCTGATCTTAAACACTATCAGGTCTATGGTGCACACAAACAAATACAAGTTGCGGGCGGATACGGTTACGCTCAGAAAACTGTTGCTTCACATCCTGCTCCATTGAATACCTTATTCCTACTAGAGCGCATGCACACTGATGCACATATAGAAAAGTATTTATTTATGATACCAGGACAGACTAATAGAGCACAGATAAGCATCTTAGATGAAACACTGTTACTACAACTGAAGCACATTATGCTAAATAAACCTGATGTATCTTCTGCATGTCTGATTATAATCTAATGTCTTGCTTTGCTCTGTGTCTTTTTTGTGTGTTCTAGTCTGAGTCACAATGAGATCACTGATGCTCTGACTGACAGTTTAGTCCAGCTGGTCTCCATCAACACCTCCATCCACACTGTGCAGTGAGTGTTTTTTATGCATCTTTAACACGTTAAGTGCCAGAGCCGAGTTTACTCGTCTTACATAATCCAACGCTTGAGTGCCAGAGCCGAGTTTACTCGTCTTACATAAACATTTTTTTTTTTTGACGGTGGGACATCAATCAACCCCTTTTACATCTTCGAGATAACTATTGGAGCAAGAGCATGTGTGTAATCTATTTTACCGACCACTAAGTGGCGACAGAGACAGAGAGAAGCCACAGCCACGGGACCCGTGGACCAAAAGCAGCCGCCTCCCGCGGAAATGGCTTGGCGAATTTACAGTCAGAAGCCCGGAGACACACACACAGAACGGACAGAGATCCCCTCCCCCCAGAGCCGCGGAGCAACGCGCGAACACACACACACACACACACACACACACACACACACACACACACACACACACACACACACACCGCGGGAGCAAGCCATTCAAGGAAATGGCGAGGCGATTTTACAGTAATCCATTTCAGACTCGTCCCCGCACGCAGGCAAGCAGGCAGGCAGGCACGCAGACAGGCAGGCAGGCAGCAGCAACGCGCTTCTGACACGCCCGCTGTTAGAGCCAGGAGGAAGGAGGAGAAGACACACGGAGGGAGGAGTTTGAATGAGAGGGGTGTTTCCTGTTGTTATGGAGGAAATTACTGTTCAAAACTATTGTTTAGAATGTCTGACGGTCTTACTGATGCCAAAAATGAATGGTTAAAGTGACTGTTTCACAAAAAGCCATTTATCTCTGAATAAATTTCCAGACGCTGAAACCATGCTGTACTCAACGGCTAATATCTACATAACTACTAACTCTGCAAACTAACTCTTTTAGACAGAGAAAGCACACATTCTATTAGTTATTTTTAGATGATTGGTGTTCATGAATTCTTAACAGAAAAGAATCCTCGGCTGTTCTAAAATGAGCCAGAATCGTCAAAAACACCCCTGGCACAACTTACCTACAGGAATGAAAACATGGCTGGCACTCAATGTGTTAATATATCTATATTTTGTATTGCCAGACTTGCAGATCAATCATTTTTGAGTTTAGATGAGTAAACACTGTTACACATTATTCTGGCTGATCAAGTAACATTTTCTCTATCTGCTTTGACATCTTCTTAGAGTCTCCAGCAACAGCATCATGGACAAAACCCCCTTTCTGAAAGACAAACGCTTTGAAATATGGTGAACCAATCATCAGCAGTCTGTGGTCCAAGCAAAGGAAATGTGCCGAAATACATCATGATTATGGAACAACTTGTAAAACTTGAATTTTTTGTCTAAACTTGTGACAGCTACATGGCTGTGTAACATGATACATGCAACTATTTGTGACAACTATTGTTATTTTGTATTTTTCTCATTTAAATGTTGCAGTGTAAACATACTCTGAAAAAATCTTCATCTTATATCGGGAATTTTCTTTTTAAATTCTTATTGTATATATTTTAATCCTCGTCACGTATCTGTAAAGTGTTGATATGAATACAGATTAAACAAGTATACTTTATGTAAATGTAGCCAGGTGTGTTAGATATCATTTTCCACTGAGGGTTAAAATATTTTTATTTTTTACTATTAACAGCATGTATTTAATTTATAGTATGTTTTTTTAAATATGGTGAACCAATCATCAGCAGTCCATTGTCCAAGCAAAGTAAATGTGCCGAAATACGTCATGATTATGGAACAACTTGTAAAACTTGAATTTTTAGTCTAAACTTGTGACAGCTACATGGCTGCGTAACATGATACATGCAACTATTTGTGACAACTATTGTTATTTTGTATTTTTCTCATTTAAATGTTGCAGTGTAAATGTACTCTGAAAAAATCTTTATCTTATATCGTGGATTTTCTTTTTAAATTCTTATTGTATATATTTTAATCCTTGTCACGCACCTGTAAAGTGTTTATATGAAGACAGATTAAACAAGTATATTGTAAATGTAGCCAGGTATGTTAGATATCATTTTCCACTGAGGGTTAAAATATTTTTATTTTTATACTATTAACAGCATGTATTTAATTTATAGTTTGTTTTTTGTTTTTTATTGTAATGTTTGAATTAATTACATAAGTGAAATGTACATACCAGTAAGATACAGTTTGCTGAGAGAGGGTCCATTTTAAGTTTATAATTTGGACACTATAGTGTCACGATCGAGTCACTGTTATTTCTGCCATGGCTCTTCATTGTTTTGGCGCAACCTGGTGATTCTGGGATGCATTGTGTAAAATAAATCTCTAAATATTGTAACACTTGTTAAAACATGCATGTACAGTACTGTAAGGTACTGTAAGTAAATAACTATGTTAGTTACCATATTTGAACTGGATGGCATGTTTTAGACTAGACTGATGTCACATGTCTTGGATAATGCTGGAGCAGCTGACCAGTGTGTTCCCATGTGCATGACAAGGTACGGTCAGTGTGTATAAAGTGTGTTCCCATGTGCATGACAAGGTACGGTCAATGTGTATAAAGTGTGTTCCCATGTGCATGACAAGGTACGGTCAGTGTGCATAAAGTGTGTTCCCATGTGCATGACAAGGTACGGTCAGTGTGCATAAAGTGTGTTCCCATGTGCATGACAAGGTACGGTCAGTGTGTATAAAGTGTGTTCCCATGTGCATGACAAGGTACGGTCAATGTGTATAAAGTGTGTTCCCATGTGCATGACAAGGTACGGTCAGTGTGCATAAAGTGTGTTCCCATGTGCATGACAAGGTACGGTCAGTGTGCATAAAGTGTGTTCCCATGTGCATGACAAGGTACGGTCAGTGTGCATAAAGTGTGTGCTGTTGGACTTGGTCACTGGTCAAATGAAACAGCTGCTTATTACACTTTAATTGTATTGACTTAGACATTCTGTGAGATGTAACATGTAAGTGTTCTCTAAATCAAATGGTCCAGATCATTAGCCTACAGTACTGTGGGTTTTTATGCATATTTATATTTATATGCCTATTTTGTGGAATTTTGTTTTATTTGAGTAGCATTTGCAAACTGTCATGTTGTTTTAGTATTTTTGTACCTCTGATTTTGAAGCAGTAATCCTGGAAGCTATAAAGACTGCTGTTGTAGAGTTTATATTGTTGATGAAACATCTGTTAAATCTGGTACAGGTGGAGATCCACCTGTACCTGTGCCCACCTGTGCCCTCTTCCCAAAACCTACATTTCATAAATAAAAAGTCCAAATAACTAATTGTGTTCTGTCTGCTACTCAATTCTACAGGCTACACATTACACAAAAGTGTTATGTGTAATTTACCTTTGTGCATTCACATGTGATGTTTGCAATAGTATTGTATGTTGTCAAATTCAAAATGACAAGTAAAATAAGTGTCCAAAATTAGTATCACACGAAAACTAGTTTTACAGTAGATTTGTAGAAGTTATTAACATTGCAGTCATTTTCTTGTCTTTTCACACAGTAATCAATGCTGTTATAATAGGCCTACTTAGGCCTACACAAGTACACAGTAAAGTACACTGTAAAGTACACAGTCAAAGACAGTTCACCTCCTGCATGGTGAGATGGTTGGGGGTGTAGTTCGTTCGGTCAAATAAAAGTTTGCTTTATGTTTAAAAGTTGGTCACCATTCACTTCGATTATTTAGGAGAATTCTGCAACAGTGTTTGCTGTGAAACTCCATGGATTATTTTTGGAGTAAAAAAGTATGGGTGAAGGTACGCTGCCGTAGTATGGTACAACATGTAGCTTACCGTATTCACTTTGGTCATTTATTACACACACAAAAATAACACAACAACTGGGTTTTATTTTGAAAGTCATTACCGGAAGCTGTGTATGTTGTGGGTGCCTTGACTGACTGTCTCGAAGCGGCAGGTCAGAGGGGCTGAATGGGTACTAGAGGGTTTGTCTGCAGGGAGCAGTTATGGCAGGAGTTCTGCACTTCAGTGTGTTTTTATTTCTGCATTGTGGAGCATTTGTTGTCATCTCCAGCAGCCCCACTGAGAACAGCACTGCAGGGACATCTACCGTGGATTCAAACGCAACCTTCACTCCCACTGAAAGCCTTTATTCTGCAGCCAAAACTAACGTTCCTACCACAGAGGTTCCCACCACAGGACTGACGAGCAAACCTGCTCCTGAACATCTGACTGTAAAACCTGAGAAAACCAACAACAACAAAGTGTCCAGCAAAGACGCTGAAGAAGAAGGTCCCTTGGAGTTTGGTGAGTTGACCAAACTGATGTTTTAGGCTACTTAAACTATTTCTATTCAAATGTTGCTGTTCTCGGTTTTAGCCCTAATGTAAATAAATAAACAAACAAACAAATAAATAAATGAAAATTCACTATAATATTCCTATGGGGATTGATGTGTCTATGGTAGGCTACTCAGTGATATAGCTAAGTAACACTACACTGTAACTCTACAGTATTCAATATTATGCCATAGCTAGGGATTTAAAGTTGGCATGTGATATTTGTATAGTATCCTACTAAATGTATTATAGGGCCACTAGCTCACTTTAATTGCAGTTATTAATTGATGTTTGATTGATTGTGTGCTAATTATTCTTGTACACATTGTCCCACACTGTTTCATTACTACAGTTCCCATAAAGAGTGTTAACATTTGAGTGTGATGATGAGTCTTTCTCATGACTAACAAACTTAACAGCCATCAGAACAAAAAAGTATCAAAAATCTTAATTGTGGAACAAATGAGTTGTGCAGTTTGCAAGACAATTGTCTACAAATTATGAGTTGATGGGGATCTTTCAAATTTGAGTCAAATTCTGTCAGTTTTCAGAGTGCAAAAGCACTCTGTTGGTCTTTGCATATCTGTGGTCAGGGTGTCAGTGTCCAGGGGGATGGTGTGTGTGTGTGTGTGTGTGTGTGTGTGTGTGTGTGTGTGTGTGTGTGTGTGTGTGTGTGTGTGTGTGTGTGTGTGTGTGTGTGTGTGTGTGGATGTGTGTGTGTGGATGGGTGTGTGTGTGTGTGTGTGTGTGTGTGTGTGTGTGTGTGTGTGTGTGTGTGTGTGTGTGTGTGTGTGGATGGGTGTGTGTGTGTGTGTGTGTGTGTGTGTGTGGATGTGTGTGTGTGGATGGGTGTGTGTGTGTGTGTGTGTGTGTGTGTGTGTGTGTGTGTGTGTGTGTGTGTGTGTGTGTGTGTGTGTGTGTGTTGAAGCAGTTTGAAACATGACTTATCCTCTGATGAAAACCAGGTGGTCAGTGTGGTGACTTGAGGGAAAAAAGGAATGATGAGATCCCTCACACTGGTCATGTCGGATCATCCAGGAATTTAAAGGAACCCTCCACCGAGCTTTGTATCATTACAAAATCAGTAGTATATCCGAAAACTATAAACAGTTTTGCAGTCATTCATTTAGTTTGACAGTTTTTGAGAGTTGATTTGAGTTAAATTGTGGACCAGTGATGCCATTTGTGCATGAATGACATCACTGGTCCACAACTTAACTCAAACCAACTCTCAATAACTGTCAAACTAAATATATGCTGTGTTGCTTTAAGTTTGTTACACTCATCAGAGGTAAACATCTACAGCTACAGCCCAGAACTTCAGCCAGGCATCAACACAGTGTCATGGTTTAAAGCTGGTTTTCACTACTCACTGTACCTCCCACACCATCCTCCCATGGTGGAAGATGAAGGAACTAACCAATCAGTTAAATGTTGAAATTCTATCAAAATAAGTCCTGCCTGGTGTATCGGATGTATTCTAGGTTGCCTGAATAAAATGTTGGCAGTTTACATTTCTGCAAATCACAGATATGTTGAATGGTACATTTGTGAACCAAAATGTTGCCTATCAACATTCCTAGATAATTTACATGTAGGCTATATCAACATTATACTCTATATAGAGTCTACTATTGAAATAGCATGGTGGCCACTGGCCAGTAAGGGCATTGTGGTCAGGGTGAATGTTCGATCCCAGCATTCCCAAAATCTACATTTCAACCTTGAGTCACATTTTACATTTTTGTTATTTAACTCTAACCCAAACCTTAACCAAGTTGTTTAGTTGCCTAACCACCATGTTGTTTTATTTGCGTATAATGTTTTCAAACTGGAAACTCGACGTCATTTTCGAATTTATGCTGGAAAATGTTAATTTGAAATGTTAATATGCAATGTATTTTTGGGTCACAAATGTTGATCTGCGTGGTTTAGGAGAAATGTAAACTGCCAACATTTTATTCTGGCAACTGTGTTGGAAGTAAAAGTGGACCCAGATGATTCAGGAAAAGTCTTCAGTCATGTTCTGTGAGGTGTGAATGTTTGCTGCTGGTTTGCGTTTATGTAGCCAGGAGGTCCAGCAGGAGCGTTAAGGTAGCAAAGAAGGCCAAAACACCCCTGAAGAAGCCCAAAGTCCTCCACAAGAAGCCCAAAGTCCTCCACAAGAAGCCCAAAGTCAAGACCACCACCAAAGCCCGAGTGAAACAGAGAGTGAGCCAGTCACAGGCTGTGGAGACAGGCCCACGTATGTATGGGATTAGCCCTGAGGTATACAGTATGTGGATCAGACTGGGGTCAAATAGCTGCACATCATTTAACTTCTTGCTCTCACCTGCTTGGAGTACTGTAACAGACTGATGGGATTGACTGCATCAGGACCATTCAGATAGCATCAGCTAAGTTCTTCACCCAGAAATGCATTTTAAATCCACTTCAAATGCTTTCATGAGATTGTCTATAGCTTCAGATCCTGCTGCCATATTTTCACTGCAGGCTCCATCCGCAAAGTCCCTCCTTTTTCATAAAGCTATGTAGCAATCACATTAAAATAGAGAGGCAAAGTGACCGCCTACTTCCTGCTTCAGCGCTGTACCAGAGATTTTCATCCGCCATTTATTTTCCCATAGACATTTCGTAAAATGTTTATAAAAAATAATTGTACTTCGTCAAACCAAACGGTTCTATATTTAGAATCCGGAGAGACCATAGAACATTTCACTCGGACCAAAACAAGAAAAAAACTACATAGAAACAATATTTTCTTTAAATCCGTAATTTTTTTTGCGTTTTGTTTCTAGTGTAATGTTATGTGGTCTCTCCTGTTTCTAAATATATCTGAACCGTTTGGTTTGAACAAATATAACTCTTTTTATAAGCAATTTACGAAATGTCTATGGGAAAATAAATGGCGGATGAAAATCTCTGGTACAGTGCTGAAGCAGGAAGTGACGTTCCACTTTGGCTCTCTATAAAACAGTACTTCCTTAAGGTTGTTGTCCGTCGAGTCGGGATATTTGTGTTCTTCAATATTTTGTCGTTTCCAATTCCGAGCCGTTTTTGTCACGCTAGAGCCTGTAATTTCTGTTCTTCCGGATGTGTGATTATGGGTTTCCCACCTGTAGCCACAGCAGAGGGGGCGCTGTTTCCCCGCTGGGAAGCGGAAGAACAACAGCCATTTTCAATGGAAAAGACTCTGGCTTGACAAACATGTCTCGGAATTGGGAACTACGTAATATTTAATTTTAATTATTAATAATTTAATTTTTTATTGTGATTGCTACACGTATGAAAAAGTAGGGACTTTGTGAATGGAGACCGGGATTGTCCAAACTGGCTGGTGCTCACTGAACTGTCGAATGATGCTCCACCCATCTGGCAGCCAGGGAAGCATCAAACTAACAACAACAATTATATTACAAAAAGCTATTTTTGGAGCCATGTCTGATATGGAATGGATTCACCCAGTGGAGTGGGTCCCATGCTGTATATCTAAAGTAGTGTACTGTGGAGAAGTCAAGCTAATATCTGATATTACCCTCAGGGAGGTAATATCCTCTCCTCCTGCCCTCACAGCTTCACTGTTAGTCTTCAAGGAAAATAAAGACTTTCTGGAAAATAACCTCTGATTATTACCCATTATATGATGAGAAGACTGGAAGCAGCTGCACCTCTCTGTGTTCAGTGGTTATGTGCAGGATGGAGTTTTTGATGTGATGTAACCACCTGCTAAATATACACAATATGTTTGAATGTTATCATGCGCTCACTGTAGCAAACTAAACCATCCAGCAAACATTTGGACATGAATAGATCTAGATAGTCTGTACAACAGCTTGCACCAACATTGAGAGTCCGTGTAAATATAGCGACAAAATCAAAGATATCAGTTCAATGGCTGTAATTGATAGATTATTTGGACGTATTCTGGGTTTTACATTTCAATGTCTCAGTCACATAAATGTCATGATTGAGTTGTCCTTGTGTATGACCTCCTTCACTGCTGAACACTGATCACACTGGTAACGCTGCAGCAGTCTTCTCAATGGTAAGATCATCACAAAGCTTGTTTGCCAGAAAGAGGTTGTGTCTCTTTAACCACTGGCCAAGCATAACTCATAACTGCTTATCTTCCACTACACTGCCTCCTAGAGGGCTGGGTGATATGACTTCAAATCAATATCACGATTATTTCAAACCTTTACCTCATTTACGATGAATGATTATTTAATGATTATTTCATACACTTTTGTAACACTGCCCGTACAGTTCTCTGTACACTGTACTGTATTGTATTGTACTGTATTGTAGTGTGCTGTACTGATATGATACAGTAGGGGGCAGCGTGCAGAGTGCTTAGCAGTACTGATATGATACAGTAGGGGGCGGTGTGCAGAGTGCTTAGCTGTACTGATATGATACAGTAGGGGGCGGGGTGCAGAGTGCTTAGCAGTACTGATACAGTAGGGGGCGGCATGCAGAGTGCTTAGCAGTACTGATATGATACAGTAGGGGGCGGTGTGCAGAGCGCTTAGCAGTACTGATATGATACAGTAGGGGGCGGTGTGCAGAGTGCTTAGCAGTACTGATATGATACAGTAGGGGGCGACATGCAGAGTGCTTAGCAGTACTGATATGATACAGTAGGGGGTGGTGTGCAGAGTGCTTAGCTGTACTGATATGATACAGTAGGGGGCGGGGTGCAGAGTGCTTAGCAGTACTGATATGATACAGTAGGGGGCGGCATGCAGAGTGCTTAGCAGTACTGATACAGTAGGGGGCGGCATGCAGAGTGCTTAGCAGTACTGATATGATACAGTAGGGGGCGGTGTGCAGAGTGCTTAGCAGTACTGATATGATACAGTAGGGGGCGGTGTGCAGAGTGCTTAGCTGTACTGATATGATACAGTAGGGGGCGGTGTGCAGAGTGCTTAGCTGTACTGATATGATACAGTAGGGGGCGGTGTGCAGAGTGCTTAGCAGTACTGATATGATACAGTAGGGGGCAGGGTGCAGAGTGCTTAGCAGTACTGATATGATACAGTAGGGGGCGGTGTGCAGAGTGCTTAGCTGTACTGATATGATACAGTAGGGGGCGGTGTGCAGAGTGCTTAGCTGTACTGATATGATACAGTAGGGGGCGTGGTGCAGAGTGCTTAGCTGTACTATAAGTGAAATGATGAATGATACACGTCTCTCTAGTCAGGGTTCACTAGTTTGTGAAGAGCTTTGTGACTTGGCAGGAAACCACAGGTCAGCAGTAATAAGACTTGTGACTTGGCAGGAAACCACAGGTCAGCAGTAATAAGACCACGACTCTCTGGAGAGAAGCTACATTTCCAGTCACATCTTAGCAGTTCCAGCAGGACTACAAGGCAAAAGGGTGTTAGGGTTTCTAAAGGGAAATACCACTGAAATTTAGTGTTCATTTGATGCTATATTTATAGCCTGGCTGGGAGTTTTAGAATATTTAGATTCCAGTAAAGAATCCTGTAAGAAGTGAGACCGTTGCAGAACCTTCCAGCCGGTGAACTGAGCTGAACCCTCCAGACAACCAGAGTCTGTCTGTCTGGAGCTCCAACACAGCAGCACGAGAAGCTGGACGAGGTTCAGGAAAACTCCACTGTTGTTTCTTGCGCTGTCTCTCTCTCTCTCTCTCTCTCTCTCTCTCTCTCCACACTGGTATCTCTCTCTCTCTCTCTCTCTCTCTCCACACTGGTATCTCTCTCTCTCTCTCTCTCTCTCTCTCTCTCTCTCTCCACACACTGGTGTCTCTCTCTCTCCACACTGGTATCTCTCTCTCTCTCTCTCTCTCTCTCTCCACACTGGTATCTCTCTCCACACACTGGTGTCTCTCTCTCTTCACACTGGTATCTCTCTCTCTTTACTAGTACAGTAGCATCTCTCACTTTCTCCTTTCAGTTCAGTTCAAAGTGCATCATTGGCATGAAATACAGAAGTGCTGCCAAAACAAAGTCACATGATGCAATTTAAATGTCATCAAATTACTATAATTAATACAACAACCAATTATCAGTGAACTGATTTTTGAAATGCATGAATACATAGCATTTCTCTCTCCTCTCTTCACTGTGTTGCTCTGTTTGTGAGACATGTGCAGTATGTGTTGCCAAATCATAGTAAGCAAATAGCTTTCTTAATAACGCATCTGTCTTTCTTTTCACTTAAACGTCCTGAAAATCCTCTTCTCTCTTTTTTACTCACATGCTTTTGAGAGTTGATTGCAAGTATGAGAGCAATTCTCCACTCCCGCTTTTCACTCACAAGGGGGAGTGTGTGTGTGTGTGTGTGTGTGTGTGTGTGTGTGTGTGTGTGTGTGTGTGTGTGTGTGTGTGTGTGTGTGTGTGTGTGTGTGTGCGTGTGCGTGTGCGTGTGTGTGTGTGTGTCATACAAGACCACAGAGCGTGTGTACTGTGTTTGTATGTGTTTGAGCACAAATGGCTACCTGTGTTGTGCAGAGATGGGGACTTGGACTTGTGACTTGGACTTGAGTCGCACTTAAGTCTCACCCACAGTGACTTGAGACTCGTCTTCAAAGACTTGAGACTTGACTTGGACTTGCTCCTCAACGACTTGAGACTTGACTTGGACTTGAGCTCAAAGACTTGAGATTTGACTTGGACTTGCCCCTCAACGACTTGAGACTTGACTTGGACTTGAGCTCAAAGACTTGAGACTTGACTTGGACTTGAGCTCAAAGACTTGAGACTTGACTTGGACTTGAGCTCAAAGACTTGAGACTTGAGTTGGACTTGACCTCAAAGACTTGAGACTTGAGCTCAAAGACTTGAGACTTGACTTGGACTTGAGCTCAAAGACTTGAGACTTGACTTGGACTTGAGCTCAAAGACTTGAGACTTGACTTGGACTTGAGCTCAAAGACTTGAGACTTGACTTGGACTTGAGCTCAAAGACTTGAGACTTGACTTGGACTTGAGCTCAAAGACTTGAGACTTGAGTTGGACTTGACCTCAAAGACTTGAGACTTGAGCTCAAAGACTTGAGACTTGACTTGGACTTGCCCCTCAAAGACTTTAGACTTGACTTGGACTTGCAAAAAATGACATGTGGGCATCTCTGTTGTGCGTGTTAGTGTGTTTTCTTCTGATGTAGTAATAATATGCAGCTGTTGTCTCTGTCAGAATGTCCTCCTCTGGGTCTGTTGTCTCTGTCAGAATGTCCTCCTCTGGGTCTGTTGTCTCTGTCAGAATGTCCTCCTCTGGGTCTGTTGTCTCTGTCAGAATGTCCTCCTCTGGGTCTGGAGTCTCTGAGGGTGAAAGACGTCCAGCTGAGGGCGTCGTCCTTCAAGCGGCGCGGCCTCGGCCCGCACCGCGGACGCCTCAACATCCAGGTGAGCTGAAGGAGGAAGCTCATTCATAACAATACAGATTCTGTCCTGTCTGACGACCATGTGTTCTGTTTTGTAAGCTAAAGCTAACTAGCTTAAAATGATTTCAAGTCTTATTGTAGAAGTGCAAATATCTGACATAATCCATCATGTGTCAGTGTTGGAGACTGTGAGACACTTTATGCTAGACGACCAATGCCTTTCCAATAAAGCTCTTTCAGAGAAAGGCATAAAAAAATGAGGCAAAAAGACCAATTGCCAATAGGCCTATATAGTGTGCATAACACAGATGAGATATTTATTGAGACAAACTCTGAGAGCAACAACAGAAAAAAATCTAACTACAAACAAATGCTATTTACATAATGTCTCCATTGACAGACATTACATTAAGAATAACGTGCAAAATACGTGCAACTTTCCCAACAGAACAGACTTTTCTGTGCTGCTTTTGACTGGGAACTGATCATTTCATCGAGATACATGTGATGGAATTTGTGTTGAGATAACGTTGACTAAGATAATGTAAGCTTGTTGGCTATAGTATCTGGTGAGCTAGCCATCGCTGTCTTGTTAATATACATCTCTAGTGTGGTTGTTTGTGCACGTGTGTGCGTGTGCGTGTGCGTGTGCGTCTGTGTCTGTGTGTGTGTGTGTGTGTGTGTGTGTGTGTGTGTGTGTGCGTGCGCGCGTGTGTGTGTGTTGTATTGCAGTCTGGTATAGAGGATGGTGATATATATGATGGCGCCTGGTGTGCGCAGCACAGAGACCAGGACCAGTGGCTGGAGGTGGACGCTCTGCGGCCGACCCGCTTCACCGGCGTCATCCTGCAGGGCCGCGCCTCCATCTGGAGGTCAGCTCAGGTCAAAGGTCACATTCTAGAATCAAAGTGTTTCTCCAAATGGTGCAATAGGTCCACAGAAAATCACAGGCTTCTCTCTGTTGTCCTTGTTCTTGCTTTCTTATTTTTCACTAAAATAGCTTTATGTCGTGTTTTAGATTAAAGCCTCTTCCTTACTCTTTATTTTCTCCTGTTACATACATGATTGCAGTTATAGTTTTGCTCAGTGATGTTTATATATATATATATATAATGATGTATATATAATGACGTATATATATATATATATACGTCATTATATATATATATATATATATATATATATATATATATATATATATATATATAATGACATCTCTTGTACGTCTTGTTCACACACAGCTGGGACCTTGTGTATACCTACAAGGTGCAGTTCAGTAACGACACGCTGGTCTGGAAACCTTGTATGAACGGGACTGAAGAGGCGGTGAGTTCTCTGAATACGTTATTTTAACCTTCATGTATTTAAATGACTGAGCCCATATGCCCCAGTACATGTTTGTTGATTGATTGATTGGTTGATTGATTGATTGATTGATTGATTGATTGATTGGTTGATTGGTTGGTTGGTTGTTTATTCATTGTGTCATGCACTTTTGACAGTGCCCAGCCCACATGGGCTTACAAGATACACAACATACAAAATATACAATACAACATAAGCCAGCGCTATAGTCGCACAGCTAAATCACAATATAACATACTCCTGAAACAACAAAACAGATCATTACATCACTTTCTAAACAGAACCTTCTGCCTTTGCTGCCAGGCCTGGTGCATACACCCATAAGACAAGCAGAGTTTCCTAACACTGTGTGTGTGTGTGTGTGTGTGTGTGTGTGTGTGTGTGTGTGTGTGTGTGTGTGTGTGTGTGTGTGTGTGTGTGTGTGTGTGTGTGTGTGTGTGTGTGTGTGTGTGTGTGTGTGTGTGTGTGTGTGTGTGTGTGTGTGTGTGTGTGTGTGTGTTCAAAGAGAGTTCAAACCTGCAGGTTGTTATGTATTCATTCACTCCATCAACATAATGCCTATTGTCAACTACAGTGAACATTCTAAATGCAATTTAAGTGCTTAATTGCAATTAATATGGATGGAAACTAAAAATTACAATATATGATTAGGCATGATTAAATGATTAATTGTGCAGTGCTAAATTGGGGCTTCGTCTGGGGTTCTTGTACATGGGGAAGTTTGTGAAGCCTTGACAAGCTGATAATTCAGTCGGATTCGTGTATGATTGATGTTTAGGTATTTGAAGGGAACCAGGATTCAGTGACACCTGTGCTGGCCCTGTTCAACACGTCCACGGTGGCCCGTTACATCCGGATCAACCCGCAGTCCTGGTACGAGAACGGCACTGACGGGTCCATCTGTCTGAGAGCAGAGGTGCTGGGCTGCACACTGCCAGGTACAGGCACAGTTTGGATCCAGCAACCATTCTGCTCAGAAGGGCTGGTTCTCTGGTCCATGGTGGAAAATCACTTTTCTGAGGCAGGGACTCAAGTCACTTGACTGTGACTCGAGTCAGACTCGAGTCAGACTCGAGTCACAGTTTTAATTGCTTGATACTTGACTTGATTTATGAAGAGAAGACTTGACACTTGTCTTGACTTGATTTATGAAGAGAAGACTTGACACTTGTCTTGACTTGATTTATGAAGAGAAGACTTGACACTTGTCTTGACTTGATTTATGAAGAGAAGACTTGACACTTATCTTGACTTGATTTATGAAGAGAAGACTTGACACTTGTCTTGACTTGATTTATGAAGAGAAGACTTGACACTTGTCTTGACTTGATTTATGAAGAGAAGACTTGACACTTGTCTTGACTTGATTTATGAAGAGAAGACTTGACACTTGTCTTGACTTGGGTTCTGCTGACTTGGGACTTGACTCTGACTGAAAGGTTTCTAAAGTCTTGACTTGAGATCTTTGTGTTTGTGTTAAATGACTGACTGAAACTTGAAAGTGATGAGATTTGTTCCAGGAGACGACTGAATTTAAGATATTAAATTGATAGGCTACTGGACTTTGTTCTGACTTGACTTTAGACTTGTGACTCAAGACTTCAGATTGACTTGGTCACACTCTGACATTTTTATATTTAGATTTGCACGGGAAGTGAACCAGGGCTTGTAAACAAAAGTCACATGGGCTTCCAAGTACCTCATTAATTGAAGTTTTGATCACCTATTACCATTTTGGTAGTTGGGGGGGGGGGGGGGGGTCAAAACTAATTTGATAACAGTCCATGTAACCTTGGCAACATGAGGACATCGTGGTTAACAGTTGTCCTACTCTGTCTCCTAGATCCTAACAACATCTACGCATGGCAGACAGAACCGACAGAGTCCAGAGACAAACTGGACTTCAGACACCACAACTACAAGGAGATGAGAAAGGTACAAGAGATATCTTAAACCTTATGATGCTTGATATGTTGGTGATATCCTATTTCCTGATACAAGAATAATGATGTCAGTGATGATGAGCATGCTCTTTTGATGATGATGATGTTAAACATGCTTTTATTGTGGTAAAACATTCTCCTCGTTCATTTCTGCAGTCAGAATCAATAGAACCCTGATCACAAAATGATGATGAATTGTCCAGGAGTTAATCTCAGTGACAGTGGTGTAGAGAAGGACATATTGACGATGTAGACTTTGTAGAGAGTTTTATGCTACATGCTGACACACATGGTAAAATGACTACAAGCCCTAATACAGTGCAAATAAACACTTAATGAATCGACACTTGCAACACTTAATATTCTCTACAGTCATTTACACAGGAAACACAAATATTCACAAATTAATGTAGAAGCATCCAAAGCCTCCGCAGAAAGTTTGTGTCCAGCTAAAACTGCAGTCTGCTGCGTAGCTACAGTACAACCATCCTCTGTTGGTTTAGCAGTGAGTGTAGACAGCTGAGGTCTGTAGGTCTGAGCTGCCACAGTGTGTGGTCTGGTCTGTCTCACCAAACAACAAATATGATGTGAGGTTTCACTCCTCTCCCATCCTCACTGGGCTGCCAGCCACTACCAGCGGGCTGTTTGGAGAGAGCGTAGTAGTGGATTTGACAAGACATGGCTCGTCTAAGCCCACAGGAACAAACACAACCTCCCCACAACACAACACCAGACCAAGAGATATGATACCCAGGGGGTGATACAGGGTGGTGTGTGGTGGTATATTTTCGGTGCTGTTTGTTTTTTAGCAGGATTACGGAAAAACTACAGATTCGATTTTCATGAAACTTGGTGGAAGGGTAGCATGGGCCAAGGAAGAACCCATTACATTTTGGAGCGGATCCGATCCGGGTCGGGTCAGTGGGAGGGGGCGGGGCTGGGGAAAAGGAGTCGTATAGTCTGAGTGATTCAAAGAGAGAGTGGCACCAGCGGAAGTCCAAAGCTATTGTGTGTGTGTGTGTGTGTGTGTGTGTGTGTGTGTGTGTGTGTGTGTGTGTGTGTGTGTGTGCGTGCGCGCGTGCGTGCGTGCGTGCATGAGAGAGAGAGAGAGAGAGAGTGAATAGTTCCAGGAAGTACATTTGTATGATTGTTGCCGGGGGCCAAAAAAACCATTGTCATCCCGTAACCTCTCATTTTATCACTACATTAAATCATTGAAAAAAGGTCTTAAAAAGTATTGAATTTAATTTCAGGATTCCTGCATATACCCTGAAGTAAAATGGTGTGGTTTGTCTTAGACCTCCCGGGCCAGGCAGAACCATCATACACACACACACACACACACACACACACACACACACACACACACACACACACACACACACACACACACACACACACACACACATACACACACACACACACACTATAGCTTTGGACTTCCGCTGGTACCACTCTCTCTTTGAATCACTCAGGCTATACGACTCCTTTTCCCCAGCCCCGCCCCCTCCCACTGACCCGACCCGGATCGGATCCGCTCCAAAATGTAATGGGTTCTTCCTTGGCCCATGCTACACCCTTCCACCAAGTTTCATGAAAATCGAATCAGTAGTTTTTCCGTAATCCTGCTAAAAAACAAACAGCACTGAAAATATACCACCACACACCACCCTGTATCACCACCTGGGTATCATATCTACTCTAGGTCTGGGCTGTGTTGTGGGGAGGTTGTGTTTGTTTGTAAAAAGTATTGAATTTAATTTCAGGATTCCTGCATCTACCCTGAAGTAAAATGGTGTGGTTTGTCTTAGACCTCCCGGGCCAGGCAGAACCATCATACACACACACACACACACACACACACATACACACATACACGCGCACGCGCACACACACACACACACACACACACACACACACACACACACACACACACACATACACACACACACACATACACACATACACGCGCACGCGCACACACACACACAAAGAGATGTATTAACAAGACAGCGATGGCTAGCTCACCAGATGCTATGTCCAACAAGCTAACGTTATGAAAACACAAATTCCATCATGTTTATCAGTGATGAAATGAATACCAGCCCCGTTGTTGCGGCTGGTAAAAACAACTGTAATGGTCTAACTTGAAGAATTGCACATAACAACATACTTTACTGTTTATTGGAGGATGATAATAGCGGAAAAGTTTTTGTTCCCATTAGCCTACATTTGAGCTATTTAGCTGAGTGACAACGTGAGCAGATAGGTGGGTGTAACTGCAACATTGTAAAAAAAAAAAAAAAAAGATTAGGCAAACTCAGATATCACACAAAAAAATATCCTGCCTTCCCCCCCCCATGCTTTACAAATGACTCTGAGAGTTTCTCCTCCCTCTGGTCACCAGTCCACTTCTTCCTTTTTCCCCCAGCTGATGAAGTCAGTGAACGAGGCGTGTCCCAACATCACCCGCATCTACAGCATCGGCAAGAGCTACAAGGGTCTCAAGCTGTACGTCATGGAGATCTCCGACAACCCCGGAAAACACGAACTGGGTGAGGCTACAGCACTGTGACATAAAGAGAGTAAGCTACAATGCTATACATTCGTTTTGGAAGGAAAGAGAAATTCTTCATCATTCTTTATCTCTAAAAAGCACCAATATGTATTTTTAATTTTGCAATGTAAATTATTTTGTAGCCATTATCTTTATAAATAGTAAACGGACTGGATTTATATAGCGCTTTTACAAGTCTGACGACCGCTCGCTTTACAGTGCATTCGCGCTCCCATTCACACACCGATGGCGTCTGCAGCCGTGCAAGATGCTAACTGCTCATCAGGAGCAGTTAGGGATTCAGTGTCTTGCGCAGGACACTTTGAGATGTAGCTCTTCGCTTTGCGTGCTCCGTGCGCTCATTGCTAGCTTTGCGTGCTCCGCGCGCTCATTTTTAGCGCTCCGTGCGCTCATGTTTAGCGGCGCACACTTCGCCGCCCGTGTGCCTGCATGCGCAGTTGAACCCCTCCACCTTATTATAGTAGTGAGATAGTATAATGTTATTTTTTTGTTTGGACTTTCCTTCTCTCCACCCTCACCGTTTTTCATGGCTCAAAAGTTAACAAGATTCAAGATCAAGATTCAAGATTTTTTATTGTCACTCCATGGTACAAGTATCACGTGTGAAATTCTTGTGCTGTGGACTCCGTTTACAACATAGTACAAATATAACAGGGCATATGAGTGCAAAAACAACAAGAGACACAACAAGCAATAAGGCAGTATAGTGATAAGACAAGTCAGAGACAGTGGCATATTCACTGCACATAGGTGCACATGTCATGTGCATACTTTAGACGTGCTTAAACATTTTAAATTTGGCGTATTTGACATACAGGTGCAAATAGCATATTCCTTATTAAACATACAATTAAACATTAGACATACGTAACGGCCACGTGTAAAAGCGACTCCGCCCATTGAGGTTTAACTCGACCAATGGGATTGTTTCTGGCTATGAAATGCTATGAATGTTGATGTCAGTGAAACTCCAATCTGCCGTGTGCTTCGCATACTGCTGCCACACCGCTTCTCCTCCAATGAGAGGAGTCGTTTGCACTAATGAAGGACAGATGCCGGGTCAGAGGGGATTTCCACAATGGCTGCCAGTGTACAGCAGCCCTCCTAACTGACAGACAGGCCTGCACTGTGCAGAGTGTGAACCCACACACCCTAACTGACAGACAGGCCTGCACTGTGCAGAGTGTGAACCCACACATCCTAACTGACAGACAGGCCTGCACTGTGCAGAGTGTGAACCCACACATCCTAACTGACAGACAGGCCTGCACTGTGCAGAGTGTGAACCCACACATCCTAACTGACAGACAGGCCTGCACTGTGCAGAGTGTGAACCCACACATCCTAACTGACAGACAGGCCTGCACTGTGCAGAGTGTGAACCCACACATCCTAACTGACAGACAGGCCTGCACTGTGCAGAGTGTGAACCCACACATCCTAACTGACAGACAGGCCTGCACTGTGCAGAGTGTGAACCCACACATCCTAACTGACAGACAGGCCTGCACTTTGCAGAGTGTGAACCCACACATCCTAACTGACAGACAGGCCTGCACTGTGCAGAGTGTGAACCCACACACCCTAACTGACAGACAGGCCTGCACTGTGCAGAGTGTGAACCCACACACCCCGGGGTCGCTCTCTGTTTGCACTCGGATGTTTTCTTTGCCCGCCTGCAGCAGATCGGATACGTTTCCCCGCCAAAATACACCATACAGTGGCAGAGTATATAGGCTACTATGAAAATGATGTAGGCCTAACTGTATGTCAAAACAAGTCAAGTGTATTCATCTTAAAGGACGCATATGATGTTGAATTGGATGCCTCTTTGATTATAAAGGAGCTGGATGATGTGCTATCATGGTTAGGCAACTAAATCCACACAATCCAGATTAGAAACAAAGTCACAAACGCTCCATTTACACCTGGCATTAACATGTGTTCTGGGGTGATCAGATTGCAATGGGATATCGCTGTACCGCATGGAAGTACAGGTGTAAATGCACCCAAGACACATTGAGAACGGATTGTGATCCGATCGGCCAAACCACCTCAGGGACACATTGTTACCACATTGAAATAATAATAACTGACACGTTTTAACAATGGAATAAATCCCCCCCGCCTCCGCCACACACACACACACACACACACACACACACACACACACACACACACACACACACACACACACACACACTCTGCTCTCTGCTCAGTCTGCTTGAGCTAATTCCTTTGTTCACCTCAAAGTACTGTAGACTGTTTTCCCGCCCAGAGACTAAATTTAGTCTTATGCAATCTAATATTCCACAGCCTGAGATTTCTGCCTGGTTGTGTCATCTGCCAGCGGTTACAGTAGGAACACGCTAACTGGGTTCAAAGCTGCTCCCTCCCTTCCTCTGGCTTATGTAACACTGTGAATACCTTTCCCTGTTTTATTAAAGTGCCCGTGTAATTCTCTTTCTTTATTGTGAAGACCGACAAACAAAAGGGAGGAAGGAGAAATCATTTAACAGGAGAGGATGCGAGGGTTTACTGGTCACCATCCTAGATGCTCAGCCTTGGGAATTTTACGGTCAGCAGTTTTTTTAGAGAACACTTTCTACCCACAATGCAGCAGAAGAAACCAGAAACCCTTTATAATATCCATGTGCAGGAGTCTAGTCAAAACATGTGTTTTATCTCAGTCAGGTAGTGATACCGGAGATCCCTTAAGATCTGTACAGACTATAACTATAACAGATTTTGACCCAACAAATCAGGATGCCCCTGATTTGGAAGATGAAGTGTGATTTTACATCATATTATTTTGTCTTATGGAATCACTCCATGGCTTCTTGAATTTCCGAGCACTCGTTTTGGACTCTTGACTGCAACGATAATAAACACATGGTTTCCATTAGACATGCATCATGACTACCAGAACCCCCTGAGGGATGGAGACCATTTACTAGACTGAGCAGAGCCCATATCAAACAGTGATACTTCACCTCACCTCCACTGCTGAGAACAAGCAGCAGACAACATCTAAAAACCTATTATAATTACACAGGAACACACATGTAATTACATGTGTTTACACACATGTAATTACATGTGTGTTCATGTCGAATTACAAAGGGTTGTAACTAGGGACCTGTAAAATAAAGGGGTACCCATATTTTTCCACTTAAAAGTGGTGTTTTGTTTTGCCACGAGGGGTTTTATTTTGAAATTTTTTGTGTCCAGTTCCAATGACTGTATGTGAATCCAATATCCTGGATAATCATGAATTTCCTCCTCTATCAGTCACAAAAATAAACCAATAAAATAAAACGGAACTATTTCCAACTGCACCACCAGGTGTGACATCCTGAAATGTATACGTTTGAAAAACATTCCTGTAGCGTTGCTCTCCTTGAGTATTGACACAGACGTCTCCTGTGCTTCCTTCAGTCTCCAAGACATTTGCAAACATCAGGCTTCCAGACAATCTCCAAGCTAAACAAATAGGAATTCATTCATTCCTGGGCCTGAGTAAAACATAAAAAACATTAAAAAAATAAAAAATAGTGTAGCATAGTATAATAGTTGGACCTTGTGTGTGTGTGTGTGTGTGTGTGTGTGTGTGTGTGTGTGTGTGTGTGTGTGTGTGTGTGTGTGTGTGTGTGTGTGTGTGTGTGTGTGTGTGTGTGTGTGTGTGTGCTGTCAGATCTGCAGCAGGAGAAACTCCACATCATTTAGCAGTGGGCCTGCACTGAAGCTCCAAACAGTCCTAGGGAGGACGTGTTAGATTTCTGAACTACCTGCCAAAACACTGTATCAGTGGTAGAGCCAGGCAGACTAAAAGACCGCGGTCAGTGGAGGACTGAGATCTGTGCAGCTCTGTGTTGACACCACAGATACTGTCGGCTATTTGAAGTTTTGAGGAGGCCTATGTTACATTTTGATAATACTTTAAACAAACAATTTTGATTTGGAATGAAAACTGCTTTTTTGAAAAGATATCCAGTATAATGTTTGTGGTTTCTCATGCTCTGTTGTATGATAAATATACTGTAGATAGCTAGTGTTGGGCAAGTTACTTTCAAAATGTGAAATACTACATATTACTAGTTACTTTTATTCACAATATTACTGACTGTGTAGAGTAACTCGTTACTTATGACACTACTTTTGCATTACTTTCACCAAAATAACAGCAGTAGCAGAATGACATCGCCGCCCCAGAACCAAGCCCAAAACTTTTTTCCACAGTCTTGAAGTCAGTGTAAACCGTCCAAAATTCTAAATGTTCCCCTTTTCCTTTGTTATTGTCATTAGTGGTTATTTGCATAAAAACACACAATTTGATTAGGAAATGATTGTATCCTTATTTAAATATGTGCTTTGATAAAACAAAAATGTAACTCAATTTGTAGCTTGTGTTACTTGACATAGTAACTGATATAATATTACTGAAATCCTATTAGTCATAAGTTATATTACTGAGTTACTGCTAAAAGTAATATATTACATGTAATATGTTACTTTTGTAACGAGTTACCCTCAACACTGTAGATAGACAGACAGACAGACAGACATACAGACACAATAAGACACAGCATAATAAACGCTAAGGAATTGACCTGTGTTTAACAATGAGAACATCATTCTAACCCTACCTCTGTGCCCGTGTTTGGCGCCCCCTGCAGGCGAACCGGAGTTCCGCTACGTGGCCGGGATGCATGGGAACGAGGCGCTGGGTCGGGAGCTCGTGCTCAACCTGATGGAGTACATATGTCAGGAGTACAAACGTGGTGACCAGCGCATCGTCCGCCTGGTCAAGGAGACTCGCATCCACCTGCTGCCCTCCATGAACCCCGATGGATACGAGATGGCCTTTAGAAAGGTGCCTGGAACCACATTTACTGCAGGACTTCAGTCACAAATTAATGTTTCGGTCACCAGTGGCGTATTGACCCCAGAGAAGCTTAATAATGTAGCCTACGTGGGGCAAAAACAAAAAAACACTGCATGTTTTACTCCGGTGAGGTCAAGGAAAAGGTAGGAAAAGGAGTTAGGAGTGACTATTCGGATTCAGCCCAGGAGTCACACAAAAATGTATTTCTCAAATGGCCACTTGAGGCAGACTGCAAGAGCGAGTCATTCCCCATTCACCCCCATGTTAGAATGTCTGTATTTTCGCCATAAATAAACATACGGCCTTTACGGCCTTTTTTTTACGGCCTTGTTAAAAAAAACAGTTTTAGTTTGTATAGCTAATTTCACCTTTCATGACAACTGTACTGGCGTGAAATTTGATAAGTCTGTAACTCACCTGTTTAGAGTAAAATAGACGATAGAAAATAATATGTTTTGCGTGTGATTGACACCGACTGTGGGAAACCCCTGGTCTTGCGCCATTTCGAGCGAGCTGCGCAAGGGCCCCAAGATGGCGACGGCCACACTCCCATACTCTAGGCTTCAAAACGAGAGTCAAAAAAGCAATGGGTGACGTCACGGTGACTCCGTCCATATTTCTTATACGGTCTATGGCCAAAACACTGCAACAGCAAGAAATGGACAGGCAAATGTCACAGACTATATCCTTAACTCTCCTGATGAACTGAGTCCATATGTGCACGTGATTATGAAGTGTGCAGTGTAGTGTGCGTGTAACCCATGTTGTGTGTCACCTGCAGCCGGGAATCGAACTCGGAACCTCCAGCATGGGAGGCGGACGCTCTAGCAAGGAGGCTAAACGCCGTACGGGCTCTAATACGTCACTAGAGCCTCGAGCTGAACCCAAAAATGACTTTTCTTTTCTTTTAGTTCAAATACCTGGGTATGCAGTGCACCTATTTAATGATGTATGCAAAACAAATCACAACAATCTAATTTCTTTAGTTTTTCACACACATTTTTCAAGATTTCATTGATAACAGTAATGTACAGTTTGCTGACGTCACCTAGTACTATAAAATTTCTACCCCATTTCAACCAATCATATCACGACATGCAGCTGTCAATCAAATCTTCATTTCAGGATAATTTTCTCTTCCAAATGAAGTAGAAAATGGCGCCTAGTGCCTGTCATCTGGCAGAATTCCTATCCCATAATCTAACTACTAACTTGGCCAATTGTTAGAAACATGAACAAAAAACAAAAACTATAATCTCTAAGAATGCAAAGAAATGCAACTGGCTCGTTAAAACACGCATTCCAGGGATATCGTAGCGATAATGGCGCGCGCATCCGAGAGCTTGGTTGTCAGGGGTCGCACTTCGGAGATTCCAGGCCGACGTGCTGCACTCTCCGCTCGGCAACACGAAGGCAGCTGGCAGCCTGCGGCTCGCTGAGCTCCGATCCTCCCATCAAAAGGCTCTTCCCGAGGGGAGCGCCACAACACACTGAATCCCACTCGATTTGGAGGCGGAACACGCCATGATTGGCCAAAGCCCAATCCAGTCCCCAGAATTGTCAAATAAAATCATCGACATGATACTATGACCCGCCTCTCAACCTGTCATCTTAGACAAACTATGTTTTCAGTCTGAGACGGACTCATTATGCACGTGACGGACAGGTTCAGTTCGACTTTAAGGCATCGGGGAGTGAGTTTTACTCACTGCACAGCACTGATACTGTTACCCGCGTACCCGAGTGATTAGGCCCATCATGGCATCAAAACCTCACTGCAGCCCCTGTACAGTACCTTCATGTGAGAAGCTTCAGTTTTGGCAGCCCTGCTGTTTTAATCCGCAGGGCTCGGAGCTGTCCGGCTGGGCCCTGGGACGCTACAGCTATGAGGGGATCGACATGAACCACAACTTTGCTGACCTCAACTCAATCATGTGGACCGCCATCGAGCTGGAGACAGACAAGTCCAAACTCATCAACCACTACTTCCCCATCCCAGAGCAGTACACCTCCGAGGAGGCCTTTGTAAGTCTTTGTTATAGGCTATGTTCTTATCTTAAAAAGAAAGAAAAGAAAGAAAAATCATCACTTTCCTTTATATATTTTGAGTGAACTATAGATTTACTTGATCTCCTTATTATCGGTTGCTGGTCAGATTTAATGGGAAATCTGCATGATTGCTTTACAAGATTTGCAAAACATGAAGATACATTTATGGGATATACAGTATGGTCCTAGTTTTGAGAAAGTACAACACCCAGGTTTTGAAGTAAGCAGTGCGGGTCCTTCTCCCCCGTCCCGCCTCTCCATATGCATACGCTGCTCCTGATTGGTCTATCCTCTCATGCTACAAACGGACACCTCGTGCTACAAAATGGACAAACACGTCGCGTATAGAAAGGGCTGCACTGCTTAAAAAGTGTCAATATAAAAGGAGCTACACCCCTGACTTGATCTCCAACCCTGACACCACCAGGTGGCGTCAGAGACCCGCGCCGTCATCAGCTGGATGCAGAACATCCCGTTTGTCCTCAGCGCCAACTTCCACGGCGGCGAGCTGGTGGTCACCTACCCTTACGACATGACGCGGGACTGGGCGCCCCGCGAGCACACGCCCACCGCCGACGAGAGCTTCTTCCGCTGGCTGGCCACGGTGTACGCCAGCACCAATCAGGTTCATCCTCCTGTTGTCATTGTACCATTTTGCATCCTTTCAGTAATATATTACATGTAATATGTTACTTTTGTAATGAGTTACCCCTAACACTGGCTATGGAACAGGCCTCTTGAAATGTATTGATGATGATTGAGATTTTGTTTTCAGATGTTATGAATCTACAGGCAAGAGAATCAAAACAAGTCCAATTTTGGATTACTAAAAGATTTCCTTCATACTTTGAATAATGCCAGTCACTTACAGTTACTGCTAAAGTGTTCATTCTCACTAGAAAAATATATTTACTTGAAACAGAGAGGTAATTTTATATTGGTCAGGTGACGGTCCAAACTCCCCAAAAGTCATTGCAGCCCTTTAAGTCATTTGTTGACATTTTTATTTCTTTACAAACTCAGTGTTGTATAATAGATCTACTGAATGATGAACTTCCGCCGATGATTTCTTGATCTTAAAATGCACACATAGTAGTTTGTACATTAACTCTTCGTTATGCACATTCACAACCGTGCTGATCAGTCGCTACACACTGTTTGGAGACACCTTCAACCAGCATCTTCAGGAAAGCCAGTGGATGAATGAAGCGTATAGGATGGAGAGAGGCTCCTGTCAACAGTTTGCATTGTTATCATGTCTTCTAACCAGGTGATGTCCAACCCAGACCGCCGACCCTGCCACAACAAGGACTTCATCAGATATAATAACATCATCAATGGAGCCGACTGGCACACCGTACCAGGAAGTAAGTGTTTGTTCGTTCGTTCATTCGCGCGCGTGCGCGCGTGTCTGTGTCTGCGTGTGTGTGTGTGGCGCGCGTGTGTGTGTGTGTTTTCATTCAAGCATTTTCATATGGGACAATGAAAGGGATAGAGTCTAACCCTTTCATCTAACCGTTAGACAAATAGACAGAAAGGGTTAGACCTGTGCCAATTCTGGGTTAGACATGTTAGATGTATATATTTATGTTGCCTACTCTCGTCAGAATTAGGGTTGCAAGTTTCATCTTGGAATTTAGTAAATGTAATTGTCCTGTTTTTACTCAATACAGTACAAAATATACACAATATGCAATAAATACATCCCGTGCATTTCACAATGTACATTATAATACATTTTATAAAACAAAAACTCTACGCAACATGGTTTTCAGTTCAGTTATCACACAGGCATGTCTCGCATGTATCATACATCTATTATACTTGTACTTATACTTATACTTATACTTATTTAATTTACACTTTTTACTAGATTACATTACTACATTACACTACGCAAACACCGCATGTCTTAATACTGTGGGAGGAAAGCCATGCAAAAACACATATCTGTTTTTTCTCCTTCCAGGCATGAATGATTTCAGCTACCTTCACACCAACTGCTTTGAGGTGACGGTGGAGCTCTCGTGTGATAAGTTTCCTCACGCCAGCGAGCTTCCCATCGAGTGGGAGAACAACAGAGAGTCTCTACTGATTTACATGGAGCAGGTCTGTCTACCTGCATGGCAGCTTCCCTTGGGTTCTACTAAACGGCCCTCTTTCATCTTCTTTGCTAAACTCACGAGGCAGCTGAATTCGCGTGAGATCATGAGATCACGATCACATGACGAATCCATCTTGTCACGCTCCAATCTATTGGTTTGAATCTGAACCACCGGCGGTTCGCACCAATCAGCGTCCTATGAGGCAGCTAGGGGCGGGCTTTGGTGTGACGGCAGCGATGGTTCGCAGATGGTTATGTGAAAACAAACCATCTGTTAACATCACTTTACTAATTTACTGTTCCTCTTTTTTTCCTGTATCTTTTACAACTATTATTACTAATTGTACAATTTCTTAAACTTCCTCATTCTTTCTCTTCTCCTCTGGCTTCCCTCCTTCTTATTGGTCTGCTTTCTGTTCTTCCATTTTATTGTTTTCTCCTGTTTATTGCATATTTTAATATGATTACAATCCAGCCATCATTATACGGCGAATACAGCCCAACTCTTGAAACTGTGATGTCTCATCTCCAATCAAAACATCTGCTTATTGTGTCAAAAAGTCAATAATAATACCATGAATATTAATATTAATTAAAAGTTATTTGTGGCTTATTTACCAGTGCATTGGTATTTTAGTCTCTGTTTGCGAGACAAGAGTGTCGTCTCACACTTGTGCTTTTATTTGTTGTAGGTCCACCGTGGACTTAAGGGTGTGGTCCGTGACAAAGACACAGAGGCGGGTATAGCAGACGCCATCATCAAAGTCGACGACATCGATCATCACATTAGATCAGGTACATTCATGTGTTCTTACGTTACTCACGTATAATAAGCAGGGCTAATATGCTCTGCTAATCAAATGCAATTCCAAAATCTAATTAAAAACCAGTTGCGTGAAACCAAAATCACTGGTGCGTTTCCGGATGCCTTGCCATCCACAAAGTGCTTAACAAGGTAGAAATGGCATATTTTTAGCATGGCAATTTTGTCACAGAGTGCTTTACAACACTAGAATAGAATAGAATAGAATAGAATAGAATAGAATAGACGATGGCTACATGCTGATGTAGCTTACGATCCACAGCCAAAATCTCCTGTCAGTCAGTGGTTCTACATTTTTCTCACATGAGGGACCCCTAAACTGACAAAGATTAGACCAGGGACCCCTATTTAATAGGATTTTGTCCCACGGTCCCCCATAATAGGATTGATGCTTTTAGATGTTTTATTACAGAAAGTGTATAAAACCCATGACCAAAATAGTCATTATGTTACTTATGAATGAATTATAGCGAAAATAAATTACCCCCCATTTTTGGCTGGGGACCCCGTCCCCCTGGAACCCCCTCAAGGACCCCTGGGGGTCCCCGGACCCCCATTTGAGAACCACTGATTTAGGTCATGTGCTGAGTGTTCATTTGACTGCCATCTCTCCTCCTGCAGCGGCCGACGGCGACTACTGGCGGCTGCTGAACCCCGGCGAGTACCAGGTGACGGCCAGCGCGGAGGGCTACTACCCCTCCACCCGCACCTGCCGGGTCATGTACGACCACTACCCCACGCTCTGCGACTTCCGCCTCACCAAGACGCCCAAACAGAGGCTGAAGGAGATTCTGGCCAAGGGGGGCAAAATCCCCAAGGACCTGCAGCTCAGGCTGCGCCAGCTACGCCTCCGCAAGCTTCGTGTCACCACCAAGGCCATCAACCAGAGACGCGCTGCCGCCGCCGCTGCCAGGAGAGCGAGGAGCGAGTGAGGTCAGGATGAGGAGTTGGGTTGAGCTTTGGTCGGTGGGGCTGCTCATCTCTCGCCAGCTCACGCTTCCTGGTTCACGAGCGCTTTGTCTCGGTGCTCCCTGTCCCAGTTCATGTTTATAGATACTGTATAACACGCAGACAATACTTGAAACAAAACACGGTTACAAAAACGGGGAAACGACAATCTACTGACTTGGTCCTAGCACACAGTAATCGCGATAGGGTTTCCGAGAGAGTGAACACTGACGCGGAGGTCCTTTCTTCAAGACTCTGGTGACAACCTAGTCTCAACGCCAGACCCATGAGAGTTCTTATGCTGATACACTACGTTACTGCATGCTGCAGATCACTCTCTGGGTCTGGGACACTCCTCTCACTAAACTGGGGGCAGAATCTTGGCCAGTGATTGGTGACTGGTGGATTCACCATTCACCAATCAGTAACGACTTTGCGATCAGGGAGGCCCACCCACCCTAAGACCGCCCATCTAACCCACCTGCTTGCCTGGCTCCTGCAACATCGAGCAATTTCAACCACTCTCTCATTGGTGCTAGGACCTGTCACTCATTCCATTTCAAACCCCTAGACCCGCCCTCAGATAGCAGCTGTGGCTGTGAAGTGGCACAGACTCATTTGTGTAGTATGCGGAGCGCAGCGAGTCAACGTAATATTTGAGTCTGGAGAGAGACTAGTGACAACCTAACTGCCCATAAGCTTCAGACTGACAGCCAATAAGACAAATCCCTGAGCTAGGGTGACCGTGACACTTAGGCCCAAGTCGTGTCACAGTCAAGGGCTCAAGTAGTCTCTTAAAACAGACGGTTGGCTCCCGCAATTTTCAAATGCTTCCGCTTACTTTACTTCAAGCTGGGAAACCTGGTCAAAACGGAAAGGGAAACTAATAATAATGAGCGGGTAAAATAATGAGCGATAGGGGGACGTCCCGGATGTCCCACCTAGAGGCAGGTGATTGGTGATTGGTGATTGGTTCAAACTTCCTCCGGTCTGAAGCGTCATCAACTGCCTTTGACCAGGCTCACAGTGGGTGTGAAGTACAGACTGTATCTGCATTCACAGAATGTAGAAGAGGCAGTCTGGCACATTGATATTGTTAAAGAAGGGTAAAGCGTTATTTGTTCTCTTTCACCATCCAGATGTTTCCAGCTGTTTGCTTCTCTAATTAGGATGGTAATGGTTTCCCACATGTTGTTGTGGTGACAGAGAACATGAGGGTGTTTTCAGCTGTGAGCGGTATCTCCATTCTTTATACAAGTGCTCCTCTAATTGTTTGAGAGTTTTTGACCGTGGTTACGCCTGTCTTTTCAAAGCGATTCCACCCACGCGCGTCATTTAAATGTTTAATTTGAGTTTGGATGTGTGGATGGATTTATTGTTCCCACGCATTACTTCCTGGAAAAATGGCATTTGGTGCATTTGAGCACGGGAGGTGTGCTTGAAGGTGGCCACAATGCTCCCTGTGAAATCCAAACACAATGTGAACCAGGTAACCACCAGGTAATTCTGTGCTATGGCCAGTGTTGGGCAAGTTACTTTCAAAATGTAATATACTACATATTACTAGTCACTTTCATTTGAAAGTAATATGTTACTTTACAATATTACTGTCTGTGTAGAGTAACTCGTTACTTATTACACTACTTTTGGATTACTTTCACCAAAACAACAGCAGCAGCAGAACGGCATTGCCGCCACGGAACCATCCCGAAAAATAATTTCAACCGTCTTGA
Organism: Poromitra crassiceps; assembly: GCF_964638095.1. Lineage (NCBI taxonomy): Eukaryota > Metazoa > Chordata > Actinopteri > Beryciformes > Melamphaidae > Poromitra > Poromitra crassiceps. The sequence continues at coordinate 39,371,839 of NC_139634.1, read as the reverse complement.
AGTCAGTGTAAACAATCCAAAATTCGAAATGTTATCATTTCCTTTGTTATTGTCATCTATAGTGGCTATTTGCATAAAAACACACGGTTTGATTAGGAAATGATTGTAAATAAACTCAATTTGTAACTTGAGTTACTTGACAAAGTAACAGGTATAATATTCCTGAAATCCTATAAGTAATAAGTTATATTACTGAGTTACTGCTAAAAGTAATATATTACATGTAATATGTTACTTTTGTAATGAGTTACCCCCAACACAGGCTATGGCACAGTAAGAAATGTAGGCCTACTTACTGTAGGCTATATCTCCTTACCTCTTTAAGGAGATATATATATATATATAACTGAACCTTGCCCTTCAATTTAACCTCCGGAGAAGCTCCTGCAAACAGAGACCAAAGCAGAGGATGAGAAGTCCACAGAATGGTTCATTAAAAAGAACAATTCCACCGCAGGCTAGAAATAGCACTACATTATCAAGGCAAAAGTCCATGGACCAAATAACTGGTGAGCTGTTTTCATCCAGACGACAGCTCTGCTGTGATGGTAAGAATGAGCACTTTCATAGCTCCATATCTAAATGAGAACAAAACAGTGAAGGATGTCAAAACGAAAATAACATCCAACCACGACTGCTATATGAAAACAGCAAACCAGAGAAGAAACACTGATTTCAAAACTTGAGAATACATTGTCTTTATAAGAAAGGTTATATTAATAATGTATTTTATCTGACTCTTATATCTCGCTGTCAAAATGCTGGCATTTGGATAAAATGTCCTTGCAAGTCAAGAGACCATTATAAATGAACTCTAAATAAATCTATGCTTAAAGAAATGTCAAACCATGTTGATTTTTGTCTCTCTGCAAACATACATCATTACCATGTTGCACCATAGAACTGTATGTCTACAATAGAAAAGCGTGAACGATTTTATCTAGGGAGGGCAGTGGTTCTCAAATGGGGGTTCGGGGGACCCCCAGGGGTCCTTGAGGGGGTTCCAGGGTGTCCCCAGCCAAAAGGGGGGTAATTTATTTTGGCTATAATTCCATTCATAAGTAACACAATGACTATTTTGATCATAGGTTGTATACACTTTCTGTAATAAAACATCTAAAAGCATCAATCTTATTATCATATGGCGGACTGTGGGACAAAATCCTATCAAATGGGGGTCCGTGGTCTAATTTCTCTCAGTTTAGGGGTCCTTCGTGTGACTTTTTTTTAGAACCACTGCTCTAGGGTTGTCTACAATACACTCAAGTGTAATTCTCTGTTGACACACTAGATGGTGCTATCATACAGCTCGTCAGCTCCACCCTTTTATCCATGAAGAAGGAAGCCTCAGAAACAAACTTATCAGGCAGAACTGTGTCAAACAACTGCAATTAAGGGCCATGAATTAAAGGTATGATTTCATACTCTATAGATAGATGGTAACATTTATCTTCATAACATTTAGCCTACTTAGGTCACAGCGACTGCTAGTCCTAGAAATAAGGTATCTGGAGTTGTCAACGGCCTGTGTTCAGGGGGCGAAAGCGCCTAGCCTAGGTAAACCCAGCCCCCACGTGACCTGCTCTCTCAGTTCCCAGTCACTAGTCATAGTGACTGAGAACAGGTCTGAGAGCAGGTCACGTGGGGGATGGGTTTACCCAGGCTAGAAAGTGCCCACATTGGAAATGTGGAATCTTTTTGTAATCGCCTTTTAGAGTGAATGTCACTTCTCTGTCATGCCCAGTGTCTACAAATCCCCAAGGCGTGGGTGGGGGTTGATTGCAGATTTTACCTTTATTTTAATTTTTAGCTCTTTATTATTATAATTACTACTGAATTTACACATTTCTGTCATTGAATATATAGCATTATGTATATGCTATCCCTTTCTTATTATTGTATGCTGTAACTTCAATTGGAAACAAAAGCCCAAAACCTTCAAAATAAAAGCCCAAAAACACACATCTGTAAGGTATTGTTACTATGCATCAACATGAGCAACAGTTTGCACTGCCAGCAGGCTAGCAGCAGCAGTATGAGGTATTAGAAGTTCTTATACTGCTAATTTGCTAGTAATTTACTATTACTAGTACTACAGTATAGGACGAATCAGCGTGACATCACTTGCCACCCGAAATGCGGACCCCGCGGCAGTTATGAGTTGTGCCAAACAAACATTAATATCTCAAAAACTATACATCATCACATCGCTTATATTTTGACATTCTGAGTGAGAGCAGAAGTAGCTCAAGAGTTTGATGTATAATACATGCATGCCGTGTTAAAGTTGTGTGAACTGTCGCAGTTTTTTAAATGTAAACTGAGTCAGCTGGCTAGAGTCAGACATTCAAGCCTCCCAAAGCTCACGCTCATGCTCGGCTGATCCCTCATATTACTGCAGCTATACGTGCCAGCAGTCTCTACTCCACTCTAGCAGTTTTATACACTTATGGTCTTTTGCTCTATTACTCCTTCTACTAATACTACTATAACTTCAGCTACTTGAAACAATTAAATTACAAATAAGCGTTTCTAGTTCATTACTATTATAAATGTGAATTGGACGTCTATTTCTACATCCATCAAAAAGCTACTAACACTCAAATAAAAAACAGTAAAACAGCAATTTATTTCCCAACATTTACTCAATACACTGTACAAAATACATCTTCACAAATATTTCACACTGACAAAAAATATATTATTAGCATTGTATCCAAATAAAAACTAAAAACTGGGAGCGGGAGGCAACAAAAAACAAGACTTTTTACAGTCCCACAAGAGACAAAGGTCAATTGTTTTCACAGAAAACGTGGAATTTCGATTTTACAGTGTGTGACGCATTTGCAGTGTTAAAACCGATCAAAATAATAATACACAATCCATCACTGATTACTGGATGAATGTGTGTGTGTGTGTGTGTGTGTGTGTGTGTGTGTGTGTGTGTGTGTGTGTGTGTGTGCGTGCGTGCGTGCGTGCGTGCGTGCATGCGTGCGTGCGTGTGAGGAGAGACATGGCGATTGTAGCTTCATTGGCTTAATGCTTCAGGTCAAGGGAGGGAAGAAGTGGACAGAAGGCCGACGTCCTGCTTGGGTCTTCAGAAGAAGTCCCAAAACCTTGTAGGTCGAGCAGAAGTGGTCGCCCCAAAGGCAACGCTTCAAGGAGTCCCAAGATGGCCGACCGCATGCGGCCTAGTGTCCGTGTTGACGCTGCTGGTTGTATTGGTGAAGTTGGTGGTGGTAGAAAGCACGATATGGGCCGTTCGCCTTCATCACAAAGTGTTGAAACGTAGGCCTCATGGACATATCTGACAAGAGAGCACAGAACACAATTACCATCTCTAGCCATACCAATACACCTGCTGTGAGAACAGCTGTAGACACGAGGCATAAACAGAAACACCTCAGCTAGGCCTGCACCATATGCAAATCATCATCATCATCATCATAATATTGGGATTATACTGACAAATGTTGAAATTGCGCTATGCGATATGATTTTAGTGGGAATGGTAATTTTTCTATTTCATTTTTACTTCAAATAATTTATAATAAGGTGTCTGGCGGTTCCGCGCGTTGCACATTTGCTTCGTTGCTCAGCGGGGGGAGCTGTGCGAGCAAGAGGCATGCTATAAATTAGCTTGCAAAGCGCCTGGTATTTCTAGTATAATGTGATGTGATTTTTACTGGAGTCTGAACCAAACAAGCATGTTCCCTCACGCCTGGAGAAGATGATTTGATTTATAAGCCAGGGCATCTCTGTAGCACCACAATGCTTCATCTAATGTTATGTTGTGACACATTTGACCTTGATCAAATCACTGCAGCTCCTGCGATTTGGATATTGCCCTTGGCCATATAGAGAGCCAAAGTGAAACGTCACTTCATGCTTCAGCACTGTACCAGAGATTTTCATCCGCCATTTATTTTCCTATAGACATTTCGTAAAATGCTTATAAAACTAGTTTTACTTGGTCAAACCAAACGGTTCAGATATATTTAGAAACAGGAGAGACCGCATAACATTTAGCTCTGACCAAAACGTAAAAAACTGCGGATTTAAAGAAAATATTTTTTCTACGTTTTTTTTTTTTAAGTTTTGGTCTGAGTGAAATGTTCTATGGTCTCTCCCGATTCTAAATATAGCTGAACCGTTTGGTTTGAACAAGTAAAACTATTTTTATAAGCATTTTACAAAATGTCTATGGGAAAATGAATAACGGATGAAAATCTCTGGTACAGTGCTGAAGCAGTACTGTAAGTAGGCGGTCGCTTTGCCTCTCTATTGCGATTTGGATTTGACTAATTGTGCAGCCCTAACCTGGACTGGATAAAAGCAACCAAAAAGGTACCGTTCATGCATCCTCCTCTGGGTCCTCCTCGGACGGGGCCTCTGAAGCCTTGCTCTCCCCTGCTCCCTCCTCTGTGGAAGCCTCCTCCTCGGTGGGGTCCTGCTCCTCCTCTCATGTCACCACCCCAGTAGCCGCCTCCTCCTATGTCGCTGCGGGCCCCCTGGGCCGGGCGGGCGCCAGTCGCACGAGGGCCCCCGCCCGCGTTGAAGGGCGGCGCGTGGTGGGGAGGCGGTGGGTGGCTAAAGCGGGGGCCTCCGGGCGTGGCGGTGGGCCGGTAGCCGTTCATAGGCATCTGCATGTTCATGCTCATGTCTCTCATGTTGTTGATACCAGGACCATCATGACGCAGCAGACCCGGGTTCACTAAAGAACAGAAAACATGTTAAAAACCTCCAATAGTGCAGGTGGACATCAGACTGTGTCAGGTGGGAGAAGAGATGTGCTGTGGTCAAATTGTCTTTTTTTTTGTTTAGGAAGGTTGCTAACTGAGTGAAATGACCTGTTAGTACATCAGTGGCAGCCATGATAAGAGCTGTTTGAATTGTCTAAAATGCTAAGGAAAGGAGCTTCAATGCTTCCTGACTTAGCTCCTTTAGCAGAGGATACACTGACTGGACCATCCTTTAAGAAAGGAAAGCTGATAATGGTAGCCCCTTGTGCCGGCACAGCGACTCACAAATTGGCATAATTCGGCCCTTCACGAAAACATTAAGATAAACATAACGGGGACAATTCGAGCGCAACCATGGAGTAGAGGCTGAGTTTACCTGGTGGAGGAGGGCAGTTCTGGTTCTGTGTCTGCTGCAGGGAGCCCAGTAGCTGTTTTGTCTTGTCGGAGAAGTCCGGCTTCTTGCGGAGTTCCTCAGTCGACTGGTTCCCCCGATCACCCTGGAGGACAAAGACAGCTATGATCATCAACACAGCACAACTAACAACGGCCATGCTTCCATCCAAATGCCTAGCCAATTTGAAGCCAACATGTGAAATGGCAGAAAAAACAACTATTGATCTATATTCAAAATGGGTTTCCATCGCTCTTTATTGCATATACATTCTTTGTCGACAAAAATCTGAAAACATTTCATGCCATGCGCCATGATGCCATGATGCCATGATGCCATGCAGAACCTCTGTTGACAACACCTCAAAGTTAAAATGACAAGGATCTTATTTACTGTACCATGATAGATGAGGACAGCTCCTGCACGTTGACAGTGGGAGGAGCCACAGTGTTTGAGACGGCGTTGGTGGCTTGGGGGTTCCTGGTGCCCAGGTTGTGCATGAGGTTGGCCAGGACGGCCGGCAGCTTGGAGCCCTCGGCCTGGGTGCTCTGCTGAGGCGTGACGTCCATGGAGTTCATTGGTGTATTCAATTCATCCAGGGGGATGAGACGGGGGGGCGTGGCTTCATATGGCTCTGGGTCTGGCTCATGTGGACTGTCAGGCACACTGGAGGACAGACGGAGCAGGAAATAAGTTAGACAAGTGTCCAAAAGTTCAAAGTTTCCAGTCTGTTGCATGGAAAGCAAATACATTTTGTCATTTCTGTTGTCTGATAATATTCCCTTTTCTTAAGCTGTAATCATTTCTATATCGTTCTGTTTGCAGGACTGAAAACTTCATGCAAATTGTTCACTATATTTACAAGAAACTGAAACTCGCCCTGATTATTGATTATTACCGAGTGATTTCTTTGATTCAAAAGAGTCTACAGAATATTTTCTTCAACGTGTCAATATGCCAGGTTTTTAGTCAAATTGCGACGAGTCCGCCTCTCTCTCCTACCTCTCTTTGCTGAGGTAGATCTCCTGCAGGATGTCCATCTCACGCTCCCTCTGGGTGAGCGTCTCGGTGCTGTTGGCCCCCGAGGTGACCAGGCTGCCGGTGAGCGTGAGGGGCCGGAGGGGCGTCCAGGGGACCCTCTCCTCCATGGTGTCGTGATAGAGCCGACATTCCCTCTCAAACTTCTGCCTGGCCATCATCAGCTCTGGTTTGTCCTGCTTGATCTTGTTGACGTTGACTGTGAAGCACAAGAGCGGAAAATCATCATTAGGACAATAATTGTGTGAATAATGGCTATCTGCAGGTTCCAGAAAAAACGTGAAGCTTTGCATTTAGAAAATGGCTCACCTCTCTCGTTCTCATCTCGGTGAAAGTAAAAGTATTCTTTTAGCTGCTCCTCTTCAGCCCAGTGAACACACTTCTTCTTCTTGTGCTCCTTCATAAAGCCTTCATCGTTGCCACGGGGCTTCTCACCTAAAAAACAGCAAGACCCAATGAGAGAGAGGAGTGCAGGGAGCAAAATCATCATCATCATCTGAGCTGTGTTTGTTTCTCTGTCTGTCTGTCTGTCCCACTGATGACATCATCAATGATGTCATAAACCACTGTGACATCATTAGTGATGTCATAAACCACTGATGACATCAGTCCCAATGATGACATCATCAGTGATGTCATAAACAACTGATGACATCATCAGTGATGTCATAAACTACTGATGACATCAGTCCCACTGGTGACATCATCAGTGATGTCATAAACAACTGATGACATCATCAGTGATGTCATAAACCACGGTGACATTATCAGTGATGTCATAAACCACTGATGACATCAGTCCCACTGATGCAGTGATGTCATACACAGGCAATGTGACATCACTGATGATGTCATCAGTGACACCCACACACGAGAGAGACTGAGGGAGAGAGAGGAGAGGGAGAGAGAGGTGAGGGAGAGAGAGGAGAGGGAGAGAGAGGCGAGGGAGAGAGAGGCGAGGGAGAGAGAGAGGGCAGAGACTGAGGGAGAGCTGCGGGGGGCGAGACCGCGGAGCGGCCGAGCCTAGGAATCGAGCGCGCGTAGCACATGAAGTGCCTAGTGTTAGAAAAGCACACATATCTATCAATCAATCAATCTATTTTATATTTATGTAGTGCCATATCATAACAAGAATGATCTCAAGGTGCACATAGAGCCGTTTGTATGTCATTTGTTTGATTCCAGAAACTGTTTTTTGATTTTGTAAGGACTCACTGTTGTCGGCATGTCACGGTGATTTGGTCTATAGTGCTCAGTTTTTGTTGGCATAGATTGGAGCTTATTGGCCTGTCTGACTGGTGCTGCAGCCAGAAACAGATCCATTGGAGTTGGAAAATATCGGCATATTTGCACACACAAAAATCCAATATTGTGCATCCCTAATATTGTATAATGCATCCATCATATATTGCATATTATCTTGGTATTGTTTAAATTATTTGTTCTCATATTTTCATACTGTATTAATTTCTTTATGAAATGTCATATCATGCATATTATCTATCCATATCTTGGATCGTTCTAGTGCTGTTATTTTGCAAACCAACGATGAAGCCCCACAGATTGATTTAAATGTCACACGGATGATTTAAATGTCACAGGGATGATGTCATGGCATCTTCAAATGCATGATTGTGCTCAAGCCTTACGTTGTGCTGGGATGAGCTGGACTTTGATCTCTTCGGCAGAGTTGGACGGGGTATTGAGAGTCTTGGACTTCTTTGGTGGTGGAGCGTCTGACAGGCCGGAGCTGCTGGGGAAAAGCCAGAGAAAGAAAAAACATATTTTCAGCACTTTCTTCCACCACCTGAGGGCAGCATGCAAGCCCGTTGCAGACACCCGTGCCTGGTGTTTTAAATGTGGACACAAGGCGGCGCTAAGCTCACAGAGATCACAAGGGAAAGTGAATAATGGGACTGTACCTCGGCCTCTTCAGGACAGCAGGCTCCACGTTTTCCTTCCCTCTCAGCTGCGGGGTGGCAGGGCGCTTCGTAGGAGGGTCAGGGCCGGGGGTGTCGGTGTCCAACTCCAATCCTATAGAAAACAACATATTTGGAAGATCAGATAGTGAAATTTCACACACTTCAAAATCTAACCTTAAGCCTAAACTCATAGCTAATCACTCAATTAGTGTTTTTGGAAGGTGACGTACCTATGGAGCGGATCTTCCCGTGGCTGAGGGGAGATGCTTTGGGCTTCTCCTTCTCCTCGTCATCTCCGGTCTTCTCATTCACCTCGTGCACATGAAGCACCTTGCGTTTCTTATCTAGCAGACGAAGGGAGAGAGAGAGAGTGTTAGAAAGTCTGCCTGAGGGTTGAAGTCAGGGAGCCTCTCTTTTTTCTTTTGCACAATTTTTAAAAACAGAAAGGGACAAAAGGGAGCCATCTTTAAAGAGAGACAGGAAGAAAGGTGAAGTGACGCGTTCGTACCTGCGCAATGGGAACGGATTAAAGACATCCAGTCTTCTACCAGCTTCGCCGCCAACTTCCTCACCTCTGAAAATAAAACACAGCAACGTTGACAAAATGATACATTGTTATATTCAGGGTTCCTACACATTTTCATTTCATTTCATTTTCATTAAAAACATTCCATACTTTTCCAGACCTTGATTTGTTTTGAAGATTTTGTCTGATGTTCAATATGATGTACACTGTACATCATAATAATACTGTACATCTTTAATAATTATAATTTCCTACCCTGCTATTTGCATACTGTACATTGTACAGTATGCAAATAGCAGGGTAGGAAATTATTATTATTATTATTTTCTGGACTTGTAAAATATGTTTTGGGGGCATTTGGGATCATTCCCAGGGCAATTTGATCACATGTTGGGTTCTTCCATGTTGCATCATGACAGACAATCAATGACTCTTATCCAAACATATTTTATTTTTAAATCACAGTTAAATCCCCATTTCCCTATAATCTCAACAACACTGTCTTGCATGTTATGTTATGTATTTAGCAGAAACGTTTCAAATAACATGTAGACCGACAGTACAGGTATATGTCGCTATGCGGTCTATCCTCCAACCCACAAAGTAGACTCTTGGGACAGCTTTTTTAGGCCCTGTGCAGACTGGCCATTTTCAAGTCACGCTTTGCACAATGAGTAACATTAAAAGACAGAAAGTGAACTCTTTATTTTACAGGGGCATCTAAAAAAAACTCATCCCAATTCCAAGGGCAATTTTCGGTTTTTTTTTAGGGGCATTTTGTCCCGAGCCCCAGCTAATTTCCTACCCTGGCAGATAACTAGGTCATATCACTGTATAGATGAAGATTGTTCTTCACACTCAGCCACACATATCAGAATATGTGAAATGATTGCCGGGGTTCCTACATGCTTTCCATTTTATAATTCCATTCAATATTTTTCCAGGCAGACCCTTTATTGCTGACTGGATGTGATGTTGGTGCAGGGTATAACGCATGCTGACAGAGGCTGGGTCATAAGAGCATCCCTCTATCTGAACATTATTCTGATCATCAACACAAACTGCCCCCCCCCCAATTCCCAAACTATTCAAGACCTGAAAATGATCAAAATCATTTTTTAAACTTTTCCAGACTTTCCAAACCTGCACAGGGACGCTGTGTATTCAGAGGTGGTACGTGCACAATCAGGCTACACTATGTGAGAGTCTGGTTTGACGTGGGAGGAAACTCACCCTTGGTCTCTCCATGCTTGATCAGTTGCCTCACCAGCTTGGGTGTGTCGTTCTGCGAGAGGAAGACAGAAACAAGTGAGACACTGCTGCACCGTGGTCTGTACAGCACACTGGACACAACAGCCCCAGTATACCCTATTTGTTCTGCCCCCCACCCCCCACCCCCCACCCCCTCTCCTCCCTCGCTCCCCCCATCTCTTTCTTTCTCTTCCCCTCTCTCTAATATAAGATTGTTGAATCCTGTTTATTGATAGTGCTTAGCTAGACCTAGCTAGACATAATCTATGTAAAACCCTCTGAGACATGCTTGTGATTTAGGGCTATACCAATAAACCTGACTTGACTCGGAGGTGGGTGTTGAGTGGTGAGACCGTACCTCTGTGTGTCGGAGGTGTTCCAGCGTGAGAGGCAGCTTCTGCAGCGTGAGCAGGATGAGCTGCAGCGGAGGCCTGTCCTCTGAGGTGTTGGAGGGGGTCAGCCAGGCGTTCAGCCGCTTGTAGCCACCCTCTTGCATAAACCTGAGGGAGAGACAGAGGCTGTCACTAAAGCCCACTCAGATAAACCTGAGGAGGAGAGTTTGAACCCTGTCCTCTCATCCTTTTCCATTCCACGGGGGACAAAAATAACATTTGAAACAATGTTCTCTTTTGTAAAAACTCTTGGCTACATTTTAAATTAGCAGCTTATAAGCTACTTGTGTAAAAAATCAAATTAAATGAAAGTATACTTTCATTTAATTTGATTTTTACACAAGCAGAAGTCAACTTTCAGCAAAGTATGTCGGCATTTTCCCCCACCCGTGTAAAATATAGTACAGTTAACCAAGAGTTGTAGTACAGAGAAAGCAAAAGGTGGGCTTACCCGTTCAGATCATCGTGGGATTTGGTCTGCAGCAGGAAGTTCAGGTCGTTGCATGTACTGACCATCTTGGTGGAAGAATTGGTCAAGCTGGACAGAAAGAAATCAAAGGTATGAAGCTACTGCCTGGAGTAAGATAACATATGGTTTAGTTGAGCGGTGTGTGATGTACAATCATCTGCCCCTCTTACCTGTACACCTTTGGGACTCCCTCCAGGCTGCAGAGCTCTCCATATTTACCCGGCAGCGCCCCCATCGTCTTCAAAACCTCTCTGGGCTCTACTGGCTCCCCTGACATATCTGTAACACACACACACACACAATGTGGTTTATTAGTACTTTTTCCATGCCAACAAGATGCATTCTGGCATTTACATGCTATATCATTTGTCTGGAGGAGTAGGTATTTATGTGGTATTTAGTTTTACACTGGAAGTTCTTTTTTTTTGCCTGCCAAATGGACCGGGAAGCTCCATGCTACAAGAATAGATTAAACTCTAAAGTGTAAACCAGAAGTGATTCAAAAGAAAGAAAAAGAAAAAAAGTCGACCACTCAAACGCCTTTCTATCAAGGAAATACCATGACAGAAAACTGAGCCATAACATCCAAATCACAGACACCTACACACCATGTTCTTGACAACAAGGTCACCTAAACAACACCCAGATTATGAAGTCAGATGTTTGCCTGCCAAATTGGCTGTTAGAGGCTGCTCCTTGGAACAACGAACCCCCACCGCAATCTACACTTCAACATTGTGTGTTGTTGAAACTCAGGGTGACAGTCAGGACTTTTCAGCCCTGAATAGACCCAATCCTCCTCGCTTTGTCTGGCTGACAGCTGTATATGCTTTGCTCGGTCTCCAGTCCGGTGCTGGGTGCCTTGGTTTTGCTACCAGCCGGACAGTTAGAACGGTACTGTATCACATGTAAACAAAGAAACTGTCTGATGTCACATAACATTTATAGCCTAAGCTAATTTGCAATGTTTGTCCCTACATACAATATGTAATAACACCATAACCTTTGCCTCACTGCAGTGCAGGCACAACTCATTCCCCCTACTGAACTAGCAGCCTGCGCCATGTTTAACATTGACTTTGTGGCGGCTACATGTGGAACAATTGTGATATTTACAGGAATTGGGTCATGTGCACTGTGCAGTGTTGTGGAGGTCTGAGGCTATAGGCTACATAAACTTCTACTACAACAGTTATATGGGGAAGACCAAACTGATTCCTCACATCATGACACTTGGAATTAATTAATATCTGCCAATTAGTGCAGGTCTTCTAAATAAATTGATCAATTGGCAATAAAAACTATACCATTATCAAGTTCATACACATAGCCTACATATCTTAAAAATAATGTGGTTAAGACTCAATCCAAGCAGTTATTGTATCGGGATGAACACCACGAACCATGTGGAGATTATTCATAAAACATTTGGATATAATAATTATTGTTTGGATCACATTTTTTCAAAGACCCTATAGACGGTTTTCACGGAATGGTCAGTCCTGCACTTGAATGTTTTTTTTTTGCTTTTATGTCCATAGCAAACACTGCAACAGGAAGTGAGCGGGGGTTCAATTTAGAATGTTTTTGTTGTCAAGTAAAAAGCGTCTAGACCTTTTTTGACATAATGCCAAACATCCAACACCTTTGAGTCACTGGCCAAAATACGGGTAGAACATTAGCTACATCCTACTGATTTACAAGCATTTCAACATTTTCCTAGAATAACCCAGTAATTTTTCTTGGTTGGTTCATATAATCTGAATTCAATTCATTGATGTTTTTTCACTTGATGATACTATATTAATGGGGGGGGGGTTATTGATTTCTATTGTTTTTAATATTTGACCTATAACCTATAGGGAAAAACATTGCGAATTAGCTTAGGCTAGAAATGTTATGATATGTGACACTAGACTGTTTCCTGTCAAATGTTCCATGGTAGAAATGGCTTGAGTGTAGTGGTCATTCCGTGAATCGATGGTTGAAAGTCTTCAAAGTAGCTGGAATCTGGGTGGTGGTTCATGGCTGTTCACTTCCTCAGTGTTGGGGCGACATTGTTGGCCAGATCATGGTCCTTACATTCTTCTTGCGATTTGGATGTTGTGGTTGTTGATCGAATCTTGACAAAACTATTTCCGTGGATGTAGCACTTTCCTGTGTGAGCTCATAGCTAGCATTTTGTCTAACGGCAAGCTAAACAGCTAGCTCGCTAGCAGTTAACGTATCCAATTTACGACTCATTTTCATTTGATAGATTTTGCTCCAATTTCGCTTCAACATTCCAAATGGAACGCCAATTACGTCCAATTTCGCTTCAACATTCCAAATGGAACGCCAATTACATTGACTGCTAGCCGTCTAACGCTAACAGCTAACATAGTTGTAGCTAGCCGGCAAGCTAGCTAGCGCGCTAGCCGACCAGTTACAACTCATTTCATTTGACGAATTTCTGTCCAATTTCGCTTCAAAACCAACTTACTATTGTTACTATAGGTCCGGCAGCGTCTCTGGGATAGTGTAGTGTGCTTTAACGTGTGCATTTTATTACTTCGAGAAAAAAGCACATGAATCTGAGTAGTGTTGTTCCTCTTTCACAAGTCAGCATGGGGTCTCGACGGCTCCTACACCTACACAGGTTACTTCCGGTTTATACTGTTTGACGTCACTGCCGGTGTTTGTGGAGATTAGCCAATAAACGCAAAAAGAAGATTATTTTTTATATATAAATTTAGCTGATAATATTTATACAAAATGGCGACTGGGCGATGTCAGTCAGATAGATGACTTTATTTGTTTTTATTGAGATGAAAATCATTGAGATTAGGCTATAATTTAAAGATTCTGAGAATCATGGTGCGTTCCTTTATCGCAAAATAACTGGGATGTGGAGGCTAAATGACATCACATCCGTTTTGTTAGCGTTCCATTTGCAGAAAACTTGAGCTGGGAAGTTCACTGTTCATTGGTCAGATCCAGTCGCTAGCCAGGCTAGCCATTGCCATTGTTAGCAATAAAATTGACAACATGGCATTTCGCGGCAATTTGCGCATACAAACACTGCAGCCTCATGTCCACACAGATAGATGTTAGGCAGTGCTGTGTGTACAGCTGATTTAATGAGACACAAACAAAACAGAAGTGCTAAACAACATTACTACGATTATACTACTACTGTTGTTGCGCGGCGCAGCCATCTTGGATTTTTGAGGTTGGGGCTGCTGAGACTCCTACGAGTTTGGAATGGGACATACCAGCTCTGATGACGTCACCGCCCAGCTCATGACCTTTGAAGTCGTAAGATTACCAGTCCCCAGTTATAAAGGAATGCACGATCAGAATTCTGAAAATAAATTTAGAATTCTGACGCTCAAACTCAGGCTCCATTGCCGTTGCCACCCAGTGACCACATGTAGGAAAATAAGGAAAACTTATTTGCTAATTGTAGCAAATATGTTCATATTCTCGCTTGTGGCGTACGAGTCGTACGGGGGCTGTAACAGAGATGATTACAATGAGCTGAATTAGTTCCCTGTAAATAACCCTGTTTTATATCACCCTTGATCAATTCTCTGTCTACATACGTGCACTGCCAAGAGTAGCGGCAGCGTTATAAACCATAGATATATGGTTTATACACTGGCGTCTTTCATGCAGGCTAGCAAGCGTATTGCTGTCTGAGGCAGAGAGGGGCGGGTTATGCCTTCGCATATAGCCTTCGCCATCATCCGAAAAAAAATATCGCTTACGGTAAGGGGACAGAAACGTTATTATAATACATCCATGGTCAGAAAGGGCTCACCACTCCGAGCCCTCATTCACTTTGCGATTTCACCGGGGAACATCCCTAAACCCTCACTCCCTTCACGTGAACGTGCTAAAGGGGGTGAGTCAGAAGGGTGCGGATTGGAATTGTGCCCTTTATTCTGGAAAAGCCCCCGGAAGCCACATGGGCGTTTATTTTGAAAAACGGCGATCGGAAATTCTCTTGTCCATTGATCCGTGCTGCGCGCTTGACGCACCGGCTGACAGACAACAGGTGAGCGGGAGTTCAATATGTCCGCAGAGAAACACGGTGATCGCCTCGGGAAAACACAGCGGGATTAAAACGGGTGACGAGACGAGAGGACGGCAACAGCAAGCCGAGGTATTTTACACGTTTTCTTCTATTTTCCTCTGAGTCAGGAGCTGCTGTCTGGTTCTCCACAACACAACACAGACAGCAGACAGCCCGCAGCACCTCTTCTGACTGTGGCTTTCTAGTGACGAGATGCAGTTTAAAATGACACTGCCATGAAATACAGACACCTGTCTGAGAGTGTTATTTGAAGAAAATGCTGCCATGTGATACTAAAGTTTAACATACATATTTCAGATAGGCTACACTTCAGAATATAACACATTTCATATACAACAAATGTACTATAGTTTGGATCTCATCTGGGTCCACATGCTATCCAAATTATGGACCCTTTCAGTTGTGTGTGTGGACCTTGTTGTTGTCAACATTAATTCACTCTCGAAAACGCCAATATATCTGCATGTCCAAATGCCCAAATTACAATTTGTTTCTGTACATTTTGAAACACATTTTGCAATCTATTGTTTTGGGTACAGTTGTGAGCAACTATTAAATCAATGCATTTACAGCGATCCAGTAACTAAAGTAGGATTTTCCAGTGTGATGAAAACAGCCTGAGACAGACTAACCAGAGGCAGACAGATGGCTGATAAACAGACAATGTGTGTCTGACGTGTAAAAGGATGTTTAGTCTGTGTAGTGATGTTTTATTTGGATTCTCCAGGGATCAGATGCAGCCATGTCTTCTCCTCCTCCCTCTGCTACTGCTATCCTGAATGGAACTGGGTTGAGAGAAGAAACATAAGTTACGCATATGGGTAAGATTATGATGATGATGATGATTTTGGGCACCAGCCTCGTGGGTTTTGCTGACTGCGATACCTTATTCCTTATACTCTTTATATTCCTTATAACCTAGTCTCTTTGTGTCGATTTAGGATTTCCAAACTTCAGTGCAACCAAGCCAAACATTTATACTTTAATTAATTTGCTGTAGGCTATATGCTCAAATTACCTTTATTTATTAGTTTTGTTTCAACTTACTATTGAATCTGGTATGCTTACAACAGTATGTATGTAGGCTACCAATCTGGGAACCCATCGGTTAAAAAAAAAAGTATATATTTTTCGTCGGAAGTCTGTCTCGAGAGATTAGTAGGCTACTGACCCAGACCGAGGCCATTAACACCTGGCATTAACATGCGTTTTCTGCCATCAGATTGCAATCAGATTGTACTTGACCACATTAACCTGATTCCATTTACACCTGGCGTTAACATGCGTTTTCTGCCATCAGATTGCAATCTAATGGCAGAAATGGTTGTCCTCTCAATCCGCATAAAGTTGCTGTATACAGTAGGGCTGGGTCGGTTTGAAAATTTTAAAACCGGTTCGATATTGCCGTCTAAACCGGATCGAACCGGTATACCGATTTTTTTTGTAATTAAAAAAAAAAAAAAAAAAAATTTCAAGCAGGGCTCCCGAGTGTGGCCCATAACTGTCTGTAGTGCAACTTCAGTCCACCTGATAGCGATAATACACCTCTAAGCTGGTATTGTCAACCAGCAATGATACTGAATAAAAAGAAGCAGGACACCTGACCTGTGTAACAAACACCCTGTATTTATTTCTCATAACTATTCAGCTCAACTTTTCTTCTAAACATCAAAATAATAAATGAAATAAGACTTCTGCCTATAGTGCAACTTGAGAAAAAGGCTAATAAAAACACAAGCAGTGCAATCAGAATGGATTGGCTTACAGCTGAGCTGCCTTATAAACTTCAAAACTCACAAATTCACACAATATAGGGCCTAGGCATGGGTCGGTTTGAACATTTTGAAACCGGTTCGATATTCCCCAAAAAAACGTATCAAAGCGGCTGCAGTTGGTGGCGATAATGCACCTCTAAGCTGGTATGCTGCCAACCAGCACGAACACTGAATACAAATAAGCAGAACCTTTTAACTGTAACAACACACTGTTTTTATTTCTCATAACTATTCAGCTTAACTTTTCTTCAAACATCAACATAATAAACAAAATAAGACTTTTGCCTACTAGTGCAACTTGAGAAGAGGCTAATACGAACAATAGTGCAATCAGAATGGACTGGCAAAAAAAAAAAAAAAAAAAAACTTAAAAAAAAAAAATATATATATATATATTTTTTTGCACGTGATCAAACCGGTTTGGGCTCGTATACCGAACCGAACCGGTAAAACCGGAAATCGACCCATGCCTAGTATACAGATTGAGAGGACACATTGCATTTACACTTGTGTTCAATGTGTACACAATGCATCCCTGACCACCTCCGGAGGTGCTTTGGCCGATCAGATTGCAATCCTTCTTCAATGTGTTTTGGGGGTGTTTAAACACAATCCGATGGCAGAAAACACTTGTTAATGCCAGGTGTAAATGGCCTCACCCAGTTACGCACTTTTACGGCGAAGTGTCTCCTGTACCTTTTTAATGTCATGGCTGTTGACTATTTTCTTGGTCGTGTTGTGTGTGATTTGTATCCTGTCATGTGATCTTTAAACTGTTGTAAACCTGCTTGCAAAGCAAAATTCACCTTGGGGACAAACAGGCATTGAATTAAATACACGAACCTCCGTTCAAATGCTAGTGGATTAGCATGTTAGCATGGTGTCAAACAAAACAAACAAAAAGGGCTTCAATCAGTGCCCTTGCTGGCAAAATCTCTAACCTGGCAGGATGACAGGTTAGAGATACTTTTGAGTTTACTTTAGAGATACTTTTGAGTCATGTGACTTTTGTTTACTATCAAAAAAGTAGAGACCGCACACTAGTGCGTAGAGACCTTCTCCCAGTAGATTTATTGTACGCAAGTTTCTTATGAAGATCGCAATGATCCACTGGGAGTAAGTGTCTATGCAGTGTGCAGACTTCTTTCCCTCTGTTGCTCTCTGATCATGTGTTTGTGCTGCACCTGCAACACAGACAGACAGAGTGGATGTGTGTGCTGCCGTTCTGCTGTTTGTGCTTTTGTTTACTAGGCCTGGTTTGCTTGCAGTTGGGCCGTGTGAACCTTAAGAAATCAAATGCAACAAAAACGCCCAAACCTCTGCACTGTAAGTTCAGACCAAAGAAAACAAAACTGCAGGTGGGGTCGCACCTTAATCTGCCGTCACTCGCGGTCGTCTTTTAAAATAATCCTTTTACTCCGTTTGAGCCGCAGAGGAGCAAACTGAGGATGTAACGTTGTAACAGGGAGGAGACTTCACGTTGACAGAGCAGACAGGACGCTGTCATCTCTGCTCTCAGCTTCAACACACGTCATCATCTTCCTTCAGGCTTTAGCTGTTTTGTCACTCCAAACATGGCCGTCATTCATACACACCCGCCAACGTTTCCAATGCGACGACTGACGACGCGCGATTTGCAGAAGTGGGGTCTCGAGTCACATGATCACGTGTGTTTATCCGGCTCGCTCTCTGGTGTGAATCACAGCAGCTTCTCTATACTGAAGCACACACACCACGGTCAGCCTGCTATTATTGTGTCTGACCACAGCGTGACACAGCCAGGAACTGCTCCAACCCTACAATTACAGATACTTAAACTCCCTTCAATCTGCCCGTCCAGTCATCACGCTGCTCTGACTCTACTCTTCTGCCTTCTAGTTCCCCAATAGAGAATCGACCTCCCGTCCCGACTCTTATTTGCTGCTAGAATAACCTGACAACACACCTTTTCCACAAATACTTTATGTTGTCGTCGCCAACGTTGCACCTTTTCCCTCTCTCGTCTCTTTGGTTTTCTTTGTTATAAAGTCAGTTGTTTACTGACATCACCGTAAAGCAGAGGTTCTCAAATGTTTTTCAGCCAAGGACCCCTTACAAGATAGACAATATACCGGGGACCCCCTCATTCTGATTTGTGATTTTGGGCTAAGCGTAATTGTTTCCACGGTAACGTGCTTGACATTTAAATTGATAGGTTTGTTAGATTACAATGTAATCCATGAACCATTTTAGATTTAACTATGAAGCTATGAAACTATGAACCTTTAGCATGCAAAAAAAGTTGTTATTTTTATTTTGCTGAAAACTTTTCGCGGACCCCCTGGGAAAGTGCCACCGACCCCCATTTGAGAACCACTGAGGATTCTGGGTAGTTGAAGTCCACAATATTCAGCTTAACATTCCCCTCTCCCATAAAAATAATTTATTGCCCGTCTCCTCAGCTCTTAATTGTCTTATTGCTTTCGCTATCACTTCTCTATCATTATGATCATTCTTGGGTTGTTTGTTTGCGGGAATATTTTTGTATCATCTGTCATTCTGCGACTTTGTGTCTCTGACTTGTTTTGACCTCCTTAATGTTGCTTCTTCATTTTGTGTAATGTAGAAATCTGGGTTTTGCACTGCTTCTACGTCACTAGAGAAGCAGCATGTCAAGCTAAATGCCGTGTCACTATATAATAATATCATTATTTCAAAAGCCTCGAGGCTTCATCAGCTGATCAGGAATCTCGCTCTGCAACATTCCTCCCACATAGTGATGTGATGAGGCGGATCAGGCCCGGCCGACTCTCCCTGCTCCGACTTCCTCCACTGCCTCAGGCCTCGCTGACACACTTCTCATGTACTTCCAAGTTAACGTTCAACCAAAAATGAAACTTCGGTCATTATCTAGATCTGCTCACCTGGAGAAGTTTGTATGACGGCCATGTTGGCGTCTTCCTGCTGCAGTGACACACAGCTAAACCAAAGATGACCCAACTTCAACTCACTTCCTGTCATTTTGTCACGCGGGTTTTGCCCATGGCTTTCCACGGTCACGGCCACTTAGGAGGTTTTCGGCAGGTCTGAGTCTATTGGAGTCAATGGGAAAAGTCAATGTGACAGAGCCCTTCGCCCCCATATTCATTAAAGTAAATATGCGGCCCGTTCTCAGAAGCCACATATCTTCAGAATATTCTGACACTAAAATGGCATTTTTCAGACAGACTGATCAGGAGAAAGTTTTACTTGTTCAAGACCTGTCTCTATCTCAGCAACACACTCGTGAGATTTGGCAACAGGAACTCATGTTAGCAGGGAGCGATTAGCTAAAGCTAAAGCTGAAGTTTGTTGATAGTAGCTAAATCTGTGGCTATAAAAAATATTTTTAATGGAATATCTTAGTTATAAGTTGAGTTAACAAGGGGCAGCTTTGTGTATATATGTGTGGAGTTTGGGAACTCACGATACTCTATTTCAAGTTAGCTTGCTAGGTCAGCACTAACCCCGACGTGTCACCAGGCACAGTCCTCTCACAACACGTCAGGGGAGACGTCAGGTGACCATTTGACCATTTGGGAGACTTGCTGCTACCATTTGTTAGAATTGGCGGAGCCTGTGGTGAATCATCTATAGTCATATAATATCTATGGCTAAACCCTGCAGAAAGATGACATGACAGTGTT
Source organism: Poromitra crassiceps (assembly GCF_964638095.1). Lineage (NCBI taxonomy): Eukaryota > Metazoa > Chordata > Actinopteri > Beryciformes > Melamphaidae > Poromitra > Poromitra crassiceps. The sequence goes on along the minus strand of NC_139634.1, from coordinate 39,351,590 downwards.
GAAAATGAGATGATGACAGCTTCCTGTGTGCTTTGTCAACACTAAACATGAGAGATGTTCTGGATTACTGCAGGACTACGAGGAGCGATGACAGGGTCATCTTAACGCGCTGCAACCAAACTATATGAGACGACTGAACCTCATGCTGTGCAACCAAACTATATGAGACGACTGAACCTCACGCTGTGCAACCAAACTATATGAGACGACCGAACCTCACGCTGTGCAACCAAACTATATGAGACGACTGAACCTCACGTTGTGCAACCAAACTATATGAGAAGACTGAACCTCACGCTGTGCAACCAAACTATATGAGACGACTGAACCTCACGCTGTGCAACCAAACTATATGAGACGACTGAACCTCACGCTGTGCAACCAAACTATATGAGACGACTGAACCTCACGCTGTGCAACCAAACTATATGAGACGACTGAACCTCACGCTGTGCAACCAAACTATATGAGACGACTGAACCTCACGCTGTGCAACCAAACTATATGAGATGACTGAACCTCACGCTGTGCAACCAAACTATATGAGATGACTGAACCTCATGCTGTGCAACCAAACTATAGCCGTTTTCCCACATGCGTACCGGAAAATTACCTGTAAGTCAATATCGGACATTTCCCTTCACACCTCTCCTCTGGCATGTGGGAATCTATCAGCGAAATTGCCTGTATGTGGGGGGGGGGGGGGGCGGCACTGCAGAGCGGGTGGGGAGTGACGTGTCGGCAAAACTCCGAATGGTGAAATAAGTTTGCTTGTTTATCCGTTCACCTGCATCGCGTTGAAGCACTTTTTACAGACTGTCTTCGTTTGATGTGTCCGGGCTTGCCTTGGCTGTCGGCAACGTAAGCAAAATACTTCCACTTTCGCTTCGTGCATTTGCTTAGTCCCTGTCGGGCTGTGGAGGAGGACGGACTGTGGCCAGAGAGCGAGCAGAGAGGAGAGGGGAAAATCAGCACAGCACACCCACACATGAAGCTGACATAGGCTACTGCTCTTATTATCACAAGATCATTTCGCCAGTTTGCTTTAATGTGCGCGAATGATTAGATTATGCCCGCTGGAACATTAAGCAACGTGTGTACACACCTCGCCCATGAGAGTGTCGCGGAAAATGACTGCACCCGTTTCTCACTAGTATCCGCTAAAGCGCATACCGCTCTTCTGACAGGCTAGAAAGTGGTGAAATCTCCGCGACGACGGGGTCGCGCTTATACCGGCACGGTGCCTTTCTCACATGCAGGCATTAGACCACGTACCGGTCATTTTGCGGTACAAAGCGCATGTGGGAAAAGGGCTTATATGAGACGACTGAACCTCACGCTGTGCAACCAAACTATATGAGACGACTGAACCTCACGCTGTGCAACCAAACTATATGAGACGACTGAACCTCACGCTGTGCAACCAAACTATATGAGACGACTGAACCTCATGCTGTGCAACCAAACTATATGAGACGACTGAACCTCACGCTGTGCAACCAAACTATATGAGACGACTGAACCTCAAGCTGTGCAACCAAACTATATGAGACGACTGAACCTCACGCTGTGCAACCAAACTATATGAGACGACTGAACCTCACGCTGTGCAACCAAACTATATGAGACGACTGAACCTCACGCTGTGCAACCAAACTATATGAGACGACTGAACCTCACGCTGTGCAACCAAACTATATGAGACGACTGAACCTCACGCTGTGCAACCAAACTATATGAGAAGACTGAACCTCACGCTGTGCAACCAAACTATATGAGACGACTGAACCTCACGCTGTGCAACCAAACTATATGAGAAGACTGAACCTCACGCTGTGCAACCAAACTATATGAGACGACTGAACCTCACGCTGTGCAACCAAACTATATGAGACGACTGAACCTCACGCTGTGCAACCAAACTATATGAGAAGACTGAACCTCACGCTGTGCAACCAAACTATATGAGACGACTGAACCTCACGCTGTGCAACCAAACTATATGAGAAGACTGAACCTCACGCTGTGCAACCAAACTATATGAGATGACTGAACCTCACGCTGTGCAACCAAACTATATGAGACGACTGAACCTCACGCTGTGCAACCAAACTATATGAGACGACTGAACCTCACGCTGTGCAACCAAACTATATGAGATGACTGAACCTCACGCTGTGCAACCAAACTATATGAGATGACTGAACCTGAGTGAAGTGCTTACAGACTTTACTTTGCCCAGCTGAGACCTCGTCGTTAGCCCTCAACGGATCATTTTTGACCTTTCAATTTGCCATGAGGTCATCTTTTTTTAATAGCTTTGCATTGACTTCAATAAGCAAAAGTATCATTTAACCAGGCTGCTGTTGGTGTCAGTTAAGACATTAAAATAGAATTTGTAGACACTTGATTTCATTACCGCAGTGATATATGATTCTTTCTGTATTTTTGCACAGTAAACACTGCAGCCTGTTAGACTGTAAGACTGCAAAATTAGTTTAAAACAAATCAGTCCATTTTTTATTTTTTGTGTTTTGAAGATGGAGAGTGTGGCTGTGTGGATTTCTTCCCGGATTCTGCTATTTCGATGGATCAAGGATGTCGTAGTTTGTGTTGTTGCACCTAACCTAATATGTAAAACCTACAACCCATCGCTGATGGCTGAATGCAACAAATGTTGGGGTTATCAAAAGGCATTCTGGGAAATGTAGGAAATAACTCACCAAAAAAGAACCTCACCAGAATAAGGGAATCACTGTACAACCTTTAATCACTAAATAACTCCTGGAATGCATTAAACATCACAACTTGATTATATAGAAAACTAAGTGTAAATAAAAACGTTTTAGTTGGTTAGATTTAGTTTAGTTAGACAAGAAAATCGATGCATAATAATAACCTATAAATAACAACCCCTCCAAATTAGTGTAAAGAATTATGCCTACAGGTACGTTTTAACATGGTTTCATACGGTTATCTCAGCTACTCAATGTACTCATAGGCCTGCCCTATCATATCAAATCTACTGCCTGTAATGTGCAATACAAATGCAACTGTGCAATACCTCTCTATATTCAAGGTTCATGAAAATAGTTGACCATTTAATAATGAATACAAACAACATTAATAGGCTACTTCATATTGTAACTTGCTCCTGAAACCTGCTACGATCAAGTTTAGCTGTCAAATCATGAGCTGGATTGATTAGATTGAAGAACTTGTGGGCCCGGCCGGATTGGACCCTTTGGCGGGCCGGTTCAGGCCCAGGTCCCTTTTCCAGCAGATTATATTGTTAGTCTGAGCCGTCGTAGTTTAACAGTAATCTAATCCTACTAGCCAGCAGCCACCTCGCATCTCCACACACTGAAACGCTTCTTGTCCCACTAAGGATCACGCATGCATGTCCAAATGTCCACCGGGTCCAACCTGTTTCTCAGTGCCCAGCACTACATGTATAGAGAGCCAAAGTGGAACGTCACTTCCTGCTTCAGCACGGTACCAGAGATTTTCATCCACCATTTATTTTCCCATAGACATTTCGTACAATGCTTATACAAATTTTATAAGTTTTACTTGTTCAAACCAAACGGTACAGATATATTTAGAGACAGGAGAGATCACATAACATTTCACTCGGACCAAAACGTACAAAAATTCGGGTCTAAAGAAAATAGCTTTTCAATGTTTTTTTTTTTTTCAAGTTTTGGTCAGAGTGAAATGTTCTATGGTCTCTCCCGATTCTAAATATAGGTGAACCATTTGGTTTGACCAAGTAAAACTATTTTTATAAGCATTTTACGAAATGTCTATGGGAAAATAAATTGCGGAAGAAAATCTCTGGTACAGTGCTGAAGCAGGAAGTAGGCGGTCACTTTGCCTCTTTATTGATCTCGCTGTGGGTGGAGCACCTCCACCAAACAAGAAAAATAGGATTGAAGAACTTGTCAGTGCAATTTTCACACTTTGAAAAGTGATCCTGTGGGCCCGGCCGGATTGGACCCTTTGGCGGGCCGGTTCAGGCCCCCGGGCCGGATGTTTGACACCCCTGTCATATTGCTGTGTTGATATGTTGAATACAAAGTGAATGATAGTGCTGTTGTCCAGTCCTGACTGACTAATGGTAAACTAACTAGTTGCTGCTCAGGGGCCATACTTTTTCTAAAACCAGAACCCCCCCTCCCCCTGAACTAATACACTTTTAAACTCATGAAATCTGCCATACATTTTTTGATCCCAATAGGAAAAACTCAATGCAATGCAAGGAAACACAGTCATAAATCTTTTTATCTTGAGCCAGAAAATCCAGGCAATTACTTGGCAATAGTCTGAGGATGGGACGTCCCGCGGTGCCTTTGTTTGCTGCTGTGAGAGGAGAACTTAAATCACTCCACGCCTCTCCCTCTTCAATGGTGGGTTTAGTGTTTCTTGAAGCCCCTCAGGCTCTCATCTGATTGGTCCGTTGTTCCAGAGTGAAAGCTTCTCCGCCAATCCGTTACCGCCTGGGCGAGCATCACTTCCCATTCCCCACCAGCTGCTGCAGTCAATCAGCTTATTCAGCAGCGTGTGTGTGTGTGTGTGTGTGTGTGTGTCTGTGTGTGCGTGCGCGTGTGTGTGCGTGTGTGTGGCCAAAGTGCCCCTCCTTCCTCCCCCCACCCCGCTTTTTTTCCTCTACAAAACCGCTTGCTGACCCTCCCTTCCACTCCCATCCCCCTTTCCACACACACACACACACACACACACACACACACACACACACACACACACACACACACACACACACACACACACACACACACACACAAACACACTCGTGCCACATGAGGCCCAGTGGCAGCCTGCTGTGTGTGAGTCACTGGAGAAAGTTACTCCAGTGTGTGTGTGTGTGTGTGTGTGTGTGTTTGTCTGTTTGCCAGCCAGGCGGCCTCTCCACTGCAGCAGATTCTGCGTTAGTGCCGGGACACAGCAGAGAGAGAGAGAGAGAGAGAGAGAGAGAGAGAGAGAGAGAGAGAGAGAGAGGGGAGATCGAGCTCTGCTGCAGCTGAATCAGGCATTCTGCACGAGGTAATAACAGGATTTCATGCTATGGTTGTGTGATGATACTCTGTCACACACACACACACACGCACACACACACACACACACTGTTATTGTTGTTGGGATGAGCTTGCTGTGGTCTGGACTTGTGGGCAGTAAGCTGGAGTTGTGTGGCTGTTGTTCAGGGACGTGAAACTTCTTGTGTCGGGGTGAGACTTGCCTTTTATCATTTGTGCATCGTAACTATTACACTTTGACACTTTGACACAGAACCTCGAGTTTACAAGCTACAAACTCTGTTTCTCGTGCTCACTTAAATCTCAACTTGACTATGGACGAGGGCTGCAACCATTCATCCATTCCTCCTTGTCAACTCTTAAATTAAGTACTATTTTGATAATTGGTTACTCGGGTTGACACATTTCTTCAGAGAGAAAAAAAAGTCAAAATTCTCTGATTCCAGCTTCTTAAATCTGAATATTTTCGGACTTCGTTACTTCTCTGACAGTGAATTGAATATATTTGTGTTGTGGACAAAACAAGACATTTGAGGAAATTTTTCACCATATTCTGACATTTTAGAGACCAAACGACTAATCAATGAATTAATTGAGAAAATAATTGACAATGAAAATAGTCGTTAGTTGCAGGCCTGCTTAGTTTTGGATGGTCATTTGGTTCTAAAACTAAAACCCAGTTTTCGTGGAGGAAAAAGGCAGAGTAATCAACTTTGTGAGAAGACAGGACAATATGTACTTTAAATAAACTAGTTGAAGGAGTAGGCTACACGCTGTCATTTAGAGTTATAACCCATTTACTACGTTTATTCACCCCAATCATTTTGCAATGCATGGAGGATGTACCGTAATTGGGTTTATAACATTTACTTGTTTTACTTTACATTTTCAAAACTAGCTTGAAATGAACTGCTGTCCCGGCTAACAAAGACAACTTAGATATAGTAAGATGATTCCCACGTGACAAGAAAGATTTGTGGAAGTTGTTTTCCATGCTGGATTGTAGGAGGAGGCACACACATTGATGACACTTTTGTGTATATTGGCTACCTAACTTTTATTATATTCTATTTTGATTGGAATGTTGTTGTTTTTTTTGGTCTATTCCATGCTTGTTGTGTCATGTCTCTCTGTTTATATTCTTCCCTATCTGAGTGTAGCATGACCTAATTATCACCCGGGGATCCATAAAGTGATTCTGATTCTGGTGCTGATGCTGTACAACAGACAGAGGTTCTTCTCAGAACTTTTCAGACCCGGTACCATGATGTACCAAACCAAATTTCCAAAGTACCACTTCCCACTGCGGCTACCAATTTTTTTGCCCATAAAAAAATGACTGATTTAACCATGCAATAGCATCAGAAAGGCTAACTAGTAGCAGGCTACTGTTTGCGAGATACATGTAAACATCTTATTTGCTGATAGGCTGATGGCAGTCAGCAAGGCTCTTGAGTGCCACCAGATGGAGCCTCACGGACCACCAGTGGTCCCCGGACCATAGTTTGGGAATCACTGCTGTACAAGAAGGAATAGGAGCACAGTGTCTCCCCTAGAAACATTTCCAGGCCTGGAGGGATTTTGAAATGTACCCCGACCGCAACGGTGGGTGCCCTTCGCTGGCGACGCTAAACTTTTAGCTAACCTGTTCGCATCTATGTTCGCAATGGCGTCCCAAGTATCATCATACTCTTATGGAATGCGATGCGAACAGTTGTATTATGGGATGTGCGTTTCCCAGGCAACGACACGTTGACATGTTTTGGACGCTGGCACAATGCTCCTAAAAGCAAAATGCTTATTGTTTTGAATGATTTGGCATCTTCTATTACTGTCAACACTAGTATTGTTGTATTGTAATAATATGCCATAAGGTTTATTTAAATTTTGGGGAGAGCAGAGGGGGGGGAGGGGGAATTCCCCTTGCATTTTTGTATATATATATATATATATATATATATATATATATATATATATATATATATATATATATATATATACACACACATTGTTTTTGCTTTTTTTTCTGGCCTGGCGGGAGCATGTAGAATGGTAGAGGAAACACTGCAACTTCTTCTGAGGAGCGCTGACATCTGCAACTGTCCTGACTGTGTGCAGAAAGCAGAGAGAAACCTGCCCGCTGGCACAAACATACGTACGATCCTTTGAAATGCAATGAAATGTGCGTTGTCTTTCTTAGCCACAGCGACATCAGTCTCAGCACTTTTAGAGCAAATCAAATTAGGATGCCTTAGTGCACCGAGCACAGTAAATATACAGGAATGTGTCTCCGTGTCATTGGTGCAGACGTGTCATGTGGAGACATAAGTATATAGTTACAAGGACAACAGGAACAAGGAAGTAAAGTAGAGCCTGTAGTCTGCTCACATGTACCTTATTTTTTCCTCAAGTTACATTTAGCTTGGATTCTGTTTCAGCCTGGGCAGCTGAAAAGACCGAATCACCCAATTTACAATAACGTCCAGGTAACACCTGTGACATGACACGTACATACAGTTTAAAGTTAGTTTTGCATACTAACTGTACATCCATACAGATTAAAGCATTGTTTTGCAGTGTGGTATGCAGTGTGGTATGCACTATGCACTGTGGTACGCAGTGGGCTGCAGCTGGAGGTCAGAGCGCAGCAGTGCAGTGCAGAGCAACATGCTGTCAGACAATAATATTAGGTCGATCTCACTATACGATTTGATATGTGATGATTCAGGGTTCAGGGTTCCACACAATCACGATCCGATGTGATGAGTAAAAGCTCAATGACAACCAAGTACGACTGGTGCAGAAGTCTGTTGCTTTCTGAGCCACACATCTTGGTAGCGATGGTATTGGCTTTGCTACAATGTAACCAACAATGTAAAAACGTCAGTACAAAAGTGCAAACGATATAATTATCACAGAGAGTTTGTGAAACTGTGATGATCAGACCAGCAGAATAACATGGAGCTGATATCATGATGAATTGTTCTTTTTGTGCTGTGAGATATTGCATTTTGATGGCTAGTTCCTTCCCTTACTGAGAGGAATGGAAAATACATAGACGGAGATGCTGGGGCTAAATGGGTGTTGTGAATAAAGCCTTACACAGGCGTTCTAATCAAATCAGGGAGTTGAGGATGGAACAGTCGAGTCATCATCATAGCAAACCCTGTTCAGCTGACCCATCTAACAGCTAACTGTCAGATCTGAAGCAGCATTCGGGCTTTATGGACCCATTTCACAGCCGCCGTTTTGAGGTGGTGGTAAAGCAGGAAGTAAAGCAGGTGTAAATGATACCATGAATGATGGTTCCATTCCATGTAGGTGTTCCAGTGTCAGGGCCCTCGTTAATGTTATTGATTACACCTGCTTTACTTGCTGCTTTACCATCTCAAAACGGTTTGCTCTGAAATGGGCCTATGAGCAGCTCACTGGCCTCCTGCTGGTCTGAATGCATGCTGTTCCAGCTCATGACAGTACATTTTCCTTCCCTGTCTGTTTCTGTGGAGGCAACAATACAAATAAAGCTGTCTAATCCGCACTCTGCCTCTGTTTCTATTGGCTAATCCACACACTGCCTCTGTTTCTATTTCTATTGGCTAATCCACACACTGCCTCTGTTTCTATTGGCTAATCCACACACTGCCTCTGTTTCTATTGGCTAATCCACGCACTGCCTCTGTTTCTATTGGCTAATCCACACACTGCCTCTGTTTCTATTGTCTTATGCCGTTATAGAGGCTAATTTTACACAGGCAACACTTTAAAGTCGTAGCCCGTGACACATATCATCTCCATCTTTGCCGCTTGGCGCTTGTTGCTGTGTTGTTTCTGCAGTACACTCCCCAGAGATCACCTGTCAATCAAACAGTGTAGGCGGAGCTTAGATGTTGTGTTGATGACATTTGCGTGTCTGTAGGTGGCGCTCTTCTCTCTGTCTGTTCAGCCATGGCGGCCGGCTATCGCTGCTCATGCTAACTACACAGTTGTTATTCTTCTGTTCATTCCAAACAAAGTGACAACACTGCTGCTGGAAATGTAAAACGCGTCACTTCCTCTGAGCTAGAGGGTCTTTTCCCTGGAAAGTACCAGTGTTTAGAACAGCAAATGTGAATGTTTTCATGAACTGATATATAGGTTGTATCTATCACATTTATATTAATCGGAGATAGAAAGTAGCAAAATCAAGATTATTTATATGAAAATCGCAGTAAAGGCATTTCCCAGCGAGCATTTTTCGGTTGAAAAGACGTTTAAAAAACGTTTAGGGTCAACGTTGAAAAAACGTGCAAGGAAGGTTTGAAAGTGAAAGTTTTTTCACCCACTATTTGCAGACGTTTATTGAACGTTCAGATTTAGACCATATTTCACCAGGTTCTTAAATTAAAAATTCAGCAGCGCACACGGGATTCGAACCCCGCTTTCCCACATTCAAGCCAGTCCGCTTAACGCGCTGAGCTATACATTTTCTTATACTCTATAGAGAGCTGGGCATATATATACTCTATCTCGCACACAACTTGTCGACTACATGATTGTCGACGATCGGGAGTTAAGTTATTTTATGTGATGTGTACGAGACTATTATATTAATGTAACAGACTAAAATTATGTTGTGTGTGTGTGTTGTCTATAGGCTGTAGCCTATGGCTTCAGAGGTTACTTCATTTAACACCAGAGACTGAGGAGGTACACAGAGCCTCGTATACAGTCTGTTACAATAACATAGCGTGCCCAGAGCACTTGGTGCAGACCGGTGCAGACTTGCTTTGGTCTAGTCTAGTCAGTCACGGTTAGTATAGCTAGCAATTAAGTACTTGCGCATGCATGTTGCGGCAGGAACTGAATTCATTATTTTATAGTATTGTGCTAAACTATTAACCATAGTTGTGTCCTGGAAGCTTTTTGCTGGCACCACATAGCCTATATAGTCCCATATTTATGATATTTCATGTGACATAAAATGCGTTGAAATGTAGTTTTCGTATAGACCAGATTTCAACTCTCAGTTACACAATAAAATGGACAAATGCCAATCCACACACTATCAATATTGCCTCTATTCCAAGCTACAACAAATGTTTTAACAATATGATGAACCGAATTGTGTTTTTTTACACGTTGACGTTGTAACCGCATTTTAGCCGGTTGAAAAGAGGGTGAAATTAGGTCTTAGACGTTCAAACCCAATATCACCCAGATTTCAACTAAAAATCAACGTTGAAAAAACGTTTTGTGCTCGCTGGGTTTAGACGGGTAGTTTTTTCCCAAAGCCTACTTTTACCCACATTAACTAACTGTGTCCTTGTTGTCCATGACGATATGTTTCTGAGAATGGGGAACCGTATCCTTCGAGCAGCAAGTAATGCCACACATCCTGTACTGCTGATACAGGATAGATGCAGGGTTGAAGTGCTTCTGAAGTGGCTACAGCTGCAGTATCCCTGCTGACTGGCTGCTGCTGCTGCTGCTGCTGCTTCTGCTGCTGCTGGTTACCTTTTACAATCATTGAATTGTCTCTGTATGGAGTTGTGAATACAGCCCCTCTCCTCCTGACTCTGTGTTCACACCACAGGCCTTCATGTGTCTGAACCACTGCTCATCAGATCTGATGTTTTTGACGTGTCAGATCTCTTCTAAGATCTAATGTGTATCTGATGCACTTAGAACTGACATCAACAACACACATGCATGTACAGAGTAACAATAACAAAGATGTTTTTTTGTTTTGTTACAATTTTGGTGTGACTTTGAGCTTTTCGGCATCTTAAAATAGTAATCAAGTCGGCTATCTGTCTTTCTTTCTGTTGTTGCATTGAAACAAGTTTAACTGGGCAGTGGTGGCCCAACGGTTAGAGAAGCGAGCTTGTGACCGGGAAAGGTCGTCGGTTCAATCCCCGGGACCGGTGGGGGAAAGTGAAAAGGCAGCGCTTCCCCCTCCCCCATTACCACCACTGAGGTGCCCTTGAGCAAGGCCCTTAACCCCCAACCGCTCCAGTGGAGCTGCTCAGTGGCCAGCAGATCAGACTGTGGTTGTACTGGTCAGCTTCCAGATATGAATGTGAATGTGAACAGGGCGCTCCTGAAAAAGAGAGCAATGCTCTCAGTGAGACTCCCCCTGTATAAATAAAGGTTAAATAAATTAATAAATTAAAAAATCAATTAGCCAAAGACTGATGGAGGAAAACACTTTAAGGCTCAATACAAAACAAAATGATTTCTTAATATGGCTGTTTATATTGCATGACATTGCAATCCAAACCAAGAACAAGAGGTTCATCTTTTGTTTGTCCTGTCCAATCCTGAATGAACCCCCAAATTGCTTTCATGGTGATAAAATGCTGTTATTGTAGATATAGACTAAGAAGCCACAGACCCTGCTTCTAATGATGGTATTATCTTCTCCTCTCTAACAGTGATCTCCTCCATCATGGAGGTTCCCCGGAGGCCTCAGCCAGCCTCCCTCAAACTGCCTCTCCGCAGGCCGCCGTCCTCCGACCGCTCTCCCCTCGGAGCTGCAGAGAAGCACATGGACAAAGAGCTGCTGAAAGAAAGACGGCGAGAGAGGAACGACCGCAGCGCCGAGGAAGGAACGGACCAAGTCGGAGACGAGACGTTCAATCCAGAGGAGGAGACGAAGGAGTCGGACGTATCTGTGTTTGTGGAGGCGCCGTCCGAAGCCTCGGAGAGAGACGAGGAACTTTTAGATACAGACGTTTCCCCTGCAGAGGCACTTTCGGAACTTTCCTCACATGATGGCTGGTCAGTAGCAGAGGAGGAGACGTCGCCGGGGGAGGAGGTGGAGGAGGCCAGGAAGCGCTCTGAAGAAGAGGTGGAGGAGACCAGGAAGCGCTCTGAAGAGGAGGTGGAGGAGACCAGGAAGCGCTCTGAAGAGGAGGCGGCAGCAGCTAAGGAGAGGGCGGCCCAGAGACAGCTGATGGCTATGGAGGAGCTCGTCCAGACTGAGAGGAATTACCTTCGACTGCTGCAAGTCAGCAGCGTCACCATCAGGAGCAACCTGCGCAAAGTACAGGTATCAACTGTGTGTGTGTGTGTGTGTGTGTGTGTGTGTGTGTGTGTGTGTGTGTGTGTGTGTGTGTCAGCCCTATGCATGATTATGGCAGGGAGGCGCTAATTCTGATGATTTTGCTGAATGTTGTGATCATGATTATTTCCTTAGGGTTCAGGAAACCGAAACAAGGTTGTGTGATTAAAACTGTTTAAACCATTCTGATCAGAATCAGAATCACTTTTATTGCCACAGTGTGCAAGTTACATACAAGGAATCTGAATCTAAAGGAGCATTGCACACTATTTGTATGGGAAGGGTGTTGGTAAGCTAAATATTATGCTATAGGTCAGTAGTACCAAGATGGAAAATCTCAGCAGGGGGGGGGGGGGGGGAATGAACCATGCTTTCCTCTCCCTCAGCAGTCATCATCGCAGTTCCCTTGAGCAAGGCACCTCACCCCAAACTGCAACGGTGGAGCTTCTCAGTGAACCAACAGTAGCATGGTTCTACTGAGCAGCTCCAACGTGTGGAAACAATCGCCATGTTTACTGTCATGGAGCCATATATCTAACCTTGCTTGCAAGATGGATAACCTCGCGAGATCAAAAGAGATTCTCTCGACGTCTCCATCTTGTCATGCACAGGCAGTTAAGATGATTGGTCGAACCATGCCGGCCCGACCAATCAGCGGCAGCCGTAGGCGGGCTCAGGCTCGTCTGGGCAAGTAGTGGGTACATGGTCTTTGTAGTTCTTTTCACTCGTCAACATGGCTGCCGCCGCGGAAGTGACAGGCAGTCTGAATGAAATTGAATGTAACGTTCCCAATTCTATGTATTAAATTCTAAAAAACGACCCTCAACATTTGGGAAGGCTAAGCCACACAACTAGTTCGTTATAATCTAACTAAATGCTGCGAAGGTGACTTTACGACCGTGAGGACTCAATCAATGAATACCACGGAGATCAAGCACAGGCACCTTCGGCGATCTGATTGGTTGAAGTTAACACCCACCAGCGGTGATAGACAGATGGGTCATCCAATCACCTGCCAAGTAGCTTGGAAAAAGTGCCCGCCTCCGTCAGCGGGTCTGGTTACTGCATTCCCAGATCGACTGGTTTAGTGAAACTATGTGGAGCTATACCGTCCATCTGGCAGCGTCAGGTTACCATATATCCCCATTGTTAGAATGTGTTTAAAAGCCTGAATGGAATAAAAATGCTCCAAACACCTCACTCAGAATAAACGGGCCAAAACCGACTGATGTTTCGGCAAAAGGCCCAAAACGTGCTGAAGGGATGTTGCCGAGTGGGTTGGTGCTGAAAGGTAGCCGTTGAGGAAGACAAATGCATGTTGTATATTCATCACTTTTACGCATGTCACAACATGCTGTACTGATGAAATGTGTCGTGGATGTAAACACCAGACCGTATTAGACCACATCCCATGTAAACAGTTATCCTAAAATCTACAATCGGAATGATTTCAATCAGAATGATTTCAATCAGAATGATTTCAATCAGAATGATAAAAGTGTGCATGTAAGCACAGCTATTGAGAAGTGTGAAGCAGAGCTTTGCATGCTCAGCTGACTTTGACACAAAATACACAACATCTGTGTATTTTGTTCCCCTTTTTTTTTGTTCTTTGCATACACATTGTTTTGTATGTGGATCTTTCTAGCTCAGTCAACCTTCCTTTGACAAATACAGGTTACAAAATGTCATACAGGGATTAGCTTAGTCCTATCTGCATCCCAGCAACATCAGTCTCACCAGAACACCAGACCAGCTTTGGCGATAGGATGGAGAGGACTAGGGACTAGAATAAATTCTATTTTTTGTGGACTAGGGACTAGAATAAATTCAAATTTTTGTGGACTAGGGGCTAAAATAAATTCTCATTTTTGTGGCCTTGGGACTAACATAAATTATCATTTTTGTGGCCTAGGGACTAAAATAAATTATATTTTTTGTGGACTAGGGCCTAGAATAAATTCTAATTTTTGTGGACTAGGAACTAGAATAAATTCTCACTTTTGTGGACTAGGGCCTAGAATACATTCTCACTTTTGTGGCCTAGGGACTAAAATAAATTATATTTTTTGTGGACTAGGGCCTAAAATAAATTCAAATTTTTGTGGACTAGGGACTAGAATAAATTCTCATTTTTGTGGACTAGGGACTGAAATAAATTCTCATTTTTGTGGACTAGGGACTGAAATAAATTCTCATTTTTGTGGACTAGGGACTAGGGAAATAAATGCAGATGCTTGTTGTCCGGCTGAAGGACACGTGTCCCTCCTCCCTGCTGCCTCTTACAGTACTTCATGTACACTATATCCTTCTGATAATACAATACCTCATTTAAAATACAATAAATCCTATGATCGCACATTAAATAAAGAGTCATAAATTGACACAGCAGCATCCAGAGGAACGCTTATGTTGAAGCTGTTCAATGCTTTATTATCATTAGCTTTAAGGTGTCTTCCATCACGGTTGAATAAGACTTTCTTATTGCTGCGCTGAAACCAGGACTCATAAAAACAGAAGGGAATTGGGCTTTATGGGATGGAAGAACTGAGCTATGAACGGGCACATGAACAATAAAACACAGAGAGAGAGAGAGAGAGAGAGAGAGAGAGAGAGAGAGAGAGAGAGAGAGAGAGAGAGAGAGAGAGAGAGAGAGGGAAATGAAGGAGTGGAACGGGTAAGCTATGGACTGATGAGGTAAGGAGGGAGTGGAAGTAGGAGGAAAATGGGCGACTGGGTGGCGAGATAGATAGGCCATCAAGAGAGAGATCTGTCTCGGTTATGTGGCGTTAGTCAAAGGTAATATTGAGAGAGCGAATGCAAATGTGCGATGCAGTAATGGATGAGTGGAATTAAGGAGACTGCGATGTGAGAGAGAGAGAGAGAGAGAGAGAGAGAGAGGTGTAAAAAGGTGAAGGACAAAATACATGTTCTTGAACGTACACCTCCCATTGATTTCTAATGGTTAAGGATTATTTCCTGTTTTTTTGCAGCCCTTATAGGACCACCTCCCTGATGATAGATAGAGGAAAGGATCAGGGTCAAGGAGAGGGAGGGCCGGGCCGGCGGGCGGGCGGCCGGGCCGGCGGGCGCAGCAGCAGCAGAGAAAACGTAGAATAACTGCACAGATGAATGATCTCATTGTCGGGCAGGAACGTCGCTGGCTTGTTCTCTGTGGAGATGTGCAGATTGTTCAGTTTTCCACCACTAAAGTGTGTCCACTGTTCTCCCATTACAAGAGAACGCAGTGTCACAAAGTGGCTCTGTATCAGCCGTGCATTCACATTCTCTTGCATATCTAGAGAGCAGACAACATGCATACACATGCATGCTCATGCATTGCATTAGTTAGACATTTATTAAACGTGTAAATCAATTTATTCGCTTAAAGAGCATGGTGCAGCCAGGTTAGACACCACTTTCTATTAATATGTGGGACTTTTATGTTGTAATTAGGATTCTCTTTTGTTTTTTGTTTTTCCCCCACACACACATAGCTGCATCTAGACTGGTTTTTGTGAAGCATCTGGCATGAAAAGCTGCAAATCGAGCAATAACACCTGTGACGATTTGAATAAACAATAAATGTTCCCTCGGATCATTACCTCCGTACGCCGAGCGTCTGTCCCGGTCTGTCCGTCCGTGGAGAGGCCGCTCGCTGCAATAGATGTCCTCCACTCTGGAGTCATATTACCTAACCATAGATAGAGCCCAAACTAAACAGAAAGTAAACTGTTGCTTTTGTCGGGGAAATGGCGGAGCAGAGTGTTCTTGCCGAAATGCATTCTGGGCAGTGTCGAATTATCGTACCAGAGCAGAGGGTCAAAATGCTATTGGTTTTGGCGGTAAATTATCGTACAAATTAGGGTCGGCACCATGGACGATGGCCGATGCCATCGACCCCCATCGAAAATATAAGCGATGTGATGTATAGTTTTTGAGATATTAACGTTTGTTTGGCACAACTCATACTATTAACTGCCGCGGGGTTCCACATTTCTGGGTGTCAAGTGACGTCACGCTGATTCGTCCTATACTGCAGTTAATTAATTACACAACAGTTCATTCAGAAAGCATGATAATATCCTCAACACAATTCATGTTTGTGTGAATGAAGTGGCACATCATAATCATATTTAAAGTTAGCTTACATAATGGTGCCCATTATTCTGCCCCAGGATGTGTGTGTTTGTGCTGTGCTCCTGTAGCATTCAGCCTCTGTTTGCTGGATACATATTTTGCCAACTGCACACTGTGGACAGTCAGTCTCCCTTGGCTGTTTTTACACCAATGCACGTATTCCAGTTGCACACCAGATGTGATGTCACAGTACACCAGATGTGATGTCACAGTACACCAGATGTGATGTCACAGTACACCAGATGTGATGTCACAGTAAACAGTTTGCCTCTGTTCAAGAGAAGCGAGTGATGGCATGATGGGATCGGTGACAACGTGAACCAGGCCCATGATGCAACAAGCAAAAGATGAAAGAACCAATCACATTTGGGCAAAAATACAGTTGTCAAATTTTCCCTATCAGTAATGTTTTGTAGTACCATGACAGTCTTCACTATTGTCCTTCCAAGAATACTAATTTGTACTGGAAGAAGATATCCTGTTCAACATTTTTCAGTTTGTTTACATGTGGCTAGCATGTCACTCCTTCACATCCGAATAGCTGTAGCCACTTAGCTTAGCGAGCACAGCTTCAAGGTTAGGTTTTTCCAGACCTATGAAATGGATTACATTTAGGACAAATGAAATCAAGACAGTGATCAAGTCAAAATAGGTACATACAGTATCAACACATCAGTTTGGGTGTTTTGGGGCCAAGCCTAAAATCCCCATGTGAAGTGATTATGCTGAGTCTGCAACTCTGCATGTACGGCTGACTGCTAAACCTCACATGTAGGCAGAATGTCAGAGAGTTGGTTGTGAGTGTGCATGAAGGATAATATCAGTCATGTTTTGTGTGTGTGTGTGTGTGTGTGTGTGTGTGTGTGTGTGCGTGTGTGCGTGCATGCGTGTGTGTGTGTGTGTGTGTGTGCGTGCGTGTGTGTGTGTGTCCAGCCTCCTCTGGTCGGCCTGGACAGCATGTTCCTGCACATCGAGGAGGTGATCGAGGTGTCGGGCCGACTCCTCAGCCTGCTGGACCAGAAGCATGTCCAGCCTGGAGATCCACTCTTCCTGGAGACACTCTGTAAGGGGCACAACACGCACGCACGCACACGCACACACACAGACATACACACACACACACACTTAACCCGCCCAATACACATAGCACATACCTAGAGCTGTCGTCTTTGACTGGAAGTATTTTCATCTGGCTGGAATCCCATTTTTACCACGTGGACCTGAAAGTTGTTGCCAGGCGATATCAGCCAAAAACTCCCCTCTGCTGATTGGCTGGAGTGACATTTGCTGCCTGGCAACAGCAGCCTGAGCATTCCACCAGGAAGCAGAGAGAACGCTGCTGACTTCAGGAACGCTGTTTCCTCTCTAGACCCAAACAATTTTACGTGTTTCCCAAACTTTTCTTTTTCTGGGGACCCACTCTTTTAAAACATGACAAACCATCACGACCCAATTCACAATAGGTCTATAAATAAGTACAAGTGAATTTGTGCATAAATGAACGTTCCTGACCTATTTTTACATAAATTTCCACATCACCTCATATTCTATTGAATAGGTAAACCAGCCATTTTGAAGATGTATATGTTTGATAAATCACAACCTATGTGTGTGTTAGTCAAGTCAAGTCAAGTCAAGTTTATTTATAGAGCACATTTACAACGACACAGGCCGATCAAAGTGCTTTACAGGTAAAAACACAGAGCATAAAGCAGGTACAAATGCATTAATCAGAGAGCAAGGTGCAGTACAAGGTGCAGTAAAACAAGTAATAAAAATGGGTAGAAGTTGAAAGCCAAAATGAGTAAAAAGAATAAAATAAATAAATAAACGAAAGGTGCAGAAAAAGCTCAACTCGAGTCAAAAGCCAGGGAGAAGAGGTGGGTCTTTAGTAGAGATTTAAAATAAACTAGACTCTGGGCTGATCTAATAGCGAGGGGGAGGCTGTTCCAGAGCCTAGGGGCAGCAGCTGTGAAGGCTCTGTCTCCTCTGGACTTTAACTTTGTCCTGGGCACCTCCAGCAGCAGTTGGTCAGCGGACCTTAGGGCTCTGGATGGGGCGTGGTGGACCAGGAGCTCGGCGAGATAAGAAGGGGCTAGCCCGTTTAGTGCTATAAAAACAATCAGCAGCAGTTTAAAATCAATGCGTTGACGGACGGGGAGCCAGACAGTGGAGAGAGGCCAGGACAGGTGTGACATGGTCTCGCTTTTTGGTCCTAGTAAGAAGACGTGTTAGGCCTATTGAAAACATATACCGTACACATGTTCAATACTTTATGAATGAGACCAAATACAATGCACTTAGGCATTACATCGCCTGTTAGAGTTAACAGGTGATGTAATTATTTTTTATTTCTTAACACTAAAACAATTGAGACATTTTAAATAAAAGACCGTGGAAAAAAATCAGCAAATTTATTTGGCGACCCAAATCAAATCTCCTGTGACACCACCTGCGTGAAACACTGCTCTAGAGACAGACAGATCACATGACTCTGTCCACACCGCCAGGAAGGAAGTCAAGCCTTCACACCTCCACATGTTATCACATATGCATGAGGTTATCTAGACCAGTTCACACCTACAGCTCAGCAAAGCCCTTTACACACACACACGCACACGCACACACACACACACACACACGCACACACACACACACACACACGCACACACACACACACACACACGCACACACACACACGCACACACACACACACACACACACACGCACACACACACACGCACACACACACACACACACACACACACACACACGCACACACACACGCACGCACACACACACACACACACACGCACACACACACACGCACACACACACACACACCACGCACACACACGCACACACACACACACACACACGCACACACACACACACACGCACACACACACACGTACACACACACACATACACACACACACACACACAGAGGTCATTGTCAGGGCCGTTGAAACTTGTTTATGCAGTTTATGACATAATAAAGCCAAGTCATAGTGACAAAGTCAAAGTGACAAAGTCAAAGGAGTAGAGTTTCTCTGTCCAAGTGTTTGACTAATGCCATACAATACTCCATGATTTTAAGGCCAATAAACACAACGGTAATCAGTATTGACAAGTATAGTGTTGACAAGTAAATTGTCAACTAAACTATATGGGGTAAAATAATCCTGGCAGTCTTCTAGTTCAGTGGTTCATTTTTTCACAGGAAGGACCCCTAAACTGACAAAGTTTAGACCAGAGGTTCTCAAATGTTTTTCAGCCAAGGACCCCTTACAAGATAGAAAATATACCGGGGACCCCCTCATTCTGATTTGTGATTTTGGGCTAAGCTTAATTGTTTCCACGGTAACGTGCTTGACTTTTAATTTGATAGGTTTGTTATTAGAATGTAATCCATGAACCATTTTAGATTTAAAGCATAAACTATTTTCGTTGAACTATGAAGATTTTGCAAAAAAAAAGATATATATATTTTTTTATTACATTACATTTACATTACGTCATTTAGCAGACGCTTTTGTTTTGTCCAAAGCGACTTACAATATCACAATTTGTCAACAGTACAGAAAACCACTATGCAACACAATCAATGACAGCCAAGATATTTTGATAGACTAGCACCATGTAGGAAGTAGTTTGAGAAGGAATAAGTAATGTGTAGCTTTTTTTTTTTTTATTAAAAAAAAAAATATATATATATATATATTTTTTTTTTACCTGAAAACTTTTCGCGGACCCCCTGGCAAAGTGCCACGGACCCCTGGGGGTCCGCGGACCCCCATTTGAGAACCACTGGTTTAGACCACGGACCCCCATTTGATAGGATTTTGTCCCACGGTCCCCCATATGATAATAAGATTGATGCTTTTAGATGTTTTATTACAGAAAGTGTATAAAACCCATGACCAAAATAGTCATTGTGTCACTTATGAATGGAATTATAGCTAAAATAAATTACCCCCCTTTTGGCTGGGGACCCCCTGGAACCCCCTCAAGTAGGGTAAAAGCCATTTTCTTCTGTTTCACAAATGAGCAGTGACTACGTTTTGCCTCCAAAGGATAACAGTCATGTTAAATCAAATCTCTGAAGTGTATATCTGCTTGTCTTTCTGGCAGGTGATTCGTTCCTCAGTCTGTCTTCAGACATCGAGGTGGCCTATAAGGAATTCTTGGCCAACTACAACAACATCACAGCCGTGGAGAACGACTTCAAACAGAAGGAGGAGCTCTGGACCGAGGTCGTCCGAGTCATCAAGACCTCAGCGTACGTTCACATCATCTTCTACTGTTTCCCAGACTCATCGTGCACACAGTCGTTGTGCAGTAAGACCATTTGGATAAAAGTGACTACCGTAAATTCCGGACTATAAGCCGCACCGGTGTATAAGCCGCACCTGCAAAGTTGACTATTTTTTTCTTATATAAGCCGCACCGGACTATAAGCCGCGGGTGTTTTAATGTTTTTTTTTTTTTTTTTTTTTTGTGTTTTAATGTTTAATTACCATATGTAAGGGTTCATGCACAGAGGGGATTGTCGGGAAAGAGATGGCTGTTTGAGGAAGCTCCCATTTATTAACATTTCAACAAAACAACATAACACAACACCACCTGTGTTGTTTTTTACAGTGCACACAGTGTCATACAGTGTCATACAGTGTGGTGAAAAGAGGGCAAGAGAGGAAATTAAAACTTATTATAGTTATATAGGATTTATAGTTAGAAAGAGTGCTAAAAAAGAGAGATTTTTTTTTTTTTTTTTTTGAAAAAATCCATAGATAAGCCGCACCGTTATACCGCAGGGGCCAAAAAAGGCCAAAAAACGGGAAAAAAGGTGCGGCTTATAGTCCGGAATTTCACCGAAGATGTGAAGATTTCAATAAGGACTTTCTTCTTTAGGCATAAATAGGGTCCCTGCCCCATCCAGGGTCACAGGAAGTGTTCTAATATATTTTTTTAGCATTGAGGCATCATTTAAACATGGCTAACCTGACGCTGCCAGATGGTTTGTTTTCACAGAACCATCTTGGAGCACACTCGGAAAAACCTTTGAAAGGGGCAGGCACTTTTTTTTTTTAAGCTACTTGGCAGCTGATTGGATGAACCATCTGTCTATCACGTCTATCACAGGCTCGCTTCTCGCTGGCGTCACTACCAAAGCCCGCCCCTAGCTGCCTCACAGGATGCTGATTGGTGCAAACCGCTGGTGGATCGGATTCAAACCAATAGATCGGAGCGTGCCGAGATGGATTTGTCATGTGATCGTGATGTCATCATGATCTTGTGCAAATCCAGCAGCCTCGCGAGGTCAAAAGAATCAGCTGCAGCAAGTGGTCACTGCTTACAAATATCAATCACTGCACGAAGAACCGACTTTCCGGGACTTTGCACAACTGCAAAGAGATCCACTTTGCAGGTGTTTGTGGCACAGTGGGGGAAAGTACCACACAGTGTCCGCATATTGAGTCCCTAAGAGGTCATTTACTTGCTCGGAAAGCAGGTTTATCATGCAGTGAATCTTTTGCTTTTCGCATAAAAGAATGTGGTAGACAAAAAGTGATAGACATACTGTTGTAGGACACAGTAACAAGTATACAGCTCCACTGACAAAAGGTACGATGTTATATAATTGTATTTGTATAAAAGATTGTTTGCTGCGCACCTAAATAGTCTTGTTTGTGAGGGCAAAAAGAGAAAAAATGTCCCAACAATATAAAAAAATAAAACAAGGTGCAGGGTGGTTTTGTCGTTGGAGAGACTGCCAACTTACTAAAAGCTCAGAGGCCTGTTTCCTGTAACAGCCGATGTGTGACGTGTCCTCACTGTCCTGCCAAAGTGTCCTTTAGGAAGACATTGAACCCCAAGCTTATTCGTTTATTAGTGGGCGTTCAAAAGACACACTCAATGCAACAACTGCATGACACAATACGCCACAGATGTACCACTCACCTACCTTTGGGTCATCACAGTGGCATCAGTGTTGTTGAACCTTGTCGTTCCTCTCTCCGATTCCTCTCTGTCCAGGCCCGAGGTGAACGCCACCTCTCTGAGTTTCTTCCTGGTGATGCCGGTGCAGCGGATCGCCCGCTACCCGCTCCTCCTGCAGACCATCAAGAAGCACACGGACCCCGCTCACCCCGCCTACAGCCTGCTGGAGCAGACCGCTCACACGGCCATCGCCTTAAACTGCCGCATCAACGAGTACAAGCGCTTCCGGGAAGTCGGTGAGAGGGATTAGCAACATGACCGCCTGCTACTATCATACGATCTGATAGCAGTGAATGTGTAACGTTATTCAAAAATAATAAACCAATATGTAGCGTGTAGCTCAATGTGTAGTTATAGCTACCAATGAGACTGTAAGGCCATTTGTGCTATTGGTGCTAACATCCCAGACCCACATCAAAATATGAGCTGCAGTGTCAAAACCCAGGGGGGCTGTTGCCTGTTAAAAGTTGCCCTCTGTTTAGGGATGCACGATCCACATTTTTTCACTTCCGATCCGATTCCGATACCTGAATTTGGATATCTGCCGATACCAAAAATATATATATATATATATATATATATATATCCCCCCCCTATTTGTGAATTAGTGCCAATATAGGCACCCAATACCGATATTGGATCGGATCGGCCCCATCCCTACTCTGTATGACTAACTGACCTCTGTATGACTAACTGACCTCTGTATGAACTGAACCTTGTCTTTTGATTGTAGCTGACAAATACAAGAAGACGGAGACGCTGACCATCAAAGACAAGTTCAACCGCTTCAACAGCCACAGCATCGCAAAGAAGACGGCAAGACTCAGCCAGCACATCAAACACGAGACTGGGATAGCAGCCAGGGTAGGCCAGCTAGGACTAACTGAAACTGAGTTTTATAGCAGCCAGGGTAGGCCAGCTAGGACTAACTGAAACTGAGTTTTATAGCAGCCAGGGTAGGCCAGCTAGGACTAACTGAAACTGAGTTTTATAGCAGCCAGGGTAGGCCAGCTAGGACTAACTGAAACTGAGTTTTATAGCAGCCAGGGTAGGCCAGCTAGGACTAACTGAAACTGAGTTTTATAGCAGCCAGGGTAGGCCAGCTAGGACTAACTGAAACTGAGTTTTATAGCAGCCAGGGTAGGCCAGCTAGGACTAACTGAAACTGAGTTTTATAGCAGCCAGGGTAGGCCAGCTAGGACAAAGTGAAACTGAGTTTTATAGCAGCCAGGGTAGGCCAGCTAGGACTAACTGAAACTGAGTTTTATAGCAGCCAGGGTAGGCCAGCTAGGACAAAGTGAAACTGAGTTTTATAGCAGCCAGGGTAGGCCAGCTAGGACAAAGTGAAACTGAGTTTTATAGCAGCCAGGGTAGGCCAGCTAGGACTAACTGAAACTGAGTTTTATAGCAGCCAGGGTAGGCCAGCTAGGACTAACTGAAACTGAGTTTTATAGCAGCCAGGGTAGGCCAGCAAGGACTAACTGAAACTGAGTTTTATAGCAGCCAGGGTAGGCCAGCTAGGACTAACTGAAACTGAGTTTTATAGCAGCCAGGGTAGGCCAACTAGGACTAACTGAAACTGAGTTTTATAGCAGCCAGGGTAGGCCAGCTAGGACTAACTGAAACTGAGTTTTATAGCAGCCAGGGTAGGCCAGCTAGGACTAACTGAAACTGAGTTTTATAGCAGCCAGGGTAGGCCAGCAAGGACTAACTGAAACTGAGTTTTATAGCAGCCAGGGTAGGCCAGCAAGGACTAACTGAAACTGAGTTTTATAGCAGCCAGGGTAGGCCAGCTAGGACTAACTGAAACTGAGTTTTATAGCAGCCAGGGTAGGCCAGCTAGGACTAACTGAAACTGAGTTTTATAGCAGCCAGGGTAGGCCAGCAAGGACTAACTGAAACTGAGTTTTATAGCAGCCAGGGTAGGCCAGCTAGGACTAACTGAAACTGAGTTTTGCCACTTTCCACTTTTCGGACTTAAATTTGAATAGTTTCCTCGATGGTTGGATTGGTTTCATGGCCCTAAAGACCCATGAAATCCATTCAAAGCACATGGTTAAAAATAACGGGCATAAATTGCTAAATGGAGTTGTTTTTCCTCATTGCTGAATGGTGGATACTTGGATTTCGTTGGTAAAAAAGCCAATTCATAAAAACCCACCGTGGAAAAAAAAGTCATTTTATCTCAAGTCCTGAAAGGTTTTTGGCCATCAGCAGCTGAATGTAGCTATGAACACGACATGACAAACACCTTAGTAAAACCTCCTTCTCAATGTTATCTCTTTGTTATCGCCCAGCAAATAAAAGACATGACGTGATAGCTACTGTACACACATCGCTCATAATATAAACATATAGCTGTCTGTCTGTGGGCCTCTGTGTCGTAAAGCTGTTCCCCTTCGACTTGACTAAAGTGGCTTTAACTGCAGCCTGGCATACAGATGAACCTGTGCATCACTTACTTTACTGTACACAGTGTACACACTGTACACACAGCTGTTCTGACTGTTTGCGGGCAGTGCGAGAGGCTCTGATTGCATCTATGTAGTGGTCTGCAGCAGCTTGTTGATTGTCTTGCTCAGTGTGAAAGCAAGTTCAGGTAGAAACCTATCCTTCCCTTCCCAGTACCATGTGACTAAATGCACCACATTGTCCTTCAGAATTCAAACTTATATCTGCAATTGAAAATGTTCCAGTTCCAGCTCCTCGCTCTCTTCCTCCGTTAAAACTGCATGTTTTTGAATGGAGTTTGGTTATATGTTCGCTGCTCCGCTAGTCTCGGCTACCAGACGTTTGGTGAGCAGCGCCAACAGCGGCGGTCACACACTGACGCAACTCATTGCATTTTTAAAAGTATCGGTACTAAATTAACGTGGTATAGTACCGTTTTTAACGACATGGTACCGTGGTACCATTGTAGTACCGGTATACCGTGCATCCCTAGTAGGGAGACCTTGATTTGGGTTCAAGCCCATAGTTTGACCTTGACCTCTGACCTCTCTGTAGAGGAGGGGGAAGATAAGAGCTCCCCTGTGAGGATCAATGAAGTATGATATTGCATTGATGTTTCTGCATGTGAATGACCCTGAAGCTAACTCTCTGGGCCACTGAGCCAGAAAACAGTCTTCCTGTCCTCACCCTGCCTCCAGTCCTCACCCTGCCTCCAGTCCTCACCCTGCCTCCGGTCCTCACCCTGCCTCCAGTCCTCACCCTGCCTCCAGTCCTCACCCTGCCTGAGTCCAGCCACACCTCACTAATTAATAATTAACCAGAGCGGTGTTAAATAGGCCTGTAGAGAGAGCAGAGGATATGACCTGTTTAACCAGAGAGGTGTTAAACAGACCTGTAGAGAGAGCAGAGGATATGACCTGTTTAACCAGAGAGGTGTTAAACAGACCTGTAGAGAGAGCAGAGGATATGACCTGTTTAACCAGAGCGGTGTTAAATAGGCCTGTAGAGAGAGCAGAGGATATGACCTGTTTAACCAGAGAGGTGTTAAATAGGCCTGTAGAGAGAGCAGAGGATATGACCTGTTTAACCAGAGAGGTGTTAAATAGGCCTGTAGAGAGAGCAGAGGATATGACCTGTTTAACCAGAGCGGTGTTAAATAGGCCTGTAGAGAGAGCAGAGGATATGACCTGTTTAACCAGAGCGGTGTTAAATAGGCCTGTAGAGAGAGCAGAGGATATGACCTGTTTAACCAGAGCGGTGTTAAATAGGCCTGTAGAGAGAGCAGAGGATATGACCTGTTTAACCAGAGAGGTGTTAAACAGACCTGTAGAGAGAGCAGAGGATATGACCTGTTCATGAACTGGCTGTCTTTCTCTGGGCTGCTATGTGGACTCCCCAAGGTGCCATCCACTGCTACGCTTAGTACACTTTCCATTTCAATATGGATTTTGAGATCTCCAAGAGTTCTTTTTACAACACATCTGCAGACAACCACACTGGGCATGAAAATGTCACATGTATGTCTCCCATCATGGCTGTATTTGTTTTCAATATTTCCATCGTCATCGCGTTATTCCACTCTTTTTTCGTCTCTTTTTTAACAAAGCTTACGTGTTTCTATCTGCGTAACATTTTGAGGCTCAACAAATTTTTGATTTTGAGGCTCTACAAATTTTTGATTTTGAGGCTCGAAAAAACCCCGAACCCATTTTTCTTGTGTGCATCCAGATCTGTCATTTCATGCTTTCCGTTGTGAGCGGACGATTAAAAAGCTGCATTGAAACAAACAAGTGTAACCTAAGAGGACAGAATGTACCCTGTGTGCATGTACTAGTGTAGTATTAATATTGAATGATGATCGTTGTAAGACTTTGTAGAAAGGCAGTGAAGCTCGGATGGGGAGCAGCTCCAGCACGTGGCTAGAATCCATGTAGACAAAATGCATCTGCCTGCAGCATGAAACCAGCGTTCTTCAGTCGTCATGGGGGAATCTATATGGTTTGGTACGTTTTGTACATAATGTTGATTTCATAGAACATCATCCCAGCGGTGCTTAAACAATTCCAAGACGGCAACTAAACGAGGAATTCTCTCATCCTGGGACACAAAAATATAAATGTGATGTTCTGTATGTCCCCTCTGTGTTCCTGACACTTTGTTATGTTGCCCCGTCAGAAGCCTAACGTTCTCTATGTCCTCTCTGTGTGTTCTGTTCCAGCTGGTGGACGAGGAGTTTGACGCCCTGGAAGGTTTCTTTTACGTGTTGGAGAGCGGAATCCTGGAGCTGCTGGAGAACGTGGAGATGTACCTGCACCATCTACAGGTAGGCGGAGCAAATTGTGCACACCCTTTTTCTTTTTCAGCATCATCGCTCTTCACACTCACTTTGGGTGAGGGTTAGGGTAACATTGCCAACATGAAATCTCACAATCATTTGTACCCAATACCTTGATAATGATAATGTGACGATATTTTGTGGAAATTATGAAATTATTAGCATTAGTGGGATAACGTGCATATGATGGTAAAGCAGGTAGAGGCATTCATTGTTCATTTCTCTCTACAACGCGACTGTAGAACAGTCAAATCAGCTTAAGCCTAAGCTATATCACGATATTACGATAACCAAAATCCCAGAGGATCTCTAGTCTGATATCACAATATCGATATTATATCAATATATCGTCCACCTCTACTTTAAGCAGAAGGGAGTGTCTATCTGTTCTCCCAGTCAGATGTTAGCAGTCAGTCCATGCAAAGCCTCAGAAGTTACCAGTGGACATGCAGCTTTAGACTGTCAACGTTATCCATGAGCCAGTGGCTGTGTGTGGTTGAGTCAGACGTTCCTCCAGAGCCTGAGGTCTCAAACAGACTTTTCTGCTGTGTACCTTTCCACTCTCAAGTTCTCCTCTGAGGAACCTCTGTTCCCCCTCCTCTTTCTATTCCTCACCAGAGGCGTCTGCTCTCAACAAGGAGTAGTGTTGTATCCCCCTCTTCTAAACATGTTCCTACTTCCTTATATAGGATGAATCAGCGTGACGTCACTTGACACCCAGAAATGCGGAACCCCGCGGCAGTTAATAGTATGAGTTGTGCCAAACAAACGTTAATATCTCAAAAACTATACATGACATTGCTTATATTTTGACATTCTGAGTGAGAACAGAAGTAGCTCAAGAGTTTGATGTATACAGTATGCATGTCGTGTTAAAGTTATGTGAACTGTCGCAGTTTTTAAAATGTAAACAGAGTTAGCCGGCTAGAGTCAGACACGCAAGCCCCATGCCACTTGGGCTCCATAGGGTTCCATTGCCGTTGCCACCCAGTGACGCGGTTTGTTTACCAAAATGCTGCTTGGCTGATCCCTTGTATACTGTACAGTGCAGTGTATTTCCTCTACTTCTTTACAGTACAGTGTAAATATACAGTTAATACATACAGTGTATTACAGTGTATATACAGTGTATATACAGTACAGTGTTTTCGGGCCGGGGGTAGTGGGGGTGGGACGGTGGTTTAAGCGCGTGTCGTACGACGGCGCCCGCCCGGAGAATTTGCACGGATTTACTTTTCTATAACAGTTTGTGCTTTGTACCATTTATTACTCTATACAAGTGATGTTATATGATGTCATGTTTGTAGCATATGTAGCTTCATGCTGCTTTTCTTGGCCAGGTCCCCCAAACAATATATATCTTATTTTGAAGCAGCGGTGGGCAGGATGTAGCAGCGGTGGGCCGCTGCTACTAAATGCATATAGAGGAAACCCTGCAGTATAGCCATTTTCTCATTTCCCCATCTGTTCATATTTTCCTTCCTTCTTTTTCCTCCCCCTTCTCTCTACTGCTGTTTTCTTTTCTTCTTCTCCCACAAAAAGTTGACTTTACTCTTTACCATTTAGGCATTTAGCTGATGCAATTTCAATAGTGACTTACGGTATTATATGCTCTTACATATTGTGTAACTTGTAAATCTTGTTTCCTTGCTTCCTTCCTTCCTTCCTTCCTCACTCTTAAGTCGCAGTATTCATTTTGATATGAAACAAAGAAAGGATTTGTGATGCTGTATCAGCTGTAACCACCATTTTTTGTTTGGTATTTTTTAGACAAAAGACGAAAATGATTAAGCTTTTGATAGAAATCTGAGTACCGTAATATAGAATTGTAGTGTATCATTGTTTAAGCACTAAAAACCAGTCAGTGTTGGTAAATTCCATAATCCCACAATCAGCCAGCCTGTTAATCAAAAGTAGTCTAGGAACATAAAACTTGTGCAGAGTGCAACAGTGTGACACTCAGCTCTTCTTCGTTGGTCTCCAGAGCTTCCTGGCTGCTAAAACAGAGGAGTTTGACTTGGACATGGACGGAGAGAAACCAGCCGTTTCCTACAAGGAGATCACCACCGCTCTCAGACAATGGATACTTCCTACATTTGTGAGTCAAGTGTTTTGTTCTTGGCCGGGCGATGCAGGAAATCCAGACTAACAGACTACACCATGCACGCCCGACCAAGCCGGAGGTAGCACGGGGGCCCGAACCTGTGACCCTTGTGTTTGTAGGCAGGGAATCAGACGCCCAGGCCAGAGAACACTTTATTTTAACGATAAGGCCTTGGCCACACTGATCCGTCAGAAAATGGACAGAACGGATAGACGGATAGATTTATGTCCGTTGCATGTACAAGTAACCTACTTGTACAGCAGGTGGCGGTAAGCAGCTTAAAGGTGTTAGCGACCCGCCTATAAACCGAGAGAAGAAGAAAGCTGGCGTCAGCTAGCTATTAGCTCTGTGCGCTACGTTACTTATGTGGCAATAAAATGCCACTGAATGACCAGATTAGATGGTGAAATCAGACGGTGACACTGACTATCACGTTGTACAACAGCGGGATGGTGTACACAGCATTAATTATAGCCTCCTTCACCGCCTCGGCCGCCATCTTCTTTGAAAAGTTGAAACAAATCTCGGAACGCCTCCTCTCGAGACCTCGACTCTGATTGGCTAAACGGACAGTGACTATCCATCCGATACGTCCATCCAGAAAAAGTTCATCCCTCTTCAACTTTCTGTCCATCAAAACGTATGCAAATTTTCTGGATACGTACGCTTCTGAGTGCTCCACGGACAGTCGGACAGCTGTCATTGAAAATGAATGGAAGTGAACAGAGGAATGAACGCACACGGACAGACACCACGGATCAGTGTGGCCAAGGCCTAAGAGGAGCTGTCGATCAGCACCACACAGAAATCAGAAACTAAAAGTGCGGGTCTGTCTACAATAGGTTAATTAACAAATAATTGATTACAAATTAAATAACGGTATCAATCAACAATGAAGAAATGCATTCTCATACATAATAATAATAATATTTATTTTGTTTCGCAAATGATTTGGCGGGCCACTTGCAATACATTCGCGGCTCCACCAGTGGGTCCCGGCCCACAGGTTGGGAATGGCTGCACTACACAATCAGTTTTGTAATTTCCATCAAAAGCACATAGTGTAGTTTCTGTGTGCCGTGTGAGAATCTCATTCCAACGCTACGTGTTTACCTACATGTTTACCTAATAGGCCGCAGGGGATGCTGACATTGACTTATGCTTGTCTACGTGTTTACTTAATAGGCCGCAGGCGATGCTGACATTGCTTGTCTATGTGTTTTTCTGTGCTAGGAAGTCACATGTATTCTCTGAGGAGTCATATGACCCTGATCACACCAGTGTCTGGTTGATATGCCTCTCTGTCCTGTCTTTGCTGTCTCGTAGTCCTGTCCTAGTCACCTGAACATTCAGTTTAAGGACTGATTTAAAGCATTTCTTGTTAACTGTCAAAGCAGTGAATGGTTTGTCTCCCACTTTAACTTCAGAGCCGTCTTATCAGCAGACATCTTCTGACTGTTCCAATGGTCAGTTTAAAAACT
This sequence comes from Poromitra crassiceps, assembly GCF_964638095.1. Taxonomy (NCBI): domain Eukaryota; kingdom Metazoa; phylum Chordata; class Actinopteri; order Beryciformes; family Melamphaidae; genus Poromitra; species Poromitra crassiceps. Next base: position 39,320,983 of record NC_139634.1, on the reverse strand, counting down.
AAAGATGACTAAGCATTAGAGCTGTGCATCTTCACTGATCTCACGATTCGATACGATTCGATTATACAAGTCTACGATTCGATTCGATTCGATTATACGATGCATCTTAAATCGATGCATCACTTTTTCCGCAATACATGATTTATTTTTTCTCACTTTCTTTTTTCTCACTGTGTGGCTACTTTTAAAATAAAAGTGCATTTGGAATTGCATTGTATTATGATCCATAATTAAAATAAACAACTGCATGTACTTACATTCTATTTTATTTGATTATAAAAAAAAAAAAATTTTTTTTTTTTTAATAATCGATTTTTGATATTTGTTAATCAATTCAGAATCGTCCTATTAAGCATCGCGATGCATCTCTGAATCGATTATTTTCGGCAGCTCTACTAAGCATCTGAAATCAGGGCGCCTAAACTTTGGAACAATTTGCCTGGAGAAATGCATTCATCTAGATGTCCTGAACATCATTGAAAAGCCGGTTTATGGGGATTTAGACCTGACACACACAGTCACAGAAAACAACAGTTTGCCAATGTTTAACATGCAGACCACTCCTTCTATCACTCCATCCAGGAGACGAGGATGCAGAAGTTGATCCACAAGCCGCTGTGTGCGCTCCGCGACCTCCTGGTGGGCCCGAGGAACCTGATCAGGAAGAGGCTGGACAAGCTGCTCGACTACGAAATGATAGAAGCTCGATCCACCCTGAGCTACGACGAGCAGGCCGTGGCCAACACATACAGGTACATAGAGAGGGGAGGGGAGGCTGGGCTGGTGTCTGGAGGGACCGTCCCATAACTGGAGGCTCACAGGTTCGATCCCTGTAAATAGACGAAATTGTGAGCAAGATCCTGATATCTGATCTCATCCTCTCCTCTCCTCTCCTCTCCTCTCCTCTCCTCTCCTCTCCTCTCCTCTCCTCTCCTCTCCTCTCCTCTCAGGACGATCAACACGCTGCTCCTGAACGAGCTCCCTCAGTTTAACGGCCTGGCTCTGCAGATGATGTGGAGCACGTTGGGGACGTTCAGCTGTCTGCATAAAGACTTGGCTTCAGACATGGAGCAGCTGTTTCAGGGCTTCGCACAACAGGTAACAGCACTATAAACACTATCATGTGTAGTGGGAATCGAACCCCGAAACCCCGAAACCCCGGCATTGTTAGTGCTGTGCTCTAAAGTCAAAACCACACCGGCAGGAGAAAGTCGGGTGGAGAAAGTGGAAAAGCAGCGCTTCCCCCTCCCTCATTACCACCACTGAGGTGCCCTTTAGCAAGGCACCTTTCACAGAGCAAAGTTACAAAGTGCTTCACAAGAGTAACATGGGAGAGTCTTGCAGTCGTCTGACAACAGAAACCGAAAGACATGTCAGTGACAACACCTGTATTGTGTTGAAACACAAAATAAGGGATCACAGACAGAGTCGGACGAGACGGAAAGAGAACCGATTTAGATCCTGTTAAAATTAAGCGGAAGTATGTCAGCCATGTTTGTGAAAATAGTTTATAGAAAACAGCTGAGTTGTCATAAACCCTTCCCCTCATCTCTCTCTCTCTCTCTCTCTCCCTCTCTCTCTCTCTCTCCCTCCCCCCTCTCTCTCTCTCTCTCTCTCTCCCTCCCTCCCTCTCTCTCTCTCTCCCTCTCTCTCTCTCTCTCTCTCCCTCCTCCCCTCTCTCTCTCTCTCTCTCTCTCCCTCCCTCCCTCTCTCTCTCTCTCTCTCTCTCTCCCCATCTCCTTCCAGCTCCCTCACAGCTCTCTGGAGTCCCGTGTGTTCTGGGAGTGGGCGGAGTCTGCGGTGTTGGAGGGGGCGAGGCGGCTGGAGACGGTGTGCCGAAACGTGGAGGACACGCTCAACGCCCCCATCGTCCAGGTGGGTACCACACTGCAGCTGGAGTACCTGAAACACTGTACAGACTGCTGATTGGTCAGAGAGAATTGTCTTCTGTTGTGTGCACATAATGCTAACGGTAGCTACTCGGTTAGCTTTGCCTCTGGTGTGTAACCTTAGGAATAAAAATAAAATAAAATAAAAAGTTCCATGTAATGCAAGAGGTTAATTGTACATGTAGGGTCGCTATATAAGGGAGCCTCAGAGGCTCCTTGAATACAGTTTCACAGTGGCAATTTCATGTGGCGTCGCTATGACGACCAGTTGCGAGTAGAGGCGATACTATGCTGTGTGTGTGGTTGAAATGCGTCCTAAGTGCTTTCAAACTAATGTAAGGCAACATCAGCGCTTTTCTGAAAATATAATTGGCCTTTGGCGGGAGGTTGTTTATTTTGAAATATTTGGTAACAGTGTGAGAGATGATGGACAAAACATATTCTCAATAGTAAAGTGTCTACTTTGCATTCCTTATTTCCCCAAACATTTCTGATGTTGAAAAAGTGTTGGTGTTGTGGTCTGGTGTCTATTGACATGTGATTATGGAGCTGATGGATATAGCATGGTTCTTTTGCGAGGTGATTTCACTGCACGTGTGTGTGTGACTCATTAGGCTGAAGCAACTCTCTCTCTCTGACACCGTGCGCTGCTGCTGCTGCTGCTGCTGCTGCTGCTGCTGCTGCTTCTGCTTCTGCTGCTGCTGCTGCTGCTGCTGCTGCTGCTGCAGCTGCTGCTGCCTGTATTTCCTGCTTAGCTTCATGTCAGACGTCAGAAACTAGGTCAAATTCCTTCAAGCTACCAGACATACCATCACTGATAACTGCATGAACTGGATGCACAGGTCTCAGCATTTCTTTCATTCATTCATTTAATGTGACTCATTGACCATGATCACATGGTATGGAGGCGAGGCACAAACAAAACATACAAAAACAATATACAATGGCACACAGCATGGCTAGTGCATATGGCATTTAACACATTCACTGCCAGCCATTTTTTTTTTTACTGTAGGTAGCTTCTGCCAAGCCGTTTTTTGAGGATTCTGGCTCATTTTACAAGAGCCGAGGATAATTTTCTGCTTGGACTTTGTGAACACGAAGTTCACAAAAGTACTAATAGAATGTGTGCTTTCTCTGTCTAAAAGAGTTAGTTTGTAGAGTTAGTAGTTATGTAGATATTAGCCGTTGATTACAGCATGGTTTCAGTGTCTGAGACAGGAAGCTGAGATAATCGCAGTTTTGTGAAATTCAATCAAACAGGCAGAACAGTCACTTGGCAGTGAACGGTTGGATTGTGTTTGACGAGTCAACTCGTCATTGGCAGTGAACGTGTTAACAGAGGCAGGACATTCTTCAAAAAAGCACCTAATTTACACATAACCTTTTGTCTGTCTGTCTGTCTGACTGTAGTAGTAAGATCAGTTTAAACATAGATGGACGAGTTAAATAATATCTGGGTAAATATAACTCTGAAATTAAAAATAATTGCATTCTTGCATTCAAACAAAATATGATACTCGTCTCGCACACAGTTGTCACTACAGAGGTTACAGATCCTCATACTTCTATGCAGTCCTTTATATCTACCAACAACCTTGGGGATTCTGGTGTTATTAACCCTGAAGTTACAGATTGCATGTCTATGCCTCTGGTTTACATACAGCAGATAATTTTCCAGTTTGAGTTCTTTTTTGAATTCTACGTACAAGTCACATGATGTCATGCTTCTGAGCTCACTTTGCCATTTCTGCATAAAGAAATGTGCTATATAAATAAAAGCGTGCATTGCCTTCTCAATGTAGACCTCAGCTAAAAAACAACAGCGAAACATAATCGCTCCTCATCCTCCCTTCTCATCTTGGAGTGTTCTTCATCTTTGTAAGATAAATGCCCCATTCTCTACTTTTGGCTCGTAGACGTTCACTTTCGCTTTTTTTTTTTGTTAGCAGCTTGCCTTCCTCCGAGCGGGTAATGTGTCATGGTGGCTAGCTCAGCTCATGCTAACTGCCCAGTTTCTTCTGTTTATTCCAAACAAACCTCTGTTGTTGCTGCTGCCGGAAACGTTAAAATGCATCACTTCCCGTGCGCCAGAGGAAAGAGGTACTCACTCATATGGGTGTTTAGAATTGCAGATTTTAAAGCTTTTATGATCTGGATAGGTTGAATCATTACTGTATGGTCTCAGTTATTTGCGTGAAAAAGGTTTGGATTATTATTTTCACAAAGTCATAACAACCAGGGCAGGATATTTTTTTTACTTTTTTTCTCCAGTATGTCCCAAAATTCACCAGTCACCATTGCTATTGTACCAGCTGGATTTGCTTAAAGGAACACTCCGCCGATTTTCAACCAGCTTTGTATCATTACAACATCAGTAGTTTATCATACAGTCATTCATTTAGTTTGACAGTTATTGAGAGTTGATTTGAATTAGGTTGTGGACCAGTGATGTCATTTGTACATGAATGACATCACTGGTCCACAACGTAACTCAAATATACTAATGTTGTAATGATACAAAGCTGGTTGAAAGTCGGCAGAGTGTTCGTTAAGAATATTCTGTTTGTTCTAGTTCTATCCATCAAACACTTTATTCTACTGTGTGTGTGTGTGTGTGTGTGTGTGTGTGTCTGTCTGTCTGTCTGTCTGTCTGTCTGTCTGTCTCTGTGTGTGTGTGTGTGTGTGTGTCTGTCTGTCTGTCTGTCTGTCTGTGTGTGTGTGTGTGTGTGTGTCTGTCTGTCTGTCTGTCTGTCTGTCTCTGTGTGTGTGTGTGTGTGTCTGTCTGTGTGTGTGTGTGTCTGTGTGTGTGTGTCTGTGTGTGTGTGTGTGTGTGTGTGTGTGTGTGTGTGTGTGTGTGTGTGTGTGTGTGTGTGTGTGTCTGTCTGTCTGTGTGTGTGTGTGTGTGTGTGTCTGTCTGTCTGTCTGTCTGTCTCTGTGTGTGTGTGTGTGTGTGTGTGTGTGTGTGTGTGTGTGTGTGTGTGTGTGTCTGTCTGTCTGTCTGTCTGTCTGTCTGTCTGTCTGACTGTCTGTCTCTGTGTGTGTGTGTGTGTGTGTGTGTGTGTCTGTGTGCTCCAGCCTCTGAGCCCGTCGTCTCAGCGGCGTCTGAAGCAGCTGACCCAGGCTCACGGCTCGGGGAAGATCTACCAGGTGTCGTGCTCGGTGGTGGGCAGCAGGGACCTGGACCTCAGCCTGGCCCGGGGAGAGCTGGTGGCCGTCATCAGCGAGGCCGACAGCCGCGGAGACAAGAGACGCTGGCTGGTCGACGCAGGGGGTGAGAAGAACCAACCGCCGTCACCTGTCAATCAAACAGTGTGGGCGGAGCTTGGCTTGTCTGTTGATGCAGTTTGAGTTTCTCTTCTCTCCGTCTGTTCAGTCGTGGTGGCTATCACTGCTCATGATCACTACCTCCCGCTGTTCTTCTTCTTCTGTTTATTCCAAATAAACCACCGTCGCTTCACTTACTGTGCAGCAGAGAATCTTTCCCAGGAAAGATGTAGGCTACCCGATAGCAAATGTCAATGTTTTGTGCACTGATATAGGTTGTTTCTTCTTTATTCCAAACTAACTGGAAACGGAAACCTGTCTCTTCTTCTGTGTATGTGGCTAAAGGAGAGACATGTTGACCTCCAAGACAAAGCACAGCATAAACTGGAGGAGATCAATAAGTGAAAATAACAGAACAAGCACTGGCACATTCATAAATGTGTTCTGTGTGATAACTGCCCAACAGTCTAGCCTGGTTAAAACCGCCCTGATCACATGACCTTGCATTCTGTTTCACTCCACGGATCAGTCTGGACCTCCAGCCATCCCCAGTGATTTCCTGAAATTACAATGTAACTGGGCCAATCACAGACAGCGTCATAGTGTAACTGGGCCAATCACAGACAGCGTCATAGTGTAACTGGGCCAATCACAGACATAGTTGATGATGCAAGCAGCCAGTCAGGGAAAAACAATAATGGTGTTTCCCGAAGCATGTTAACATTAGTAAACACAGCCATGAGTGCACCTTTCTAAAAGCTCAGTGGATGTATTTTTTTATTTTTTATTTTTCAAAAATGTTATCAATAGGACCTTTAATTAAATTAACTACATTCCTCTGGTTACTCTCACATACGATCAACAGATTTAATAGGGGTTTATGCTAACGTTGGGAGAAAGAACCCAGAGGTCAGTGGTTAACGATGTGATTTATAGCAGAGACAGGAGGGAGAGAGGAGCTGGTAACAGCCACAGAGAGACTAGAGACAGAGCAGAGGCAGGAGGGAGAGAGGAGCTGGTAACAGCCACAGAGAGACTAGAGGCAGAGCAGATGCAGGAGGGAGAGAGGAGCTGGTAACAGCCACAGAGAGACTAGAGACAGAGCAGAGGCAGGAGGGAGAGAGGAGCTGGTAACAGCCACAGAGAGACTAGAGACAGAGCAGAGGAGATAAACGGCTTGGCGGTGATTAGCAGGAGAGAGGACACTACTGATCCCTCAGAAGGAAACCCTCTGGTGCCAGTGCAGCTTTTCTCAAGTGCAGCTCATGGGAGCCACCTGTTGGTTAATTACCATCATTACACAAACAAGCCAAGTGCAGGCACATTTTGGTTGGTAATTTCGACTCAACCAGCCACTTTGGCAGCATCCATTCCAGAACCTTGGTGTATTCTACTCTCAGAATGTAGTTACTGGGAAAGTGGTTAAAGTGTTTGCTGAATGTCAGCTATTGTGGTCAGTGGGCATAAAAAGCCCTTTAAAAAGATAGATTCCTGACCTAGGATCCCCCATTTATTGATTGATTTGTTTATTTGTTTGTTTGTTTATTTATTTGTTTATTTATTTGTGTTTCGGGCTAAATGATGCAAAAGAAAATCATAAAAATGAATCCTATTTTTACAACTCTTGTTGTCGAGCGTGTAAAATGTATATTGCTACATCTTATAACCTCAACACTCACCATACTTACACTCTCTGTATGTGGCACCCAGGCAGAAGAGGCTACGCGCCGTCCTCCAAGCTGATTCGCTATCACCAGCCAACGGAGGACCCGCCCCCTTCGCCTTCACCCCACCTGACCCTGCCAGGGGGCGGGGCGGGCGTCAGACGACACTCCTACACTTCCCCAGGGAGCCAGCCAATCACAGCCATGAGACTTCCCTGCTTTCAGGTGACTGTAATACCTTTTGTTTTACATCAAAAGTACCAGTTAAACATGAGTAAACAGCAGGGGGTGAAGGCCATCGCATCATTCACACCGCCTCCCAAAACCCGTTCAGCTGATCCCCTGGAGCGGGCGTTTCAATGGATAAACTCCAGGTGACCTGGAACCAGTAGACTGACCTGACATTGTCTTCAATACATAAACTGTGCCAACGCCACGACATGTTCACGGCCGGACAAACACTTCATCAATGTAATCACTGTATATAAATTTAAACTAACGTTACCTTTCTGAATCGTACACGACTTTATAATATTTGGGCTGTCTCAAAACAGCAAGAGTTAAGCGAGACTAGCCACGGAAATACAGCAATTTACTTTCAGAATAAAAGGCTTTCAAATTCTCACATTTGGAGGAAGAAAATGTATTTCAACGAATTAAACAGAAACCCTGTATCAAAATACTCGTTGTGATGTTAAGATTGCATATGGACGATGGAGTGAAACTGCGGCTGTAAAGCATAAATCAAAATTAATATTAAGGTTAACGTTACAATACAGATTTTACTTTGAAAGCCCTAAAGCAGAAGACCTACAGTAGGCTACTTTTACATTCTGGCTGACTTGACGCCTGACGCTCGTGCACTGGAAATTCATCTCCTCCTTAGGAGAGATGCTTTTTTTCTGTTGGCATATTCGTCATTTGGGTTCCGTTGGACAAATGTAAAGACAACTTAAAGTAATTAACCGTTAAGAAAGTTGGATTTCAGCCTTTTGGAAGCACTGATGTCACTGATGTGCTCTTTATGTCGCCAGGGTTGCAGGGTCAATCTATCGCCTCAACTGAACGACTTGGTAACTTTTAGACCAAATAAAAAATAGGTCGTTTGTGGATATTAGATGAGTTTGAGTTTGAGTTTATTGATTCTCGCTCACAGTATTCACTGAATAAAAGCAGAATTTACACACAGAACTGTTAAGATCTAGCTAAAAAACAACAACAAGGAAATAGATTAAAAAATATATAGATTTCATATCACAGATCTAGCAAAAAACAAGAAAATAGATTACATATCACAGGTCACATTTCAGGACATAAAAACATAAAATGCTATTCAGAGACCAACTATGTCCAAACTCCATGTACGTTTCTTCATTTCTTGAGTTATTTGTTTCTCTCCAAATAGCTCATAGGAAAGCGATGTAGATATTCACCATTTTCGTTGCTGTTTATTTGTTTATTTTTCTTGCCAAGTTGCACTAAATTGCATGAAGGCAAAACTCGAGTAAAATAATTGAATACAACACACGGCTAAACACGCTTCAATCACAATCAAATGATCCAATCATCTAGGTCGTTTTAGTTTTAGGACATTATCAAGAATAACGTATGATATTTAAATTACAATTAAAATGTTTACACCACAGGCTTCCCCTGTAGAATAGATGACCTGATTCATTTCTGCCACGTTTGCATATTAATGAGGAAAAACTGATTTTCTTCAAACTACTAACTCCATAATGAACTCCTTTATGCCTGTTAGGTTGAGACAAGTATGTTGACGTAGGAATAATTGCTAATTCCTCATCAAGTAGTGTGACTCATTAGGATAAGTGGTTATTAATATACTATGACTATATAGTACTTTCTTGAACTATGAATGAATTATCAGTACAATCACAGAATTGTGTTAGTTAAATTAATAACTGGTGTTGATACAGTACAAAGTACATGCACATCACAAAGATGTGCTCTTTGAGGTAACAATACAGTTCATAGTGCAAATTCTTCAGTTCACTCCTGTGTGTGTGTGTGTGTGTGTGTGTGTGTGTGTGTGTGTGTGTGTGTGTGTGTGTGTGTGTGTGTGTGTGTGTGTGTGTGTGTGTGTGTGTGTGTGCGCGTGCGTGTGCGTGCGTGTGTGTGTGCGCGCGCGCGTGTGTGTGTCAATGGAAAGGTCCATAAGTAGCTGTTTAACCTTGTAGGATGGGTTACTGTGTTAAGGGTTGAACCTCGTTTCATCAGTTAATTTATGCGACACAGCTCTGCAGGCTGTGACAGAGAGAGAGAGATTGTGTGTGTGCGAGTGCATGCATGTGTGTGTGCGTGTGCGAGTGCATACATGTGTGTGTGAGATAGAGGGAGAGAGAGAGAGATTGTGTGCATGTGCGAGTGCATGTATGTGTGTGTGAGATAGAGGGAGAGAGAGAGAAGGGACATCCTTTGAGTTTGATTGAAATTAGAAACACGTGTGAGATAGGGGAGTGTCAATGCTCATACATTTCTGATGGTGTGTGTGTGTGTGTGTGTGTGTGTGTGTGTGTGTGTGTGTGTGAGAGTGAGTGAGTGAGTGAGTGCATGCGCGCGTGTAGGCGATATTCCTGTAAAAGTGACTGATGGTTCCAGTAACCTTAAAGAGGCGTTTTTTCACCCCATCACCCATTACCCTGACTCTGCTCATATATACAACTCTCTCTCTCTCTCTCTCTCTCTCTCTCTCTCTCTCTCCTGCCACCCTCATTCCTACGCCATTTAACCTATGTCACACATCCTTATCCCCATCAGTACACCCTTCTCTCATCTGTCTGTCTGTCTGTCTGTCTGTCTGTCTGTATATCTATCTACTGTATCTATCTATCTATCTATCTATCTGTCTATCTATATATCAATCTGTCTGTCTATCTATCTATTTATCTATATATCTATTCATTCATCTATCTATCTATCTATCTATATCTATTCATCTATCTATCTCTCTCTCTTCATCTGTCTCTCTTTCAATTCAATTCAATTAGCTTTTTTGGCATCAACTACAATTCAGTGCAGTATATGAGAGCATAGTTTAATAGAAAATACATAAAAAAATATCAAATAAAAGAAAATGTAGTTGCATGGTAGTATGCAGAGTAAGCAAACATCTCTCTCTCTCTCTCTCTCTCTCTCTCGATCTCTCTCAAACTTGTGGCTCCACCATATTTTCTTGACCTTACCACTAAGAGGCGCTGTTTAGCTGTTTCTCGACCATAACTTAGCTGCAGCTAACGTTCACCCGGATCCAACAATGTGCATCACTTTTTAGCATGACCCCCCCCCATGTTTCTACTCAGCTAAATGCTAATGAGATGCTAATTGGTGAAGATGGTGTGACTCGTGTGGTAGCAGAGATGAGAGGTGAGGTGGGCAGCAGGAGAAACCCAGCTATTAGCACCACTGGGATGTCCTGTCATGTCAATGCCCAACTGGGCTCATTAAGAGGGTGTGTGTGTGTGTGTGTGTGTGTGTGTGTGTGTGTGTGTGTGTGTGTGTGTGTGTGTGTGTGTGTGTGTGTGTGTGTGTGTGTGTGTGTGTGTGTGTGTGTGTGTGTGTGTGTGTGTGTGTGTGTGTGTGTGTGTGTGTGTGTGTGTGTGTGCGTGCGTGCGCGCGCGCGCGTGCGTGTGGGTGTGTCGCGATGAGATGGGACTTGTCAGAAACAACGCTAGTGGACATGACCTTCTCAGAGTATGTTACGATGGTTTGCAGTGGTGTGTGTGTGTGTGTTGTGTTCAAATATCATTTTCTACACCTGGAGGTTCAGATTCCAAATTGCACTGACCTTTTCTGGATTTTATTGTTTTTTTATTGGGGGGGCGTTATGCTTTGTAACACTTTTCCCCCCTTTCATTTATGCTCTTTTATTTTGTTATGTCAAGCAATGTGAGTTGCCTCTGCTAATGTGCTACACCAGACTGTGTTGCCTCTGCTAATGTGCTACACCAGACTGTGGCCTCCCCGCCCAGAATGAAAACTGTTTCTTCTTCATTAAAGGTGTGTGTGTGTTTCTGCAACATCAGGCTATTATTTGAAAATCATCAGCATCACAGCGTTTTGAAATAACTGACATCTCGTTAGCAGCAGGAGAGGCTTATTAAGCTGCTGTATTTCTCGTTAAACATCAAATAAATAATCGGATACATAAACACTTGCAATTTAAGATTTGAGTCAGCCTAATAATAATAATAATACATTGTATTTGTATTGCACTTTTCATTTGCCTAGTTGAGTTTAGCAGCCACTGCACCGCAGGTTTCTTCTTTCAGACGTCTGTTTTTAGCAGCCATCCATAATTGATGATTGCCAGTATTTATAATTCCCCATTGAAATGTGATGCCTGTGCATCTTTGTTTTATCCTGTTATTGTAATGCACACTGACTGGCCAAAAACTAACAACAACAACCAGACATGACTGCTGGACTTGAAGAATGTCTGTCCTTGTGGACGTTCAGGGGGAAGCCCATATAATCCAGACGGCAACATGTCTATTTCAGAATTTGAAAATCTAGCTAGAGGGGGCATTCCAAAGCTCTGCGTTTCCTCCTGTCCGCACTTCCACGCAACCGCCGATTTGCTATATTCTGAGATAAGTAGGACGATAACTAAAGACAATCACAAAGTTGCACGTGCAATCAAATTGAGTAAATATATACAATATGTACATGAGTGGTGAAGTGTTCTGTGGATAATAAATATGAATTTACGTTGAATTTACATGAGATTTACAGACTAAGTTAAATAGGCATTATGTTCCTGTAGAAGCCACAAATCTGTATGATATCATCCTTGTTTATTTTTAAACCTGTTTTTTCAACTCTGAAGGTGGTTATTTATTACACCTTCAGAGTTTTCGCATTGCAATTTCGCGCTGTTTATTCCCGTCACTCTTGGTGTTTAACGGCCTTAACTCAAACGTTTTCTGGTCACGATTGTCTAGCATGCAGTTCTAAGCCAGGCTTAAAACTAAGGGGCCCTATCTTGGTACAGGCTCTATCCACCTCGCACCTTAACGCGTTCCTTCTCTGCACGGACGATAGCAGTCCGCCTCGCGCAAGTGTCAATTTGCGTTCCAGTGTTATGCCGAGTTTTGCACCCCCGACGCCAAACGCATCCCCACCTCACAGGAGCATATTGTGATAGTAAATTATTGATCGAGTGCTTATTGATTGAGTGCTTATTGATTGATTGCTTATGAACTATGGCCCTTCTAAGATGTATTTTGTGAACTATGCTCTTCATCATTGCAGAATATTCCTGTATAGGGAGAACATGTATCGTGCCTTGAGTGAATAGACGTAGATTGTTGTGTCTTGTGAACATCAGATTGACTACTGACTACGGCTGTGGCGATTCACTTATCTCCCGATTCGATACTATCACGATTCTTGGGTGCCGATTCGATTTATATTGCGATTCTTAAGTATTGCGATTCTACGATTATTGCGATTCGATATTACGATTTATTGCGATTTTTGTTTATTTTTTTCTTTTATTTTTTCAGTTTGTTTGCTTTTTTACACTAGATTAGAACATGGGAAAAGTTGAATCATACACTAGAGACTGTATATTATATATCATGAGTAGGGCTGGGCGATATAGTTGAAAACAGGGGCGGACTGGGATCATAATTCAGGCCGGGCATTAGATACCAAGCAGGCCAGGCCGATATGGGCCGACGCGCGTGAAATTTGGGCCGTTTGAAGCCCAATTTGGGCCGTTTGAAGCCAGATTTGGGCCGTTTGAAGTCCAATTTTACAATGAGATGCACCCACTTTAACCCTGAAGTGTAATTATTACTTCAGACTAACTAATAAAGTAATAAAACCACTAGTAAACCAGTAGGCGGCGCCTGGCCTGCTGTTCAGTGAGTGGCCTGACTGCGGGCACCCAATTTTTTTTTTTTTTTTTTTGCGATTATCGATCGATTCAAAAAAGATCGATTCAAAAAATCGTGACATTAAAAATCGCGATACTTAGGTGAATCGATTTTTTCCCCCACCCCTACTACTGACGTCATGGAAATGTACTGAGTTGGAGAGGTTGTATGAAGCAGTGGAAAAGTACTGCCCTCCAAGGTGGGGGGGGGGGGGGCGGGCACCATAGTTTCAGTATATGATGAGTTGTAAAAATGACTCGTGTCTCTTGTCTGACAAAATGGTGTCAGAGGGAGACTCTGTGCACAGATCTAAATGTAGAATAAATCCTCCTAATTACACTTGAAACGGGTAATAATCTCATTATTGATGGATCAGCAGGGCATTTCAGCTATTTTTCCATCACAGCATATTGTATTGTAGTGTACAGTGCAACAGTGCAGGCGTGTCCCCGCCTGGTTTGGCATGGGGCACGCCTACCCCTATGCACGCACGCCCAGTAGAATTAGAACGGGCGTAGAGGTATTTAGCACGGCGGGGCGAGGCTACCAATTCGCTTGGGCACGCCCCCAATTTGCGCTTCGCTCGGCGTTAGCGCAAAAATACAGGAGAATTGATCGAAAAGCGATGGAGAAAAATGAAATGGTCATGACGTCACGTCACTGTTGAGCTCTGTACTGTATAACAGCTGACAATTGAAAGCATCCCGCGTGTGTTGCAGGTGTTTGCGGCGTACGACTTCACGGCGAGGGGCAGCCACGAGGTGTCCCTGCGGGCCGGAGAGCCGGTGCGCGTCCTGGAGCCGCACGACAAGCGAGGCAACCCCGAGTGGAGCCTGGTGGAGGCCCGGGGGGGGCAGAGGGGCTACGTCCCCTCCAACTACCTGGCCACAGTGCCCATGAGCCCCCTCACACCCTACCCTTCTGCCCAACAACCCTACCACTAGGAGGCAAGGACGCAGGGGAGGGAGGGAGGGAGGGAGGGAAGGAAGGAGGAAAACAGCAGCATATCAACATACGGTATACACATACTACTACCAGTCAAAGGTTTGGACCCACCACATTCTTTCATTTTCCCATTTCAGTAGATGGTAATAATAATAATAGTAATAGTAATAATAATAGTAAAGGCATCAAAAATGAAATGACACAAATGCATAGAGCTGCAACGGTTAGTCGATTAATTGATTAGTCGATCAACAGGACATTACTCGCCAATTATTTTTCTAATCGGTTGTTTCGACAAACATTTTGAGAAAGAAAAAATACAATAATTCTCTCGTTCCAGCTTCTTAAATGTCAATATTTTCTGGTTTCTTAAGTCTTCTATGACAGTAAACTGATGGTATTTGGGTTGTGGACTGTTGGTCAGGACAAAAGAAGACATTTGAGGACGTCATCTTGGACTTTTTTCACCATTTTGTGGCATTTTATAGACCACTAATCGATTAGTTGAGAAAACAATTGACAGATTAATCGCTAATGAAAATAATCGTCAGTTGCTGCAGCCCTACAAACGGAAATGTGCAGTGTCCAAAAAAGTGTTACACAAATCAAAACTCAAAATATTTGTCTACGAAACGAATTCTGAGCATTTAAGCAGAAGCCTTTATATCAAAATGGCTTCAAGAGAAGGATTAAAAACGTAGTGGGTCCTAACTGACTGGTAGTGTATCAATAGGGTTTGACCCACATAGCAGGTTGTCTCGGTCACGATATCTGACTGAAAACGCCTTCAACTCATGCTGTGATTCCCCGGCGTTGCTATGAAATTGTTGTAACAAAGAGTTTGCGATGTTTTTGTTTTCTCCAGCTTTCCCCCCCTCTTATTTATGTTCACTGCTTTGGAGAAAAGCGTTCAGTCAGTACACATGCGTTAGCAGCGTGGTATAAAAAGCCATGATAGCCTTGAAACTGTTATTCCCGGGGGTTAGTGGACTGCGCTGTGCCCCACAGCCAGTATCACCCTGAGGAACCGCCTCTCTGCTGTCAGTGCTGTGAGAACCCACGCTCCCTCTGCTCAATTCAGCCATTTTGTGTCTAAAAGGCAGGAAGTAACACGGGTGCAAGCAGAGCATTAATGACGGTTTCCAAGTTCCAATCCATTTGGTGGTCCAGTGCCAGGAAGGGGGAAGTAGGGGGCTCGTTACTGTTTTGCTTGCACCTGTGTTACTTCCTGCATTTTAGACACACAATGGTTGAATTGGTTGGGGAGTGAAAAAGGCAAATAGATGCTGCTGACTCTCCCTCCTCCCTCCTTGGAAGTACCGTCTGAGGGGCCTCAGCCACTAAATCTGTCCACAAAGACGTTACTTACAACGTGGAGACCTCCACTTCTGCAAGGTCAACTGTAGCATTATCTGGTATCTGCATACTGACTATCAGTTATTATAGCTTTCAATGTGAAAATCAATCTTAAAGCAGACATTGAAAGCCTACGATAACCCTGTTATAACATTGAAAGCCTACAATAACCCTGTTATAGCCCTGTTATAACATTGAAAGCCTACAATAACCCTGTTATATAACTCCATGGCTACTGTGTTGACAGTAGAAAGGCCAAAGTTGATTGCTGTTTTGAAATTTGCAATAATTTTTCAGCTTTCACAATGTCCCTCGATGACTTTTCTTCGACCCACTTTTTGTACAAATCAGTGTTATTACTTTTTTTTTAACCACCTAAAGAAATAGTGGTTGTAATTATATTTACTCCCTTGAGTAACACCCCCTTGAAGGCTTAATCCATTGGCCATTGGAGAGAACACTTGAATTGAAAGTGATAGACTGTCTTCCTGTGTGTGTGTGTGTGTGTGTGTGTGCGTGCGTGCGTGCGTGCGTGCGTGCGCGCGCGCATGCTGTGCAGAGTGCTCCGCTGAGAGCAAAAGTGTGTGTGTGCGTGTGTGTGTGTGTGTGTTTGGGGGGGTGTCGGTGTGTTAGTGCGCATGCTGTGCTGAGTGTTACGCTGAGAGCAAAAGTGTGTGTGTGCATGTTGTGCTTGATAACAAAATGGCTGTCAGGTGTGTGTGTGTGTGTGTGTGAGAGAGAGAGAGAGAGAGAGAGAGAGAGTCTGCTTCTTCTCACCTGGAGGCGGACCCACTGCTGTTAGGGGGCTGAACTCATCCGCTCAGAGTCATTATGTAATGTAAATATAAAATGTCAGAGGAAGGGGAGAGAGGAGAGGGAGAGGGGGAGAAGTGACAGAGGAGAGACAGAGAGGAAAATGGAAAAAGAGGAGAAGACAATGAATCACGTTTGACAAAGCTTCACAGTTATCATATTGGTCCTCTCTCTCTCTCTCTCTCTCTCTCTCTCTCTCTCCTTGCTCTTAAGGGGGTGACGGTAAAGAACGAGCAGCAACAAAAGCAGTCTGTTGCGTCTCCTCGCATCACCTTTTTCCAAGCCAAAAAGTTGCACTTGAACACACCACATACTACAGCCCACGGTCAACTAGCACGTACAGTACATCCTGCACCTGCGTGAGTCCTAGGATGAGACAAAGCAGCGTTTGCCTCGCGTTTGTCACCACGTAAACGCTTTCCTAATAAATAGCTCCGCCTAATCGAGACTGTGTAAATATTTGCAAATGGCGCCGGCGTTGTCAGCCCTCGCCCCGGTCTTTCGCTTGTGGAAGAAAGGAAGAGGCGGAGACAGAAAAATAAGGAGAACCCGCACTAAGGTTGTTCTTATTTGACCGGTTCTGAACTTGAATGTACCACTTATTTCATTCAATTTGTTTTCGGGTTTTTTTTACACTAGAGCATTTTTCTGTCTATCTTTTTCTGTGGTCATAAGATCTATTGGAGTGCTAAAAGTGTAAAAAAAAAAAAAGTGTTTTTCATATACTGTAATTTGAACATCCTATCACCTTAACAGACAAAACATCATTTTTTGTTTTTCAGACATTTTTATCTTGTTAGGCAGGAGGCGACGACGTTACATTATCTCCCATTTTTGTCATCGCCCTTCCCAACATGGCGGCTGCTGGCGGTGACATTGCGCGCCCGGCCTCTGGTGTCAGCGCAGCGTGCGATTGTGCTGCTTCAGCTGGAGAGAGCTGTGATACAGTGCTGCTGTCATCACTCGGAATGTCAGGACACAACAGCGGGGGGGCTGGCTGGCTGGGGAGAGAGAGAGAGAGAGAGAGAGAGAGAGAGAGAGAGAGAGAGAGAGAGAGGGCAGGCTATGGTATTTCTATCCCTGTGAATACCAAATGTCCTCGAGGATAGGACGATGAGGTAGGACATTTTGGTCCCTCGCCTTCTTCTACAAGAGACACGTTTATGTTTAACGGAGAGATCCACCCTAAAACACTTTGAGTGTCACTGTTAAAAACAACTATTGCTGATGGCATGTGCATTTCTGATAAGTTTGTCACATCTCCTCCAGAGGTTGCCAGCAGCTCCAGTGGAGTTTGATATGAGGAAATGTTTCAGGGTGCTAAGAGAGAGCAGTTTCTGCACCCGCAGGAGAGAGAGCAGTTTCTGCACCCCCAGGAGCAGGAGAGACCAGCATGCACTGCAGTTACAATACCTTTCTGTTGTCATTTTGAGTAAAGGGTGACTCTCACTTTTTCTTGACTGGAAAAACGGCCACTGCCCTTTTTGCTCTGCACACCTACAGTTAAAACCCACAGCTGCAAGCCATGACCTGTTCTCTGGGGGTTGCCAAAAAGGCATTCTGGGAAACGTAGGAAAAGTAGATGAGGCAGGTTGAGGGAAAGTGGGTTCACCGAAATAATCAAAAAAATTGTTTTTCCTTTCAAATCTTTTTGATTTGAGTTGGGATTAGTGGTTAGGGAGTGTGTGCGTGCGTGAGTGCTCAAGGAAGCTGTGTTGCTTTTGATTGTTCCACCACTAGAGGGGGTAAGAGACTTAGATTTGTTGCAGAATGTGTGTGTGTGTGTGTGTGTGTGTGTGTGTGTGTGTGTGTGTGTGTGTGTGTGTGTGTGTGTGTGTGTGTGTGTGTGTGTGTGTGTGTGTGTGTGTGTGTGTGTGTGTGTGTGTGTGTGTGTGTGTGTGTGTGTGTGTGTGTGTGTGTGTGTGTGTGTGTGTGTGTGTGAGTGAGTGAGTGAGTGAGTGAGTGAGTGAGTGTGAGAGAGAGAGAGAGATGAGTGAATACCTGTGTCAGTATTGGTGCGTACCTGCCGGAGCACAGCCAGGCCTGCAGATCATCCTGTACATACCGTTAACCTGTGATTTGTTGGTTTAACATGTTTAACCTGCTGTTCACCTGTTTTACAAACTGTACAGTTGTAATTTATTGCTTTTTAACTGCATTTAGTTTTGTTGTTGCTTTTTTTAACTTATTTCATACCGCAGGTCTATGTGACCCGAGATGAATCTGAAATCTTTGAAGTGTTGCCAAAGATATGTTGAAACCACACACAGAGAGACACATATACAGTACTGTGCAAAGGTTTCACAGGCACATGCAGATAATAATCTGTGAAGTGAAGATACTTTCAAAAATAACGAAACGAAAAGTTTCTAAATATAAAACAAAAATACTATAATGAGCAGACTACTCACACACTAATGCAGAAAACTAAAACTAACTAAAACTAATAACGTCTATAAAACATAGGGTGCCTAAGACTTTTGCACAGTACTGTGGATTGATACTGTATTACTTACACTATACACACACAAAGCAGATGCTGAGTGTGTGCAGTGCAGCAGCAGTATTGGAGCAGAAGTGAACTGACTGTGGCTTCAATAAAACAACTGAAACTTGTTCTGTGTCTTCATGTTATTTCCCAGCAGACAGTATTTCTTGGTCGCAATGCGGAAGTACTAAAAACTGCAGTTCCTCAAATGGTCACTTGAGGCTGGCTGCAGAGGCGAGTCAGTCCCCATTCACCTCCCATGTTAAAATGCCCACGTTTACAGCATAAATCATGTCTGACCAATTTGGGGCCCGTGGGCCGCTCAGTTTGTTTTGGCCCTCCATGGTCTTGAAATATAAAATGGTGGCAAATTTGACTGTCTTTCAGAGGCTATGCAGGCTCATTTTTTAAGCTAGCTTGATGATAGACTACTTATACCTATGAAACTAGAAGACCTATTTTAGATTTAGAATGTAAATTGTCTATAAAATAATAGAATTTAATGTAATTTCACATAACATTTATTTTTGGCCCACGGCCATCCATCCAGATTCATGTTGGCCCTTCATACTCATAGGAAAGCATTTGGGCACCTCTGGAAACATGTTTACAGCATGGTAAACACAAAAACATAAGAACAAAAGTTTAGTCTAGCTAATTTTCATATTTCATGACAACTGGTACAGGGGGTGAATTTTTATATAACTCACCCCTTTAGAGTAAAATAGACGATAGAAAAGACTATGTGTTTTGGGTGTGATTGACAGGTCACCTGTCCAGTGATCATGCAGCAAATGTGTGCATATTTAAACAGCATTGTAGAAAAGTTGAACTGATGCTATTATATCTCCCTAAGACCCTGGACTAAAGAAGGGCCGCTGACTGCTGGTAGATTTGTTTTATTACATTAATGATGCTTTTCACGCCACACACTCAAAAGAGTGCTACAGTGCTACTAACATTACCAATGTCAGCGCCTGTGCTGCTAGCAGCAGTAGCAAGCAGCAGCAGCACCACCAGCCACCACGGCTCCACCCACCACTGTCATGGCCGATGGGCGGCAGTGCGCTGCGCCTGCGCCCCCACCACCACAACAACAACAACAACAACAACAACAACAACAACAACAACAAGGAGCAGCAGCAGCCAGGAGGTGGTGGTGGTGATGGTGGCTGACAGTGATGACGACTTTTCTGAGGAGGTGGATCATGGAGGAATTGCACAACAAGCTAACGTTGCAGAAGTAGGTGGTTTGCACAAGTAGCTTAGCACATAAGATCTGGGCTAGACTAAATGCACCAAGGTGTTTATGCTGCATTTGTTGTTTATGGTACTAGGAGCTGACCAGTTAAGTGGAAAACGCGTCATCTCCGACCTATGTGCGTTCGAGCTTCAGCAGGCTTCAAGTCGCAAAACCATGGATGCTAATAGCCGTTAGCAGTCTAAGCTAACAGCTAATAACAACATTACGTTTAATTGTATGGGTTTAACCAACTATTGTATTGGTATGCTGATTGGTCTGAAAGCTTATGTTGAAAATAAAAATGAAATGTGTCAAAAATATGTTTTAAATTATTACAATCATGTGCGCCATGTTGAAATGACGTCAAATGAGTGCTGCGCGGTGCTGGGAGCAACTGGGGGTTGAGAAATCATACCAAAGTTTGCCAGTAGGAACTCCCAGTTAACGTGGCGTTTTATTTGATTTTTTCTAGTAGCAACTGGCAATTTGCCACTTCCCAGTTATAAACGAATGCAGCATAAATTTAGAAGGTGAAAATAACCTGCCGTCATTTGTAATTTAAATCAAATGCTGATGTAGCCTCATTGAAAACTGGATTCATATGTCAAAGTAAATAAATAAACATGAGAAACAAATTAAGAAAGCGGAAAATAATATGTCGGAAATGGTCTTTCCCTCCTTGTAAATCACACAGAAGAGAAGGCCTATGTGTCGTCACTCGTGATGCTGAGAAGGAGGGGACTGGGAGTGAGCCCCAAATTGGAGCAGTTGGACTTTTTTTTTTTTATTCCATCCTATTCAAACCACCACCACACTGTGAAGAATCTCTTTCATTGCACCAATGGAACAAAGCGATCCTGGTTGACATTGTGGGGGAATCACACATACACACTGTACTGTACTGTGTGCTTTGCTTTTGCTAAACAAGTCAACCCATTTACTCTGGGAATGCGTGATTGAAGGCATGCCCATCAAAGAGTCATGGAACGAAAAAAGTGGCTGTCAGAGAGACTGCGCAGACTACTTTTCAAGGATCAGCAAAGGAAGGAACTATAAGCGAGTTGCTCAATGTGAATCAAATGTCCATCGCAAGAGAGCAGGTGATGTAAGGCTGCGTGCATGCAGCATGTCAGGTGAGCGGTACTGGAAGAGACGATTGAAATAGGAAAACGGGACCTGAGTTACCGAGGAGACACATCAGAGAGCCACACTTTGGAGAATGATACTGCACACCATGGCACTTTTTTTACAGCTTGTTCTTGCTGAGCAAATTTGATATATGCCTGCAAACATGTCACTCAGTGTATTGAAAACAGTAAGAGGCTACACAACTCCAGGGCCAAGGGCAGAGGATCACTGGTCACTCTCCTCTCCAAGACAACCATAAACTCGGTCATAAAGGCTATTGGGCATCTCAGTTAAACAGGCTGGCATGTATTCGAATCAAATCGTCACCACATACGACATAACAACAGAAGACCTTGTTGTAACACTCAAGGCCCTGAACGAAAAAGAGAAGATGAAACTGAGGCTGCAGAGACCCTGCTGAAATACCAGACCGTCCTCACTGCCCAGACGTTTTGACGCATCTTCCAGCTCACAACTCCACTTTCTAAGTATCTGCAAACATCTTCCAGCTCACAACTCCACTTTCTAAGTATCTGCAAACATCTTCCAGCTCACAACTCCACTTTCTAAGTATCTGCAAACATCTTCCAGCTCACAACTCCACTTTCTAAGTATCTGCAAACCAGTGGGATGGATCTGCTCACAGCCCATCGCTTTGTCACAAGCAGGACAATCTGAAACAATGTGCAAGGGATTTGGAAGGGCCGCGTTAAGGGGAGCAGCAGTGGGCGAATGGGAAATGAAATGAGTGTGAGACAGACGCAAAGGGTGGAACGCACGCTGCCAAAACCAGAGACCAAAGAGAAAAAGAGGATGCCAGGCGAGTTATGTGATGATTCAACGATATCAGATGGCGACAGCAAGTATGAGGTACAAGGGCACAATGACATTCTGGATACCATCATCGAAAGTATTTCATGATGTTTTGCGAAAAACAGAGAACCGTACACAGATTTTGCCCTGCTTGATCCCCAAAAGTTCAATGCTAACGGTGTCCCTCAGAGTGCCAATGTCCAACAACGTTATAACCTGCTCACTGACGCCTACCATCTCATCAGACTCGGATACAAGTTTTTGTTAACTCACATGTGACACAAGTGAGTGAACGGAAGCTTTTCAACGTTAAAATTCACAAAGGCCCGGTTAAGGAGCACAACATCACAGGAGCAACTTGAAGCCTTTATGTTGATGGCAACCGACAAGGAGACTGTTTGGTTGGACTGCATCATCTGTTTGGTTGGACATGGACTGCATCATCTGTTTGGTTGGACATGGACTGCATCATGGACTGCATCATCGTCAGGGTGGCGGAGAAGAGCGCAATGCTGCGACGACTGCTGCCTTAATAAGGTAAGAGACATGCTTCTCGTTTTTATTATTATTCTATTCTATTGTGGTTGGGTCATAGTGCTGGCCTTGTTAAGCAGTTGCTATGTGCATTTGGTCTGGCTGCTGTGCCTGCTTGTGCGTGCGTGTGTTTTTGGACGCGCGTGCACACGGTGCCATGACGGGTGTGCACATCTGGTCGCCGTACCATGCTGTGTGGTTGTGTGTGTGTGTGTGTGGCCGCTGTGCTATGTGTGTGACTGAATGTGTTTATAGAAGTATACTTATAGACTATTATGACTGCCTTCAGTGCCTTGTTATGGTGCGGTGCCTCTGCCTTCAGTGCCTTGTTATGGTGCGGTGCCTCTGCCTTCAGTGCCTTGTTATGGTGCGGTGCCTCGTGCCTTCAGTGCCTTGTTATGGTGCGGTGCCTCGTGCCTTCAGTGCCTTGTTATGTTGTTATGGTGCGGTGCCTTGTGCCTTGTTATGGTGCGGTGCCTTCAGTGCCTTGTTATGGTGCGGTGCCTTGTGCCTTCAGTGCCTTGTTATGGTGCGGTGCCTCTGCCTTCAGTGCCTTGTTATGGTGCGGTGCCTCTGCCTTCAGTGCCTGGTTATGGTGCGGTGCCTCGTGCCTTCAGTGCCTTGTTATGGTGCGGTGCCTCGTGCCTTCAGTGCCTTGTTATGGTGCGGTGCCTTGTGCCTTGTTATGGTGCGGTGCCTTCAGTGCCTTGTTATGGTGCGGTGCCTTGTGCCTTCAGTGCCTTGTTATGGTGCGGTGCCTCTGCCTTCAGTGCCTGGTTATGGTGCGGTGCCTCGTGCCTTCAGTGCCTTGTTATGGTGCGGTGCCTCGTGCCTTCAGTGCCTTGTTATGGTGCGGTGCCTTCAGTGCCTTGTTATGGTGCGGTGCCTCGTGCCTTCAGTGCCTTGTTA
>NC_139634.1:39238031-39288031 GCF_964638095.1 Poromitra crassiceps | reverse complement strand
AAAAATTCTATAGCTGTTTTCAACTGAATGGAAGTGAATCTGGCACAGGCTGCAGACAATTTTACTGAAGCGCTGTGGCACTCAATGTGTTAATAGCGGATGTGTTGCGGGCGGTTGAAACGATGTATCATTAATGAGGAAAAATAATATTAATTACGTTCTCTAGTCTATGAACGTATTTTAAGCTACATTTCTCGTCAGGCACATTCTTAGTCGCCTATTGTAGATCCCCCAAAGGACCCACGGCCGTAAACCAAACAATAGCCATGTGGACGGCTCCACTTTTCGTCCATATATGGTCAATGATGTCACCCTCAAAAAGGAATCTCCGCTGAAGACGCGTTCGTATTTTCCCATACAATGAGGCAATCAAGTAAACTAAACTTAAAGCTTTAGCGTTAGCCGAGTAAACTACATGCGGGCAAGTGGTGGACTGGATATAATACAGCATGGAAGTTTATTTGGAGTCTTGGACTGCAGCGATCGCACCAACGGCAGCAGAAACCGTAAGTTCGCTCCTTTTATAGCGTTTTATAGCGTTTATAGCGTCGGGTGCATGGCGGGTGCGGATCTATAAATAGTATGAAATAATTTGCGCGGATTTATGGCGGGCGGACGGTTCATGCATACACGTGGATTAGGATGGCATAAAAGCTCATCCGCGCATCTCTACAGTGCACGGCCCTGACTGAATGTGACACAGGACACTGCTGCAAAACAGCATCTGTCCTCAATTGACTCTCCCTGGATAAATAAAGATGAAAAACTCCTACACGCATAGTAACCTATAGCCACACATGCCCCAGCCAGAATACATTACATAGTAACCTATAGCCACACATGCCCCAGCCAGAATACATTACTACATAGTAGGGATGTTCATCAATTATCGAAAATCGATAATCGATCGTTAAGGATTGGAATCGATCCTGTGGCATTTGGATCGATTTTTTAATTATTAAAAAAATAATAATAATAATAACTAGAATGTTTACATTTCCTACCGAAAATGTAATTGTGCTTGCGTCCTCGCCATGCACCGCCTGGCTTGCAAGGTCCCTGCCCATGCAATTAGGGGGACTAAGTAGTTATGGGGGTGCCTATGTGAGTAAAAGGACTTTGGAGTAAAAGTACTTGGTAGGTGGGGAAGTCAGACTGGTTGTAGCCTACTACAGAGACACAAAAGGGGAAAGTCGGCTCAATCTCTGCAATCTAAAACTACATTACCTGCAAACTACAGCCTCAATAATTACCCTGTATTCTAAATGTCTCCAACTGTCTCAAGGAAAATAGGACATGATAACCTCTAGAGAAGTACTATTCCTTGTAGTGTCATTCGTGTTTATGGTTGCGACAACAACTGACTACATGGATTGTACATGGTCAAATGTTTGTCATATTTCATGTGACAGCCTATAAATAGGCAACATTAGATAGAGTGGTTGAATGCCTGTCGTAACAAACACAAAGTCAGAAATGAGCATTACAGACCTATTTGTTGTTGTTCTAATTTTTTGTTAATGTGGTGAGTAGTTGCCCCTGGACATGAGTAGTCAAATGTAGGAAATGTGTTCCAAAGGTATGCACAAGTAATGGAAAGTAATCAATTACATTGCTTCTATATTGTGATTTGGATTCTGTTACCGGTTACGATATTGAATCCAATTGTGGTTCCATGTGTAAAGTAATCCCCGAACCCTGTGAACAGACAAAGTCACATTACAATTGAATTGGTTTCCGGCAGAAAACCCCCAAATGATCAGACATGGCCACAGGACAGGATTCCCGGTTCTTTACTGAGAGACAGGGGGGGGGGGGCTTGAAGGACAAATGAAGAGAGAGCTTGTAGAGCTTTGAGACTACACCTTTACTCTGACCTTTGACCTTAGGCCTCCTGGGTCAGGACGAGATGGAGGGACCAGTGGAGGTCAGCAGAACCATCCAGGCTGCACCTCTACATCAATGACCCTCTGGACGTCCCTGGTCAGGACTTGCTCCGGAAGCAGTGGACAACCCTCAACCGCCTAAGGACCGGCGTCGGATGCTATGGCGCCTCAATGAAGAG
Source organism: Poromitra crassiceps (assembly GCF_964638095.1). Lineage (NCBI taxonomy): Eukaryota > Metazoa > Chordata > Actinopteri > Beryciformes > Melamphaidae > Poromitra > Poromitra crassiceps. The sequence goes on along the minus strand of NC_139634.1, from coordinate 39,285,966 downwards.
GTGGGGTCTCAAGGACAGTGCCTCATGCGAGTGTGGAGCCCCTAGGCTGCACAGACTCTGGAACATATAATCACCAGTTGCTCCAAATACGGGCCACCGCATGGAGACCGCGGTCCATGTACGATGAAACATTGGCCTGGCTTGCCTCAACGGAGCTGCAGGTGTAAAGACACACGCCAGAAGTACTCTGAGCTTTGATGTAGTCTAAATCCGGCCTCAATTGGTAATGTTTGGTGTGTGGTTGCGAAGGTGTAGGCCTATAGGTGTAGGCCTATTGGCCTTGTGGCCATTGGTCTATTTAATGCCTCTCTTAAAAGAGCACCTCGGAGATGCTCAGTCTCCCTGAGACTGAGCCAGCCGATAGGCTAACTGGAAAAGTGCCTGGCTGAGCCACGTGTAACGTATAGGGCAAGTCGAATAATATAATTTCAGTGTGCAATAAAGATAGGCTAACTGGAAAAAGTGCCTGGCTGAGCCACGTGTAACGTATGGGGCAAGCCGAATAATATAAGTTCAGTGTGCAATAAAGACAATTGGCACGTAAGGTATACTTACTCTATGTATTTGCTTACTTAGACGTACTCCACTATTTTGCTCCTATCGCATTTAATACTGTTGATTCCATGCTATGTTGTGTTCTTTCTTCCTATTCTGCTTATTTTACTATCGCATTACTACTGTGTATTTTATTTTATGCTATGTGTGTTATGTGAACGAGCAACTGTAACTTGTCCCAATTTCCCCCTGGGGATCATTAAAGTCTTTTTGATTCTGATTCTGATTCAGGATTAACTGTGTTCGCTACGGTGTTTGCAGGTGGTTGGTTGGGCATTAGGTTGATGTTTCCTAGGGTGTACTAAGTTGTTGTAGTTGTCCATAGATGTTCCTGCTGATGGTCATCAGTGTATAAGTTATTACTTATAGGATGTCAGTAATATGCCAGTAATATACCAGTTACTTTGTCAAGTAAGTCAAGTTCCAAATAGTTTTTTTTTTGGAAATCAAATCACATATAGAAAAAAAAAATCCAATCATTTCCTAATCAAACTGTGTGTTTTTATGCAAATAACCACTATAGATGACAAGAAAGGAAAAGGATAACATTTCGAATTTCGGATTTTTTCCACTGACTTCAAGGTGGTTGCAATTATTTTTCAGGATGTTCTGGGGCAGCAATGTCATTCTGCTGCAGCTGTTGTTTTGGTGAAAATAATGCAAAAGTAGTGTAATAGGTAACAAGTTACTCTACACAGACAGTAAGATTGTAAAGTAACATTACTTTCAAATGAAAGTAACTAATAATATGTAATATATGACTATTTGAAAGTAACTTGCCCAACACTGATGCTCATTGACTGTATTCTGCTGTTGCTTGCCTGTCAGGTGTCACCGTTGAACCTGGGATGTAAACATCAAATTTGTTTCCAGTTGGGCCTCTGGTTTGACATTTCAGAGTTGTGATGCTTTGAAAGCCTCAAGCCTCCTCTAGCCAAAGCAAAGTCTGCACTGCATTATTCATAGAGCTGTATGTAATGACGCTATGTCTATAATATCATTATAGAAGATCGTCTGTTACAAAAAAGATGGCCACTCGGTAGTGCTCTCTGCGCCCTGAGGCAGAGCATATCAGAGATGGTCTACAGAGAAAGATGATCACTCCGAGTGCAAAGGGACGGGTGTCAAACAACTTCATTTAAAGTGACAGTAATATAATGCAGGTCTAGGGTTGAACTGGCCAGGTTCCAACTGCAATATATATTGTGATCAAACCTTTAAATATGGCAGTTAAATGCTGCCGTCACCTGGATAAAACCAGTAATTGGCTCAATGTCACAATCAAAGAGGCTGAAAGAATCCCACACAGGAAACAGGGTGGCAATCCAAAAAGGTCACTTTATTATCTAATTATCTAAAATAAGTTAAGGCTTCCTATAGACAGCTGGCTGCATATGCAATTCATCAAACCTTATTAAAAACCTTGCTAATATGGACAGGACAAACGTCAACGCCGCTCATGAGCTGGTTGTCGGCGGCAGGCCATCTCTAGCTGTCTCTCTCCCCGTCCCGAGTCACAGACGTGCAGGCAGAACGCTCCACCAGCGGCGGCTTCCTCTGTGCCTTCAGCCGTTCATGAGCTGGTCCTCTGCGGCCGCCACGCTCCCTCCCCGTCCCGAGTCAAAGACGGCAGAACGCTCCACCAGCGGCGGCTTCCTTCATGAGCTGCTCCTTGGCGGCCGCCACGCTCCCTCCAGACAGCTGCTCCTCGCCGGGTCGTCTTGCGTGTTGATGCTTTGAGTCGTTAGAAGGAAAATGGGAAATGCTATATACGCCTGTTTTATATATACCCGGCTAGCGGACCTGAAGGGGACAGGACCGCAAGGGGGCGTGGGCACTGGCTTGTTTCTTGTGAATAAAAGGAGGATGTTGGCGCCTGAATTCATTCCAGAAACTATGGCTGTTTGGATTGTCGGGAGCTCGCTAATTCGCCGCCTGCAGGCTCACTTGGAAGCGGGAGATTGTGATCCAAACCTGGGACTGGATGTCGATGTGGTCTGGCTTGGGCGTTCAGGGATGAGGTGGGAGCATCTCATGCCGGTGCTCCGTGAGAAGCTGATAGTTTCTCCGCCGCCAGCTCTCATCGTTATCCATCTTGGTGGAAACAACATTGGCTCTACAGCGAGGGTCGATTTGATGGTGAGGATGAAGTCAGACATTCGGGAAATCGAGTCTCTCTTTCCCAATACCAAATTGCTGTTGTCTGACATTCTGCCGCGTCGGAACTGGAGAGGCCAAACTGCCCGTTCTGGGTACGGCTTGGAAAGGGCTCGACGCTGGCTGAATGGTGTCATGTTTGGTTTCATGCAAGACAATGGTTTGGATTGCATCAAGCATCCCAATATTACATTGAATCATTTAGCTAGGGACGGAGTTCACCTAAATTTAGCGGGGAATAGGGCTTTTCTTTCAAACATCAGAGTGGCAGTAGCTGTTAGTCTCCCTTAAAAATTCCTTTGCAGCAACAAAACGGCTCTTTTAAGAGCCACACACATAGTCTGAAAAGAGCTCATCATTCTGACACGTTTGCCCGGGTTTCAAGTGGCAAGTTTAGGAAGTGAGATGTGATTTTATCAAAGACACATGACGTTACAATTGTCGGCTGTGCAGGAACTAGCCAGCTTCTCCATCCATCCCTCTTACGTTTGAAAACGTTCCCAGTTGATATCACTAACTAGGCTACTTGTATAGCCTTTGATAGGCTTGTAAATTACGCTGAATAGCCTGGCCGCGCAAAGTCTCCAAGACGCGCTCATTTTGGCAGTCAGTTACAACAGTATGCCTTTCTATCCTTAATGTATTGTCTATTAGCTTCCATGACACATAATATGCCTGGCGCTGGTTCTCCCTCTAAAAAGACATGTTAATAATAATAATAATAATAATAATATTTCATATTTCGACCAGCCCCGACTCTACACCGAGCTCACCGTCATGTAGCCTATGGCATCTGACTTTGCGGGTAAGAGCCCGGCCGACATTCATCAGTTTCTCCTCCAAAAACAACTGAACGAAAAAAGCATGGCACAAGTGTACACTCTCACAGCCTCGATTGACTGGCTGCCCTGTAAAATAAACAAATAGCCTATAGCCTATGGAAATCAGTGGTTAACAATTCAAGTCGCAGGCGAAAACTCGCAATGCAACTTGTGATGATAATTAGACGTCAATGTGTAAGTAGAGGCATGTTGGAATAGCAGCATGTAACCGTCTGGAGCAGATCTGGCGGACATCAGGGCTGTAAAGAAGTCCTGAAGGTCTTTTAATAAGGAATTCATTCTTTCTGCTAATCTTTTATTTTATTGGCTTTGTTTTGTGGGACTTTTCTTTTGAAACTCTTAGAGCGGAAGTAGTTATGTTGCTTTTGCACGCTACTTGACATAAGTGTGGGCACTAGCAAGTAGATTAAAGTAAATGAAATTAGTAGTTCCATATAAAGTAGTGTCATAGAATAAACAAACATAGCTTGGCAAACTCCATTTGGCCACCATTGTATGTTGCCCCATGTTGTGTAGCACTTACACATAAGCACACAAGTTGTTTACAAGTATCACATGTTATAGTGTCCAAGCATCTCAAACTTTGTGACGCCAGGGATGCTTAAACAGACACAAATTAGCTTTTGTTTTCAGGGCCCCATCAGTTTATTACAGAAAGCGAGCATGTATTAAAATGAAGGGCAGTGTTTCTTAACCACTGGCAGGTATCAGAGCCTCATCTAGCGCGCTGCGGAGGACCTCACATCAATCTAACACAGATAGCTTTTCATGCATTGGGAAGGTGGTCCTCACAATAGTTTTACCAATCAAAAGTGGGCTTTGAATTTCAATAGGTTGAGTTCCCCTGCTATTCGCTGCATTTCCATTGTGCATAATGTTAGCAGACAGTGATGACCAAATATGAACAATACATGATTTTAATAGTGCTGAAATGCATCTGCAGCAACATTGAAGACATTGGAGTCACTTTGGAGACTTCTTTCAACGGGGTAGGGAGGGTGCATTGGAGAGAGAATGAGGATTTCCGATTTGAAAGGGATCCAGTCAATGAAAGTTCGGATGGAATGAAAATAGCTATTGCTCAAACGGTCAAATGGCACAGTTGTAATTTGTTTGCAAGATTAAACAGAGTAGCCAACATACTGTAATCCCATTTGAAATTGGCAAATAAAGAAATGGCCTAACAAACAACATAATAAACATTACAGTGCCTTAATGTAGTTATAGCTAAATGGGGAAACGAGTAGCCTATCCCTTCATACACACGGTGAAGACACAGAGATGAAGAATATTTGAACTCAGTAAACCCTTCATGTTAATTCAACTGTGTGTATGTGATTCCAGCTGGTGATGTCATCAGTCCTTGCGGTGGAGTCAATCGTAGAAGGTGGGGGAATCTTTGGCCAACACCAGCTTCATTTCTTGCAGGTGTTGGAAGTTCAGCGCCTTAATGGTCTGCGTGGGGACAGCAGGGACAGCGGGGACACTGGTGACTGTGCTGTTCTTGCTCAGAGACGGGGACTCAGGGCTTCTCGTCATCTGAGTGAAAATAGGTAGACTGACAACGGAGAAGAAACTTTAAGTTTTAATTGATTACACAGTATGTTTTAACTTTGAATGAATAATGTTTTTTGAAATAAATATTAACTTGATGGATGTTGTCACACTGTCAGCCAGCCTTCAAGTGTAGCACTTAGACATATTGTAAGCACACATGATGTTGTAGTGTACAAGCATTTCCATGAATTTCATCATGGGATCTGAATACCAGTGTCAAGATTAGCAAATCCCACCAGCGAGTATTTCCTGCAGCAGCTCAAAAAGTTCCGGGTCAGTCGTTACACTCAATCACTCTCCCTGCCTTTTATTTGTTAGATAATGTTCTGTCTGTTTGTGATCAAACAAAATATCTGGGTCACTTAATCACTGACCAAATGTCTGATGATGACCACATGTATTAGACAGTGGCGTGTGCTATATGGGCAGGCTAACATGCTGGTGCGGAAATTTCGTTAATTTTCAGATGATGTAAAGATGAACCTTTTCAGAGCCTACTGTACCCCCATTTATACTGCTCGCCTGTGGGTGAACTTCAAAAAAGCGAGCCAACATCAGCTTCAGGTTGCATATAACGATTGTATGCAGAATTTGATGATAAAACCTAGGTGGAGTAGTGCAAGTGACCTATTTTGTAAGGCAGGAGTCTACACTTTTCAAGGCCAGAATGCCATCATAGTAGTGCTAACCAACCCTGTGTTTAGTGGTGTGAGATACAACTCACAAATGTAACATATGTATGTGACATAAAGACATGACATGAAATGGTGAATTTGACAGATGTTTCTAATGACATTTGTTAAGTGGATGTTGTCACAAGGTGTCTGTGTGTGTGTACAATGTGCATCAAAACACAGACACTTACCTTCATTTATAGAACCATTTGCAACAGTAGCCCCATAACGCGACGCCTTCCTACTGTACTTACTGTACAGCAGTGGGCGCCACACAGCGTTAGAATCCTGAATAGGTGGACAAGGCTGTTTAAAATGTTCTCCTACCCATATCCAACCTCTGATTGCAGATCTGCAGATATGATCGCCTGCCTAGTGAAGCCAGTAAGTTTGTCGTGGAGGTAAAATGATACTGGTGCGTGAAACAACTGTTTACAAGCAGTCTTTGCACAGCCTGTGCCGTATTGAGGACAGGAGAAGCTTCCTAGTGCCGACAGGAAGCTTGGGAGTTTGAGTATTTCATAAAGTGTTTTGCTTCCCAGGTGCGCTGGATTTGTGTTGATCACTGACAGCCGCATGTGTTGTTTGCTCGCCGCGTGCAAGCGGTGCACCATGATAGTGAGATCAAACACACTTTGCTGTAAATTCAGTGCAGGCTGTGCAAAGACTGCTTCTAAACCCATGTTTCACGCATCAGTATCATTTAACCTCCCCGGCAAACTTACTGTCTTCACTAGGCTGGCCATCATATCCTCTGATTTGCAGTCGGAGGTCGGATACAGGTAGGAGAGCTTTTTGAACAGCCTTGTCCACCTATTCTGGATTGTAGCTGTGTGGCGCTGACTGCTGTACAGTAAGTACAGTAAGAAGGCGTCACGTTATGGGTCTACTGCAGCAGTTGTCCCAGCATCTGCGAATGAATAAAATGAACAAAGTTTGACTGTAATATTTATGACAGTAGATCGCTTTAGAACAAAACATAGTCAGGCAGGTGTATAATTTTTCTACATTTATTTTGGAACACCGGAGTAGAGAACTTGTAAAACCTGGTGGAAAAACAGATCTAACTTATCTGTTAGTGTACATTTTGATTAACTTTTAGTGACCTATGAGAAATATAACGAATGTGGGTAATACACTTGAGTGTTATCATCAACAGCGTCATCCTCATCCATGCCAATTAGTTTGATTATGATTAATTTTTAATCATCTAACGTTATGCAGGTGTTGTAGAAAGTTGGAGATGTTGGAGCCCTTAGCTGCGACTGCAACTTGGGTAGGTTTTGCACACTGGGTAGCTGTCATCTTTAACAAGACACTGCGCGTCCTTTTTGTAACCGAAATGCTGCCATACCCATGACTTTAGACGTTTTTTTGGGGGGAAGAGATCATTTCTTTGAGTTGCTTGTGGTCTCTCAGGCTCTGCCATTACGTTAGCTGTAATGCTAGCGTAGGCAAGAGTCAGATAACTAACTAGCGTTACATCGTTACATCGATGGCCGTTCAGTAAACAAATTAAGAGGTCACGGAGACCACAGTTCGTGTCAGGCGACTGACACATCGCGCACGTCTCTGAAAAGTTTATGTTTGGCTGACGTCCATGGCTATGAGCTGTGTTTGTGCACCCGCTAAATAGTCCGTGCGGAAACGAAGCGAGAGATTGGTTCCTCTCGTTCCAGCGTTGTTTGCGCCGCATCGTTGTTTAAACTGACGGACTTATTTTGACAACAAAACACCCGGTGTTACGGAGCCTCTGCGGTTATATAACCGTGACGTTTTAAATGGCGGTTAATAGTCAAACCCCTTAACCCCTGCCTCCCTAGTTTCAACTGGGCAGTGTAGCTCCATTAGCTGTTAGCGGCTAACGGCTAATCCACAGTCATTCCAACCAGTTCAACACAACAACCCAACATCAAATAAACGAGTGGGCCAGATATATGGGGTAACATATCTCTAACACAGGGTACCTAACAAAACCACCAGCTTACCTGGAAAACGCCATAGAACTGAATCTGTTTCAGGCACACGTTCAACTTCAGATGGCTCGTTTTCATTTCCGGGTCCGAGATCTCATGGGTGTGACGCGCTCGCGCGAGAGTACCGCAACCCCGACCTTCTCTGCACAAACGCTGTTCACATAGTGATGCTGCCACCTGTTGGCGATAGACTGGTGCTACAGGACTCAGGCTAATGTGACGTTTTGTGTGGGAGTGTTTGAATAAACCCATTGCAGCAACGTGACGTGCGCATGCGTGGAGGACCTTGGTCAAAGCGCGCTAGCTTGGCGCTCATTCCTTGTTCTGACTCAGATACCACGGACCACTGGAAAAATGCAGCGTCCGAACACCCCCACTTGCTCCCCCAGCAAAATCGCGAGATACGCCACTCCAGGGCCGATGTCCCAACTCCGGGAGAGGCTCATAATATTTCGGGTAGGTGTATTTTGTGTTCATTTGAACAGATTCATAGCCATACAGTGTTCACTTTATCATGGTCCAATCAAGCTATTTGTGTGGAACATTCGACTGTCCTTGTAAAGGGAAAATGGGTTTTGGGTGAAAAGCAAAGAGAAACGGGCAGAAATGGCTTGCTATGCACAATAGATGTTTGGGTAGTTAACTAAAAACAGCTATTGGAACAACTCAGAATTACACTGGGGCTGTGTTGTGAGTTATGTTTCTCTGTTATGGAGAACCCACCTGTCAGCCAGAATGGACGCTAATACAAGGCAGAGAAACCATTCTCCTGTCAACATATTTTTGCCAGACAAGCCTCTGTTTGTTCCTTTTTAAATATACTTTATTCAATTATTCAATCAGGGGTTATAAACATTTACACTAAATACATTTGTTTTTGTGTTTTTATTTTATTTGTTATTAACAGTATAAAAAAATAGTTATCAAAAATAAGAAGTCTGTTAGAAGGTGAGCAGGAGCCAGGGTGTGGGTGTCTTTGTTCTGAAGTCCAGTGAAATTTGTATTTTCAGTTATGCTATGATTTGTTTATAGACCACTTCACCTGGGATGACGGCTTGGTGGATAATTATGGCACACCTCGTCTTCCACAATTTGGCCATGACCACACAAACAACCGTCCAGAAAAAGTCCTGGTGTGGCCCTGTCATAGTTAAATTAAAGACACCATACATCACAGCATTGTAATTCACAGTAACATAAAGACCAATACCAATCATTTTCCCCCAAACATATTTAGATGGCTCACATTTTAAGAGCAGATGTTCAACAGTCACATCCTCCTTGCAGTCGTCCATAGGACACTCTTTGGTTTTAACAAAGCAGCTCCACTTGACGACTGCTCGGACCGCTAGTCTGCCAACTGAGACCAGCCACATGATGTCTCTCTTGTTTTCTGAGAGACACTTACTAAATATATTTTTAATACAGACCTGAGAGCTTGCTTAATGTAAATGTTTGTATGGGAAAACCCCACCATACAAGTTATTACACAATTTTACATATATATATTGGTTGGACATTTCATTCCCAGCAATATTAATGTGTGCAAACTTGTTCACAAAGTCACCAGACAAAAGTTGACAGGTTGCTGTATTTGGATGTGCTGATACATGTTTATTCAATAATAATGTGTTGTTCTTTTCACAGCATGATCTGGCCCAGGGGCAAATCCCCAGGGAAGAGATGTGCACAAAGGTAGACTTTATCACCAACTGGTGCCTCCAGCACCTGCAGGCCAAACAGCCCGCTCCCTCCGCTCAGGAGCTGGCTGCTTTAAGAGACCAAGTGCGTGAGGAGCGGAGGCAGCGGGCTGTTTTGTCCACCAAAGTGGCCCAGCTGGAGGCCCAGCTGAAAACCCTGGAGGACGAGGCCGGTAGGCGGATGGAGCAGGAGTGGGACCGGGCACTTGTGAACGAATTGAATGGTGAGTGTAAATTCTCTCACATTTATGAACAACACAACACAAATCCACAGCTCTGCCAGAGAACCCACAATAACCAAAACATTCCTCCTATGTAAGGTGTGTAGCATCTGTACATATAACGAGAGCAATGTTAAAGGGACACCCCATGGATTTTCAATGATGATTTATTTAGCAGAATCTCACACATATCCAAAAACTGGAAACAGTTTTGCAGGCATGATTTGAATTGGACAGATATTGAGCGCTCATTTGAGTGAAAGTTGTGGACCAGTGAGGTCATTCATGCACAAATGCCATCACTTGTCCACAGCTTAACTCAAATCAACTCTCAATAACTGTCAAACTCCATGAATGGCTGCAAAACTGTTTATATTTTTCTGATATACTACTGATTTTGGGATGATGACAAAGCTGGTTGAAAATCGGTGGAGTGTTCCTTTAAGAGTTGACTCATTACATGAGACGTAATGCGGGTTTGGTTCTGAGGTGTGCCAATAGTTTAGTTCCACCTGCATGTGCGATGTGACTAGCAGTTTTGATACAATAAGGCTGTACGTCACCTTACTAAATACACAGACTATTGTGAAGCACTGACATTGCATGACTGTGCTGTAAACATGAATGAGCTTTGAACATTTGTTGTGTTTTTAGAATCAGAGATAGCTGCCGGTTCCACTCCTGCTCCTGGAGCTGCAATAGAGGTGGCTGGAGGTAAGCAATGCATGGCAGAAATGTGAAATGGTATGTCAGCTGTCTTAGTCAGAGTCTTGTGTCCAGTGCTAGGATACTAAACCTCAAACGGTTACATGCTGCCACTCCGACGTGCTGCCACTCCGACGTTCTGCCACTCCGAAATATGGGCACTCAGAAAGGGGGTCTATATTCCCCGTTTTTCACTAATCTCTCCCAGCCCCCACGCCAAACCTAACCTCCCCCCATGCCTAAACCTAACCTCCCCCAGACCCTAACGCAAAACCTAACCTCTCCCACCCTCACGCCTAAACCTAAGGTCGGCATTGCGGCTTCTAAGGTGAACGACCGCCAGTTCGAATAATGGAAGTTAACGTTCAGAGTGGCAGGGCTTCGGAAAGGCAGACAGTTACCACCACAAACGGAACTTGAAAATTGACTACTGTGTTATTGAAAGGTAGAGTAAGCTTGGAAAAGTCCATTGTTTTTCGACTAGGCTGTTGAGTGATTTGCAAGCAACAACTTTGGAAAATCAAAATGACAAAGCAGATGAGTTAACATAATAATCCACACATTCCACAGTGTTCCCATTGGTCTTTGAAATTCTGTTTTTGTATTTGATGTGTGCCAAAGAAATCCAAGCCTTGAAAGTTTGTGAAAAATGACATGTTTCATTGAACATGCGAGAATGTATAGATATAGTGCATGGGTTGGAGTGTAATTTTAAAAATAACATGTAGTGTGGCATCACTGTAACATAGGAGTTTCAGAAATGTCCACACGTGTTATGATTTTTTTAATAGTTGTGTGTGAGCTTCTGTAAGTAGCTGTCACACATGACTGTGCTGTCGTCATTATTGACCTTTGAACATTTGTTGTGTTTTTTGAATCAGAGACATCTGCCGGTTCCGCTGCTGCTGTTGTGGCTTCTGAGAACCATGCTGCCGGTAAGCAATGTGTGACATGGCAGAAATGTGAAGTTGTACGTCAGCTGTCATTGTTGTACTCTTGTGTCCAGTGCTAGGTTACTAAGCTTCTAACGTAACTTGAACATTGACTACCGTGTCATTGAAAGGTAGACTTAGCTATTCGCTTAGGCGATTAGGCTATTCAGTGATTTGCAAGCAACATCTTTGGGAAATAAAAATGACTAAGCAGATGAGATAACATAATAATCCACACATTCCACAGTGTTCCCATTGGTTTTAGAAATTCTGTTTGTGTATTTGATGTGTGCAACAGAAATCCAAGCCTTGAAAGTTTGTGAAAAATGACATGTTTCATTTAACATGCTTGAACGTCTAGATTTTGTGTATGAGTTGGACTCTAAATTGAAAACGATCGTTTGTCCTCACTGTAACATAGGTGTTGACAAGTGTCCACACATTGTTGGATTTTAGTAATAGTTGTGTGTGAGCTTCTGTAAACACCTGTCACTTGTCATTGTAGGATTGTCAGTGTTATAGTAATTTCGCTTGGTCTGTGTCTCAAACTATGCTCTGTTGGCTCTTGAAATATGAGGCAATTGGTTGTGAAAATTCTTTGCATTTGAAGTTTTGGAAGACGTGGGAACCTGTGTCCAAACTCCATGTGCTGAATTGGGAGAATAACAGTTGCTTTTTTGTGTTTTTCAGAGATGGAGTAATGTTTGTCCTTGTCTTTTGTTTGTTGTTCTTGTTGTTTGTTGTTCTGTTGGAGGACACTGAAATAAAGTTGTAGTTTTCATGTAGTGATGTGTCGCCTGGATTAATGATTCAGCATGTAGTCAAAGTGTACCGATTAATTTAGGTTCATGGGTATGGATTGAATAATCAGGGGACTTTGAAGTTACATGTTAACAGACAATAAATCAGGTGTAAAATAAATTAGACCTAGTTGAAGGACATTGTATTTTGGCCATTTCATAAATCGGCAGTACTTGTTCCAATTTCCTCTGGCCCCAATGTGTATATTGTCTTATTGATGACATGTCAAACCAACAATGTGGCTTGTTAAATCATTGTAAATGCATCATACATGCAAAGGATATTTCAGTTGTGTTGTGACGATGGAGGTACATTATGCGGCAAGTGGGTATGGTCAAATTTACATGAAAGAGAAAATGTATTTCCACTTTGTGTTAGCTTATCCATACTGAGACACTGGCATTGTGTAAGTTGTGACAATTCTTGTCAAATAAGATGAATTGGACAGGAATGGAGGCCACCACACATCCTGGATGGCAAGTACTCTGGAATTAACTGTGATGTTCGAAATCACGGTTATTAGTGGAATTGGTGAAATGCTGCATTTTAAAGTGTTCTGGATAGATAAATGTTTGATGAAACCCCAAAGTACCCCTGCTTTTCTCTTGGAGGCAGAGTGACTAGACTGGAAGTGAAATTGGTCCCAAAAATATCAGAGCTGACAGAGGCATGGATAAAACTTACAATCCTGTATGAACTGTTAAACTGCTTTTGTGAACAGGTGGACATGAAATTTGCCATTCAACGATTACAGCTTAAAATGATACAATTAAACACTATTCATTGGATTCCATGTTGGTATATGATTACATCATAGAGGCGAGGTGTGTACTGTCGTAATGTGAATGTAGATTGAATTGAAAAATGGCAAATCTCTGCCATTGTTCTTAATTCATTCATTTTAAATGTATTGATTGTTGAATGAGACCAATGTTGTGGCTATTCATTTTAAAATGGAAATGCAGCCTTTATTTCATTGCTTATAGAGTGTAATTTGCATCTGGAAGGAATTAATTACAATGATTTATGCAGTATCATTCTGTTTTACTCAGAGCCTTTACTTTGAAAGATAACCCTGGAAGTGGTGTGTGTTTTTGAGGTTAGTGTGACAGCGGAGCAGGGGGCCTTTACTTTGAAAGATAACCCTGGAAGTGGTGTGTGTTTTTGAGGTTAGTTTGACAGTGGGGCAGGGGGCCTTTACTTTGAAAGATAACCCTGGAAGTGGTGTGTGTTTTTGGGTCTCACTTGACAGCGGGCAGGGGGCGGGTTCATTTCAAATGTTCCTTCTCCGATTGGCTATTACAGTCTTTCAAATTTTTTCATTGGTTGACACTGGTTTCTTCCGTGACTGTTGGCCCCGCCCCTTTCCCTTTGTTGCATAGCACAAACTGAGGTAGGTCGACTGTGTCTTGTGCTCTATGTATTTTGCTGGAATATGTTTGTAAATCTGAAGTTAGCTTAGTCAGAAGTCCCTGTATGCATAGTGTAAGACGTTACAGCTTAGCAAATGATTTTTTTTCCATGCATGAATGTGTTAAAATGGTTCTGCTAGTCATACTAGCAACAGTGTTTGGTAGCATGTAGCTCATTGGTAGCATGTAGCTCAATCGGCGTTAGCATGTTGCTACTGTTGCACAAAGTAGACAGGTAGCTTCAGGAAGATTTGTTCTCTCAGCCACTGCAATGTTGCTATTTAAATGCTATCAATGACAATAAAACCACCTATACATCAGAGACTCTGAAGGAAGAATGACTGAAGAGTGTTGCATTGAGGCCAACTGAGAGGCAACATGCAAAGAGTGCATTATAAGGACTGGAGCTGTGGCTAGCTGTAGCTGTGATACTTTTTGTGATTTGTTCAGCCTCAACAGATATGGTGTAATAGTTATCTAGCATTGCAATTGACTTGTGGTTTTGTGGCTGGTGCTGCAGGGGTGCCCAATATGTCGATCGCGATCGCGAAGGTAGTGTGGTCGATAGCATGGCATTGAGGGGTAATTTTTTTTTTTTTTTTTTTTTTTTTTTTTTTTTTTTTTTTTACTGTTTTTGCACTGTCTTTCCACTGTTTTCCACTGTATACTCAGTGTATATATATATAAATATGTTTGGTAGATCACTTTGACTTGGTCATTTTAAAAGTAGCTCCCAAGCTGAAAAACTGTGGGCACCCCTGGGGGCTATAGCCTACAGTACTACCAAAAATGACACTGGGTGATAGGCTATGGTTGAAATCAATATGATAATCATATAGATTTTTCTCTGTCAATGTTGTTCATGCTAATGTAGGTTAGGATGACGTAGCCTATTTAAACTAACTTTATGCAACTTTCCAGCAAAAGGTAGAATCCACAGTACCATGTACCACTAGAGGTTTCCTCACACCAAATTCAACTATAGGGCAGGCTATTGTTTTTAGTGCTGTCGTGAGTTGGCTGTGTTAAATAAAAAGTCTGCTACATCAATGTAACTAGCCTACTTTGGGGTGAATTGTGAATGGAGGCTAAACATTACTATTTTTTAGAGGTTAGTATTCTGCACAGCCTCTTAGGTCATGTAATGCTTATCACTAAAAAATGAAAAGGGAACATTATATGTAGACTTTAAATCTTGCACAAATGAGATTACGAAATGTGGTTATTAAGGGGGACCCCCTCCCCCCTTAACCACCTCCCACTGCGTAGTGGTTCATACCTTGCCATACCTTGGGTGTTGCTGAAATGCTGCCACTGATTTCACTGTCATGTTGTTGCCTGAAGGAGAAGGTAGTGTATGTGAAGTTATAAAAAAAAAATATAGTCTGCACACTGCTGGACTTGCTCACAGTTGATTGATTGAAAATAAATCAACTGGGAGCAAGTTGCGCAGTGTGCGGATTCGATTTTTTTTTTTAAGTTTCATTGCTTTTGTCCTGCACCTGCATTTTGAGTGGATGTGCGCGCTCTACGTTTTAACTGTATGTAAAGTTACCTGTGCTTCAATAATTAATTCAGATTTAGACTACTTATGCATTGACCTCTGAAATGAGGACACATTGATCTCCCCTACATAAGCCACCCACTGTTTTTGTCTTTCCTAGATTGACTTGAGATACAGAATTTGCTCTATTGATCATTCACAGGTGAGTTAGCTGTTAGTAAGATGTAACACCAAATTGGAGTGCAATTACTTGCAGATATGTCCACATATTTGTGTGTGTGAAAGAGAGAGAGAGTGAGTGAACCATGAAATACATTCACCTCGCCAAAATGTTTTTGGAAATCTGTGTCAGACACAAAAGTCGCCTTTTGAAGACTCAGGCAACTGGCTGATTCTCATCAAAGTTTGTCTTTTACGAGGACAATTGCTGACTTTTTTGAACAACTAAGCTTCTGATATAGTAAGGTCATGCCTTGTTACCTGTGACTTCATAGTATTGAAATAAAGTGAGTTTAATGCTCAATACAGATTTCCTAAAGGATTTTGGCTAGGTGAAGGGAGGGTTTTGACTGGCTATTGATGACACACAGCATGTAAGACCCTGAGGGTTAGAAATACATCTCCACAAATGGACCAGCTACATGTTTTTTTTTTTCCTATCAGAGGGTATATGTAAGAGTAAACCACATTAATCCCAACTTTGTATTTCAATCTTTCACCTCTATTAAATAGATAATGCATTCAGTTCCACAATTAGTCCTTAGCTGTTACCACGTGCTCTCCGTGATGCCCAATTCTCTTGTTTCTTTGTAGCCTCCTGTTCCAGTTCGACATTTCTGCGCTTGTTTTCAGGTAATTCACTCCATATTTAGAAAAGCACTTTGCAGGCACTCATGTCACTGGATTTGCAGCTGCCATCATATACATTAAAACATGATGTCATGCACCTGAAAGTGTATCTGTGAATAGTATAATGTCTGTGCACTGGGCAGCTTTCTTCCCATGTGTTTTCAGACCAAAATGTCTTTATATTGAAGTGCAGTCTAAGTAAAACTTGGTTGTCTTATTTGCAGGGTCACACCTTTAAACCGAGCCAGAGAAGTCGTGTTCCTCCACATCTGCAGTTTTACATCTTGGTTAGTTTGTCTATTTTGGCCTATTGTAATGAATTACATGAATTGACACCAAGAAGTTGCAAAAAAAAGTAATACTTTTGTTCCCTGAAGAAACCATTAAGATTGTCTTAGTAATTGTTATTTCATTTCTTCACAGGTTGTTTGCTTATCAGCTTCCAAAGACATCGATTACAGCTTTAATTGATTCATTTTTGGGAGTTTATAGATTAGTCCTAGATAGTAGGGAAGGGTTTGGGTTTAGATTAGATTCTTAGCTAGGGTTAGGCTTAGGGTTAGGGTTAGGATAAAGTAGGATAGATACTATTAAAAGATTTGTAGTTCCACATTCATCTACTATACACTTTACTGGTGAGTAAAACAATACATTATTCCAACACCTGTGCTCCCAACAATGACAATAAAATGTAAAGTTTTACTGTGGACTGAGTTCCATCAAGTCAAATTAAGAAACTGACTGTGTGCGGGTTGGGATTTTGTTTTTTTGCAGGCTCCGTGTTGAGAATCTACCTGCAGGAATTCTTTCAGGCTTTGGAGTTTAATATCTTACATCTATACATATTTAGTAGATTTAATAGTCAGATTTGTGATAGAGTTCAAATTTCTCATAAAATACTTCACAGATAAAACATTGTCTAACCGACTCTCTTAGTGTCTCGTAGTCTCTTTCTCTTTCTCTCTCTCTCTCTCTCTCTCTCTCTCTCTCTCTTTTACTCTTGAAGATGGGGCCGAAAAGCAGGCGATCCCGTGCACAGAAGACGCGATGGACACGGTTGGACGTGGCAGATCCAGATCCACCAACCCATCTGGGCAGCAGCTCAGCGGTATGTTGTGAGAAATTGTGTCAACAACAACAATGGGGGTGTTTTTTTTTATTTTATTCAAGATTGCTTTGGTGTATGTTGTGACTGTGCATTTTTGTACTTCCATGACATTTGTTAAAGGGATACTCCACTTTTTCGGGAGTCTAGCTAATCCCCCCCCCCTTCCCCCACATAACCAAGATCCACCACGCATTACTGGCATTGTCTGCACTGTCTACTGTGGGTTACAGTCGTGAAGTTAGTGGCATGTTGTGGTTTGGGTACTCACTACATGAGGAAATATTATTCCAAAATGCACATAATCGTTGTTTTTGTAAGGAAACGAGGTTGGCAGCCATGTTTGGAAAGTAGTGCCGGCTACCTGTTTTCCTTCACACCAGACAGATTCTGTGCATTTTTTAGTAATATTTCATGATGTGGTGAGTACTCGAAGCACAACATGTGTTTTGGCGCCGTGAGATGTGTGTTTTGGTAGATTTATAATACATGTGGACCATTACCCTCTATGGCGATACTAACAAACTACACAACTGTAGCTCACTGTAAACTGAGCGGACAGTGCCATTAAGGTATGGTGTATCTTGGTGATGTGGGGGGGGGGGGGGGGGGGTGTCAAATTAACTAAACTCCCAAAACAGTGGAGTATCCCTTTAACATGGGACATCCAGGATTTTCCCAATGATCCAGGACAGGCAAATGTTGATATACACCGTGGGCCTTTTTAAAAGCCAAAATGGAAAATATGACATGGTCATGTCTTGTCATCAGATGCCTGAGAGCCCAGCAGATCCAGGGTCAGCAAAGCAGCGGTGGATGACCGACAGGACAACTGGCCAGGCAGCAGTGAAACCGGTACATCCATTGTCCTACAGCAGGGGTGTCCAAACTTTTTGAATGTGGGCCAGAGTAGATCATGTGAAAATATCAGAGGGCCAGCTGCTTCTTGCATCATATGGGTTATTAAAGAAATCAAAAACATCCAATATGGATTTTGTTTGCCGTCTGAAAATGTTGTGCCTTGTTCATACTAGATGCTTGTCTACAAACTATGATAGTGCTGTCATGGTGAATGGAAAAAACGCAAAGTGAACCTGCTTGATTAACCAATACTGTGTGGAGGGCCACATAATGTATTTTGAGAGACAAGCCATGGGCCATTTAAAATCGCATATCCCACATTTGGCCCCCGGGCTGGACTTTGGACCTGCCTGTCCTACAGTGTACTGAAACAGCATATTTGTAGCACACTTATGTCTTTGCCATCTTGTCATTACCACTAAGCACAATGAAAGACAACACCACTAAAGACATTTTTTGGCAGGTCATCGTCACAATGTATGCTATTAAATGTATTTCAAATTTGATTGAAACATACACTGTTGTTGAAAATGTTTGACAAATCGCCCAGTCAATGAGTATTTGGTCACAGCCTCAATTGTGCAGTCATGTAGAGGTAATTTTATTTAATGGGTAGAGGAACTGAAGGAATTAAGTCAATATTGAAAATGGTTGATCCTTTATTTAGTACTGAAAACAGAACAGGCATAGGGTACTTTGAGTCCATTTACAAATCTGCACTTAATTCATTCAGTTAAATACATTTGGCATATAATGAGAAATTGTGCAGTTGCTGTCAATGTTAAAGCGCAGTTAGAGCCAGTGGATAGACTTTGTTTCCTACTCTTTACAATCAAAGGCTCTTGGAAATGTGGAGGTGCTGTTACTTATAATTCTTTACGTTAGTATTGTTGATTTTCTTTGTATGGCCCACTAAGAGAGACTAAAGTACTATGTTGACCTGTAGAGTAAATTGAGTTTGACACCCCTGTGACTTAGATACTTCTAGTGTGGCAGGATATGTTTGTGCCGTATGTCTGTTAACATCTGCTTTAACAGCCAACACTTGTCAAAACTGCTATGCAAATGTTTGTCATCATCAGATACCTGAAACCACAGGGACAAATCCCTGGTTCAACAAGAACACACCAGCTTCAAAGGCAGTGTTCCAGCAGGTGACTATTGTCCAATCAATGTTTTTTGTGTGTGCAAATGCTCAATAGGGCCATATTCTAAATGACTATTTCAGTGTTTATTATTTTCTTTCTGAAGCATTTTTGATTCTGATTTAAATGTTTAATGAAATTGTAATCCTTTAAGGTAGGCTTTTTTGGCAACTGTGGACAAGCATCTTGTCATGTACTGTTTTGTCCACTAGAGGGCAGTAGTCCAGTAAAAATGTCACTTGACCTCACACTAATTGCAACAAAACCAAACTCAACTGATTTTGTATCCTCAATATGTCCTCAATGAAGCAAAAAAAGTGTTAAGGAAATGTATGAAGGGGAATTTTTGAAAATGACCCATATGATGCTACCAAAAGTGTTTTTTTTTTTTTTTTTTTTTTTTTTTTTTTTTTTTTTTTCTCGAAGCAAAAAACACATACAGGATATAAGTGATGAGATTTATGGCACATTAAAAAAAAGGCTTCCATAGGCTACCATCATATTTAGGTCATTTTCAAAACATTTCCTTAACACTTTTTTTCCTTCATTGAGGACATATTGAGGGATTTGTGGGATTTGGCATAGTGCTACCTACTGGCAACTGAACTAGCAGTTTTTCGAGGTCCGTACATTTGATTGACTTCAAAGTCGGACAGTGCGCTGTTGGGAAGCAGACAGAACACACAGACCTTACACACACTGCACAATACTACTTGTGTACTGGTACCTGCAAACTAGATTTGAAGGCCGTGTAGTGGCCTCATAATATAGTAGATAAAAAAGCTGATATATGGTTGTCATGATTAATGCTTCCATTCACATTTTTTCCCTGTCCTGTCCGAAACACCTGATATATACTGAATTTACTCCCAATCCTGCGGGAGTCTCACAGAATACAAGGGACTCCTGAACAAATGTCAGTGTGTATAGTGTATACAAAACATAGGCTACATAGTGAAACACAATGGCAATGAAAAACAGAAAATAACATACTTCAGATGCCCTCTCCCTCCTTTTTCAAAATGAAATACCTTGGTCTCCCCAGCATGTACAATGAAAATGCCCTTTCCCTGTTCTTTTTAACCTTTCACCACAGCAGCTAAATATCATATATTTATTCATTCAGCCACAGATCCCAAAGCCAACCACCTGTAAACCTGGACGTCAGGTT
The DNA here is from genome assembly GCF_964638095.1 of Poromitra crassiceps. Lineage (NCBI taxonomy): Eukaryota > Metazoa > Chordata > Actinopteri > Beryciformes > Melamphaidae > Poromitra > Poromitra crassiceps. The sequence continues at coordinate 39,265,799 of NC_139634.1, read as the reverse complement.
TCAGCTAGAGGGTATGTATCAGCTAGAGGGTATGTATCAGCTGGCAGCAAACCCTGGACCAGTGTGCAAGCAACCCATTGTCAAAGTGATCGCCGATATGGTTTCGCCTCAAGAAATCATCAGTGCACATGTATGGCATTGACCTTTCTGGCCTACCAAAATGAAGGAGCCAACCTAGACACCCCTAACCTTGATGAAATCCTGCACAATGGTGATATGTTGTACTCCGCTGTTAGGAGCCAACATAGGCTGAACGGGAGACCGGAACGGAACCACTTGAGCTTTGAAGACTTGCCACCAAAGGTTACAATCAAACTAAAGACCTACGCCTCATACAAGACTCCGGCACATATGGGATTCCTGCGAGCCGCTCCTCCTCCTGACAAAGTACACTGGTGGCTGAAACTTTCAGACAGACTTCAGTGTCTCTCGTCAACTGTCACCCAAGCCATGCTCACTGTATCCCCCAATACCATTGCCGTGTTCAGGAACACATCGGGACAGTATGGCTTGTTTGATTCTCATTCTAGGACCGCCAACGGATTCCACACCGAATTTGGGAAAGCTGTCATGTTGACGTTCACTCACCTGAGTGATCTGATTGACAAGATACACCAGATGTGCGCACAACATCCCTCTGATCAGCAATATGACTTCATGCCTGTGTCATTTCGAACGGAAGCCCAATGTAGTCCAACCTTTGGACAGTCAAGCAGAGTGCGAATCTCTGCCCCGACTTCAACTGTACCACAAATGGCCACAACTGGACAGTCTCCACCCAGCAAATCTCAGACACGGTCTACTCGTGCGCGTAAGTCACCACAGACTTCAACCACACCACAAGTGGAAACCAGTGTCGGAGTGCCAAACCCACAAACCAAAAGGAAATCCACAGGTATGAGCAAACCAAGTGTAAGACAGTCAAACGAAGACGATGTGTACATCCAAGAATCTGGACCACAAGCAGCTGTAGAGCCCCAAACCAGCAAACGTTCTAGACGGTCACAACAGACCTCAACCACACCACAGGTGGAAAATAGTATATCAGCCCCAAACCCCCCCAAAAAAAGAAAATGCACAAACAAGAAACCAAATGTCAAACGTCAAAGAAAAGAAGCTGGTCACATGGAACCATCTGTACCACAATCAGAGACAACTGGAGAGCCCCAATTCAGCAAACGTTGTAAATGGCATTTAAATGGTTGTACTTGTGGAGTGTCAGCTGGTGTGTCCATGTCACAACAGACCTCAACCACACCACAGGTGGAAACTAGTGTCACAGCCCCAAACCCACAAAACAAAAGAAAGCCCACAAACCAGAACAACCCAAATGTTAAACGGCCATGCAATGAAGCTGTGCACATGGAACAATGTGTGCCACAATCAGAGACAATTCTCCAGCTGAAATCCGCCCCACTTTCCAAACAGTCTACTCAGCTGCAGCTCTCAAAAGACAGTACAATTGTACCACAAGCGCAACTTAATGTTGGAGTCCAAAACCAACACAGTGAAGGTCCATCTATAAACCTAAGCAAAATAAATAAAACCCGGCAAATTAGAGAAGCCAGACGCATGGAAAGGAACATAAAAAAAGAATGCGCAGAACAGAAAGCCAAACCTACCTCTCATGAAGAAACACAGGCGAAAAAACTAAAACTTGAACAAACACAGGACAAAAAACGAAAATGTGAAAAAGCTCGTTATCACCTGGATCCTAAATTCAAAAAGACACGGAAGGAAAACATGAAAGCGTACCTCACCAACAGATACAGCATAGATCCGAGTTTCAAAGAAAAACAGAAAACATACTGCACCAAGAGATATAAGACAGATCCTATTTTCCATGAAAAAAAGAAAACATACATCACCAAGAGATACAGCACAGATCCTATTTTCCAAGCAAAACAGAAAACATACCTCACCAAGAGATACAGCACAGATCCTATTTTCCAAGCAAAACAGAAAACATACCTCACCAAGAGATACAGCACAGATCCTATTTTCCAAGCAAAACAGAAAACATACCTCACCAAGAGATACAGCACAGATCCTATTTTCCAAGCAAAACAGAAAACATACCTCACCAAGAGATACAGCACAGATCCTGCTTTCAGAATAAAGCAAAGACAACATATTCGGAATAGGTATCTTAATGACCCAAGTTTCAGATTGCATCACATACAACGCTGTACTAAAAACAAGACAAACTACTTCTTGAAAAACCCCTCAGCTCACATCCTGCACAAGTTGCACTGTGCATGGAAAATAACAAGGAAATACCTTAACCGTAACCACCAGCAGATCCCGCATGAGCAACAGCAGCCTGTACAGAACCCTTTGATGCGAGCTGCCCAATCTGCGTTCCGTGCAAAGACTCAGCTTGGCCCCATCCATGTCTGCACTGTCTGCCACAGAACCCAATTCCGAAACCAAGTACGAGTTTGTATACGAACAAAATACAAGAAAAACCCTGATGTGGTGGCTGCTTGCCTAACAGGACAATACATTCATACTTGTGACAATGACTGCTCAGGACCAGCAACATGTACAGTCCCAGAAGTGAGGAGGACAGAATGGATCTGCGGAACTTGTCATAGTTATGTGACAAGAGGACTGATGCCAGACATAGCAGTGGCAAATAAATTAGAGCTGACACCTATCCCCAAAGAATTGAGCGGCTTGAAACCAATTGAAAGACAGTTGCTGGCTCAAATACTGCCATTTGCCAAAATTGTGGCATTGCCCAAAGGAAAACAAAAAGCTATACACGGTGCGGTTGTGTGTGTTCCTGCTGATGTCAACAAAACACTCACTTCTCTGCCCAGAAGTAGCAATGAATCCCAGGTTCTGAAGGTCAAATTAAAACGACATCTAAATTACAAAGGATATCAGTACTACCAGACAGTCAATATGAGAAATTTGGTGGCGGGAGCTGCAGTACTGAAAGGTATGAATCCAGATTTTGCAGATACGCCAATAAATAACAATGCCACGTTTGATGATGAAAATGATCCTGATGTCCAGCCAGAGGAAGTAGAGGACCCACAAGCAGTAGAGGAGCCACAAGCTGACAATGAAGAGGAAGACCTGGATCAGCTTAGACATGGTCTTATTCTAGACTCATGCCTGCAGCCTGCTGACATGGGTGAGGAACTGTTAACATTTGGTGAGGGAATATTCAGTATTGCACCCGCCCAAGGAAACAGGCCTGTAGGCTTGTTTTCCATCCCCAGATTAGAATCAAAGGCATTTCCAGTTCAGTTCCCCGATGGAAAGAATACACTTGATACAGAAAGAGAGATCAAACTATCCCCTTGTAAGTATTTCAAAGCGAGACTGTACAATGTGGATAATCGTTTTGCAATAGACCAAACTTATGGCTTCTGGGCTCAGATGGCAGGGGAAACATACATGGCTAAGAGTAGCATGTCTATCCAGATTCGGAAAGGGAAAGACAAAACCCAAGATGGACGGCGCATTTCCAACCGCATGCTACAGGATAAGCACGAGGTTGAGAAACTGATACACAACGAGCATGCAACACGGTTTATGCAACCACTGAGAGGGACCCCAGCTTACTGGCAAAAGACACTGAAGGATTTGTTTGCCATGATTAGACAGCTGGGGAAGCCTACCTTTTTTTGTACATTTAGTGCTGCAGAAATGAGATGGCCTGAGTTCATTAAAGCAATTAAAGCCCAACTAGGTGAGCAGGTGGATTGGAGTAAGCTTGACTGGACTGACAAAACAGACATTCTATCACAGAACCCTGTCACTGTCATGCGGATGTTTGAAAAACGAGTTGAAGCACTGATGTCACTGCTCATGTCATCGGCAAACCCGCTTGGGAAAGTGGAAGATTTCTTTTACAGAGTGGAGTTTCAGGCCAGGGGTAGCCCGCATATTCATCTAATGATTTGGATAAAAGACGCCCCTGTGTGTGGAGATGACCCTGATCAGAAAGTATGTGACTTTGTAGACCGCTACATATCATGCCAAATGCCTGACCCCAGCAAAGACCCTGAGCTCCACAAGATTGTCTCCGAGGTGCAAGTTCACAGTAAAAATCATTCCAAGTCATGCAAGAAAGGCAACAAAGTGTGCAGATTTGGATTCCCAAAACCACCTATGGCAAACACCACGATAACCCACCCCCAACTGCCTGAACCCCAAAATGACGAAAAAAGCAAGTCGGATACCACACAGTCACCATCAAACGACAAGGACTGCCCCATGTCACCAGCACAAGCCAATCAGAAGCTCAAACATGTGTGGGATATGTTAAATGACCCAAGCGTGCCTCTGGATAGCATCTCAGAGTTACTGCTACAATGCAAGTTGACTTCTGAAGAATACATGACGTGTGCTAATCAACTAAGTAAATCAAGTGCAGTTATCATGAAACGTGATCCAAAAGACTGTTGGGTGAACGGCTATTCCCCCGAGGTGCTCAGAGTTTGGAATGCAAACATGGACATACAATATATTTTAGACCCTTACTCGTGTGTTATGTATATGTTGTCTTACATATCCAAACCTGAGCATGAGATGGATGAGTACCTTAAGGCAATAATTAGGGATATGCCAGGAACCGATGTCAGTGAGAGAGAGGAAATGAAGCAAATCATGCAGGCATACTCCAAGCATAGACAGGTAAGTGCACAAGAATCTGTGGCCAGAATATGTGGCTTATCCATGAAGAAATGTTCCCGCAATGTAGTATTCATACAAACAGATGATGACGGCGTTAGAATGAGTCTCCCCCTAAGTGCCTTGCAGAGCAAAACCCCTGACTCGACAGACATCTGGATGACAGGATTACCTGAGAAATACAGGGCGAGACCAAAAACGCGAGAGTATGAAAACATGTGCCTGGCAGAATTTGCATCAAACTACAGGATTGTCTATGGCCAGCAAGCACGAGGCAAGAATGCTGTGCCACTACTAAACGGCCTGGGATACATTCAGAAAAGAACTCGAGGAAAGCCAGCTATCATCAAATATGCCCGCTTCTCAGAACTCAAGCATCCCGAAAAGTTTTACGGAAGATTGCTCAAAATGTATCTCCCAAACCGCTCAGACTCGCAGCTCAAAACCGAGAGATACCCAACATACCAGGAATTCTACCAAAAAGCTTGCGTTGAACTCCCAGGAACAAAATGCATCATGGCAGTGCATGTGATAGTGCAAAGAAACAGACAAGAGTACGAGAAACACAGCAGTGACATTGACAGAGCTATTGAGCATTTGGAAAAGAATGGGCCAATGGAGAATGCATGGACAGCTTTTGCTCCAGAGGTTGAATTGGTTCGCTTGGAATGCATTGCAGAACAGGAACAGATGGATCCCACAGAAGACAATGACCAAGATGATGTTCCAGACTACAGCACTCGTCCTCAAGACGCAGCTGGAGTTGTACCGCAAGTAGAAGCACCCCCAATGTCCCGTGCGGAAATGTTTGAGCTCTATCGGAGTCTAAACCAAACCCAAGCATCCATATTCTACAGTGTCTGTGACTGGTGCTACAAGCGTGTGGCCGGCCATGATCCCCAACCATTCTTTTATTATATGTCTGGAGGAGCTGGTGTTGGAAAATCTCATGTTATCAATTGCATATATATGGAGGCAACTAAAATCCTGCGGGAACTCCCCAGGTTGTATCATGAGGCAGACTCATCAGCAGCCACTGTGCTTCTCTCTGCACCGACTGGCACCGCAGCTTACAACATCTCAGGCCAAACTTTACATTCCCTTTTCAAACTCCCAATAAGGCTCAAAAAGGGTAAGCCGTTGCCAGGGCTTGGAAATGCTCTGGATGAAATGAGAGCATTATTGTCAAATGCTGAAATTCTAATCATTGATGAAGTGTCCATGCTCCCCAAACCCATGTTGAAGAATGTCGACTTGCGACTCCAGGCTATCAAAGGTAACACGAAGCCTTTTGGAGGAGTGTGTGTTCTACTTGTAGGAGACTTTCATCAGCTGCCACCGTTTGGAAGAGCCAAACCGCTTTGTGTGGATGAGAATGACCCACTCGACTTGTGGCAAGAGCACTTTGAGATTATCACCCTGACAGAGATCATGCGGCAAAAAGATGATGTTGCTTTTGCACAGCTGCTGAACAGATTACGAGTGAAGCTAAAGCATGAACCTTTGAGTGAGGATGACAGACCTATGCTTGCACAAGCTGTGACAGACCCCAAAGACTGCCCACCTGATGCATTGCGTATATTCCCAACTAACAAAGAAGTGAACAAGTATAATGCTGCAGCACTAAGTGCCCTCCATACTGATATCATAAACATTGATGCCCGGGATTACAGAAAAGACCCTCGTGGCGGAGGCATGACACGACTGCCAACACCCATCACAGGTGGAACAGGTGATCTACCTGACACTCTACAAGTTGCAGTGGGAGCCTGTGTAGTGCTCCTTCGAAATATAGATGTAGAGGATGGCCTAGTCAATGGTTCATTTGGAAAGATAGCCAAGATTGTGACTGAGCTTAAGAACGGAAAAAACACTCTAACGAAGCTTGGAGTTAAGATGGACGATCCAAGTGCAGGTCGGAAACAGCGCAATGCCACCCAAGATGGAGCAGACAACGTGGTGTACATTGAGAGAGTAGAGCAAAGCATGGACTCCAAAGCAGCAGTGATTCGGAATCAGTTCCCCCTGAAATTAGCTTATGCATGTACAACCCACAAAGTTCAGGGAAGGACATTGGAGTCTGCTGTAGTGTCCTTGAAACGTGTCTTTCAACCAGGAATGGCCTATGTTGCACTAAGTCGAACTACGTCACTTCGTGGACTCTACCTGACAGACCTTGATGAAAAAAAGATATATTCAGACCCAGCCATCACATCTGCACTGGAGAACATGCCAAAAGCATCAGTCAACAGTATAATGCCTCTGTATGAACATGTACAAGTCACAAACCAATTCCACACATTCAAGATCATTCACCACAACACCCAAGGCCTAACATCTCACATTGAGGACATCAAGCGGCATCATGAGTTGACACTTTCTGATGTTTTATGTGTTACGGAAACCAAGCTCTCTGGCTCAAGCAGTCCAACAAATCTCAACTTGGAAGGTTACAACATGTTCACCCGCAACAGACACACATCGTACCAATCGTTTCCTGACATTGCAAGCAGAGAGGGTGGTGGGGTCGCTATCTACTGTAAAAGCCATATTCAAGCAAAAGACATGGAGTTCATACAAAGCGTGAAAGACCTAGAGTTTGTTGCCATCAAGGTTTGGGCACCTATCGAAGCATGGATTGCTGCAGTGTACAGGCCCCCATGTTACAATGTTCGAGATTTCCTCCAAAACATGCAAAGTCTTTTGGACTCCTTGGAAATTCTTGCCCAGCAGCCAATCATTGTCTGCGGTGACTTCAATGAGGACCTGTTATCCAATGGAAATAAAGTGATATTCCAGTTCTTTCAGTCAAGAGGATATAAACAACTCATCACAACTGCAACCACCGAGAAAAACACACTCCTGGATCACATGTACATCTCTCAGCCACAGCTCTGCCTGCAATCAGGTGTTTTGCAAACATATTATAGTTATCACAACCCAGTATACTGTATGTTAGAGATGTGAGGGGCCAGAAAGGAAAAGTGGGACGCTATGGTGTAGTGATGCAAGGGGCAGCGTTTCTGAGCGGGCCTCTTCAAGCCAGAAACGTTGTGGGCACCGGAACTGGCAGTGCAGGGGGCACCGGGACTGGTGGTGCAGGAAGCACTGGGACTGACAGTGCGGGGAGCACTGGGACTGGTGGTGCAGGAAGCACTGGGACTGACAGTGCGGGGGGCACCGGAACTGGGACTGGTGGTGCAGGAAGCACTGGGACTGACAGTGCGGGGAGCACCGGGACTGGTGGTGCAGGAAGCACTGGGACTGACAGTGCGGGGGGCACCGGGACTGGTGGTGCAGGAAGCACTGGGACTGACAGTGCAGGGGGCACCGGGACTGGTGGTGCAGGAAGCACTGGGACTGACAGTGCAGGGGGCACCGGGACTGGTGGTGCAGGAAGCACTGGGACTGACAGTGCAGGGGGCACCGGGACTGGTGGTGCAGGAAGCACTGGGACTGACAGTGCGGGGGGCACCTGAGGCCAGAAAGGAAAAGTGGGACGCTATGGTATAGTGATAAAGTGATGCAAGGGGCGGCGTTTCTGAGCGGGCCTCTTCAAGCCAGAAACGTTGTCCCCTTCACCTATTGCTGTATCACTCAGGAGTGACATTGACTTTGGGTCACTCATTAGGGCATCTTCAAAATTTGGCGGTCTCAATCTGGTGCAGCCATTTATTTATACTCTTTCTTTTTAATTGGTCTCATTTGTGGTTCGACTCGTTTTTTGGGGGTGTTTTTCTGTTCAGGTAAAATGTTGTGGTAGAATGATACAGTGATGCAAGGGGCGGCGTTTCTGAGCGGGCCTCTTCAAGCCAGAAACGTTGTCCCCTTCACCTATTACTGTATCACTCAGGAGTGACATTGACTTTGGGTCACTCATTAGTGGATTTGGTTTCATTGGCTTGTTTTTTTCTTCAGTTAAGATGCCACTTCACCATTTGATGAAATGTGGTCACTATGATTGTATAGTAACAAAGTTGTCCTTCAAAGAGGGGGGGGGTTGGGTGGTGGGTTTAAGTTATCAGTTGTAAGGAAATATCAGTATATCAGTAATTAAATATCAGTTGTAAGGAATGGTGGTGAGGGTGGGTGCAGCCCAGGTGTAAGGCCTGGTTCCAGGTAGGGCCCAACACAATGTCCTGTCGGCCAGGACAGAAGACAGCAGAGGCTTGGATTCCAACACCATTAGTTTTATTTAGACACCATATGTTGTTGCTGGTTTGTAATCATTTACACAGCAAAGAGGTGAAGTTGTGGAATCCAGTGGAGGCCAGGCAGCTTGTGCTCCGATGGTTTGCAGCAAAGGGATTTGCCACAGGCAGGAGGAGGCGGGGAGCACCTGAGGCGGAGGAGGTGCAGGGAGCAACTGAGGCTGAGGAGGAGGTGCCTGGAACACCTGATGCTGAGGAGGTGCAGGGAGCACCTGAGGCTGAGGAGGAGGCGCCTGGAATACCTGATGCTGAGGAGGTGCAGGGAGCACCTGAGGCTGAGGAGGAGGCGCCTGGAATACCTGATGCTGAGGAGGTGCAGGGAGCACCTGAGGCGGAGGAGGTGCAGGGAGCACCTGGAGCGAAGGAGGCGCAGGGAGCACCTGAGGCTGAGGAGCAGTCAAAGCAGCAGGAGGCTGCTGGTAAGGAGGTCCAGTTGCAGTTATTGTTACTGTTATGGTAAATGCAGTGTACTGTTTTTGTTGTTATTACAAGTTTGTCCATTAGTATAGCCACCAAGAGTGTGATGATCAGACCATGCTTACCAAGAAGCACCATGGAAGTTTGGAGATGTGAAAACAACTCAAGCTAAGTGTTGCCACCTCATTTCATTATACACAAACATTTTCAATAGTTTATTAATGGATCACAAAGTAGATTATCACCACATTCTCAAAGACACATTTCTTAAATGTGGTCATAAGGAAAGAATCAGCAGTAATACACCTGCCTATGTCCTCTGATCTGTTATAGACAATACCCAGCTGTTAAACCACTGCAATGAACACCTCAACGACTATGGCAACAGCTCCAGTGATGAAGCAGGACACCAGAGTAACGACACATCAAGGTCAGTCACAAGTGCAAACAGAGGACCACAGCACCACTCCCTCAACAGCCCCTTTTCCCTCACACACTCCCTTTCTTTGCCCCTATCCAAACATATCCCACTAGTGTGACTAACCCTAACCCTACTTACCAAGAAGCACCATGGAAGTTTGGAGATGTGAAAACAACTCAAGCTAAGTGTTGCCACCTCATTTCATTATACACAAACATTTTCAATAGTTTATTAATGGATCACAAAGTAGATTATCACCACATTCTCAAAGACACATTTCTTAAAATGTGGTCATAAGGAAAGAATCAGCAGTAATACACCTGCCTATGTCCTCTGATCTGTTATAGACAATACCCAGCTGTTAAACCACTGCAATGAACACCTCAACGACTATGGCAACAGCTCCAGTGATGAAGCAGGACACCAGAGTAACGACACATCAAGGTCAGTCACAAGTGCAAACAGAGGACCACAGCACCACTCCCTCAACAGCCCCTTTTCCCTCACACACTCCCTTTCTTTGCCCCTATCCAAACATATCCCACTAGTGTGACGAACAGACCATACTTACCAAGAAGCACCATGGAAGTTTGGAGATGTGAAAACAACTCAAGCTAAGTGTTGCCACCTCATTTCATTATACACAAACATTTTCAATAGTTTATTAATGGATCACAAAGTAGATTATCACCACATTCTCAAAGACACATTTCTTAAATGTGGTCATAAGGAAAGAATCAGCAGTAATACACCTGCCTATGTCCTCTGATCTGTTATAGACAATACCCAGCTGTTAAACCACTGCAATGAACACCTCAACGACTATGGCAACAGCTCCAGTGATGAAGCAGGACACCAGAGTAACGACACATCAAGGTCAGTCACAAGTGCAAACAGAGGACCACAGCACCACTCCCTCAACAGCCCCTTTTCCCTCACACCCTCCCTTTCTTTGCCCCCTATCCAAACATATCCCACTAGCCTCTATCACCTGCTTTGGCCACTCCCCCCTTCCTTGCCCCCCCCTACCCCCCGCATGTGCCAGAGACAGAACCTCTGACACCACCCACATTGCCCTGTCCCCTTCCCCGCACCACCACTGAAATCTATCTCCTTCCTAAAAGTTGTTTATTATGTTTGAACATAGGACAACGGGTTCAAGAGGAGCTGCAGAAGATGGAAGATGGCAAGAGTGAACAACACAGAAGACCGTGTCAGTGCCATCCAGGAAATGGTATGTCCAAACATAAACACATCAGAGTAAGGATTCCAAATTAGTCACTCAGCCAGGACAGGTCACCCACCGGTTGGCCAGCTCTATGTTGCTGCAGCAGGATCATTAGCTACTCTGGCTTTGTCAGAGATGGTGTATGTCCTTTGTCCTGCCAGTCAATGTCAGTGTAAACACTGGAGCCTTATCCACATTTAAAGCCGCATTTAAACTGTCAGCTACAAGTTAACCCATTCTGGTGTTTTGGCTGATATGTGGCACATATCTGATATGTGTTGTGAAACTGTTATATCATTGTACATTTTGGAGAATGCCTATGAGTGCGAGTCACATGTCATTGAGAATGCCGTGTGTGTTGTGTTGATCATGTGAATGCTTTATTCAGAAGGCCAGTGTTGTACATAATGCCTCCTGAAACTCACCAGTCATCTCCGAATACACAGATGATTGTGCCCAAACACAGCTCTATTTTAAACTCCAAATGTCTCCAATAATAATCTTTTTTCCTTTCACTTTGATATTCTGTGATTAGGTGTCGGTTTCAGAAATGTTGGACATTGATTTGAGAATTGAACCCCTCTGATACAGATGCTTTATTTGATTGTTCATTGATTTTGCTTTCAGCGTGCCAGGCGACAGAGGTCAAAGCCTGGCCTGGGACCTTGCATGGCTTCTGCATGAGACCAACAGGTCTGTGTTACAATGTTTGCATGGCAGGACTAGTAGAATGTTTGAAAGCATGCTCATCTCCTCTTTCATGAAACTTGTTGTAATATACGAGAACAGAATAATTTCTCAGTGTTTGCATGTGCTAGGTTTGCTGGTGTGGAGAAGCTGTTCGTTACCCCTTGACAAGAATGGCCACGGCAACACCACCTGACCAACAACTGGTAAGTATTCTGATCTCTCTCAGTGGACTTACAATTGGCTCATGATCATTTGAATTGTGATTTTTATTGGTTTCTATTTCCTAGATGCTCTCTGGCACATCACCACTTCCTCCCAGCTGTACTCCAGTCTTCCCTACTCACAGCTCCCTGCCAGCTACTCCATTCGCTGCTGGCTCCCCAACTGCAGCTCAACAGCTAGTAAGTCTTTGTGTTACTTGACTTATTACCTACATAGCAGTGCTATGTTAAATAGCTGATGTACGTGATTTATCATGTGATGGCACATGATATATCACGTACCTCGCATATTTCACTCACTCAATTGGTACTTGATCAAGATTGTAGGACAATGCAGATTTTATTGACACTTTATTGTATCTAGGTTCCCATAGTTGTTTTAATGGTCCAATACTATACCTTTTACAATGTCATTCTGATGTCTACTTGTGGTATGCTCTGAATGTTTATTTAGATTATTTTATCTCCCCCAGACTCTGGATTTGCTGACCAAGGTGGCCCCTCTGCCAAAGGATGTCATCACCAGCTTAGCCCCCAGCGTTCATCTTCCCACCCCCTCACAACCACTGTCTCTACTGCTGCTGCAACATTGCTTCCTCTGAGGGCGATGGGAACTCCACTTGGACTGCCAGTGCCACAGGCACTGACTGGTGTATTAACCACTCACCTAAATAATCTGCACAAACCCATCCACTATTGGGCTCATGTTTTGCAGCAAAGTGTTGTCTGTCATCATCTGGGGGGCCTTACACAGTTCAGGTGATACGGGGGTTTCCCAGAGCCGTAGGTCTGCCTGCTATTGGTCCGTAATCACTGTCTTTTGTGTTGTCTATTTTACTCCAAACAGGCAAGTAATTTAAGAAATGATCACCCTAAAGTTGGTATGAAAAGGTGAAGTTAGCTAAACAGACCAACACCGTGTTTCGCCCAGATTGTAAAGATGTTTAGTCACTGTTACAAATTGTGGCATATTAACATGGTGGTGAATGGGAACAACGGGACTTCTGAGTCCTGCCTCAGGTGGCCATTCAATGGACTGCAGCTTTCAGGGTTACTTCTGTGTCCTCATGGGAAAACCTCAAAGCTTGCCTACTGCTATTAACCCTAACATACATAGGGTCAACATCTATGTCTTTTAATGGTGGGAGGTAACTCACACATGCAACACAGAACATGCTAACTCCACACAGAAAGGACCAGGGGGTCATGTCTTTGTTTTTTGATTTGAGCAGTTTGCCATATTTTTCTTGTGCTAATATGTCTAACTCATTGTTTTGTCTCCGGTGTTGCTTCTGGATCAGTGTAAAACTCTTCTGATCTGAGATATTTCATTAAATTGAGCTTGTAATCAGGATGTAGGTCAGATGTAACACCACCTGTATAGCCACTGTGTAGGTCAGATGTAGGACAGTCTAAATTATCCTACAATGACAGGTAGGATGCAATCTACTTCATCATTAGATTAAATAAGGTCATAATTGAATAGTAACAAAGTTGTCCTCCAAAGTGTGTGTATATGGGGGGGGGTTTGGGTGGTGGGTTTAAAAAGTTATGAAGAGTTAAACTATTCTTCAGATATGTGCATTCATTTTTGGTTGTTTTATAGACGTTATAATTGAATAGTAACAAAGTTGTCCTCCAAAGTGTGTGTATATGGGGGGGGTTTGGGTGGTGGGTTTAAAAAGTTATGAAGAGTTAAACTATTCTTCAGATATGTGCATTCATTTTTGGTTGTTTTATAGACATAATTGAAGAGTAACAAAGTTGTCCTCCAAAGTGTGTGTATATGGGGGGGGTTTGGGTGGTGGGTTTAAAAAGTTATGAAGAGTTAAACTATTCTTCAGATATGTGCATTCATTTTATCATTTGGCCTAATTACATATAAACAAAGTTGTCTTCCAGAGCAGGGTTGGGGTTGGGTGGTTGGTAGGTAAAAGAAAAAGTGGATGTGTTGTATGCACTCTGTGGCTGGGATTTCATGCTGTGCAAATTAGCCTGCTTGTGCAGATTTCCTTTTTCTAAATATTTTTAAATAAAAGTCAGAATTGACCAAAACCTTTTTCTCCTTTCATGTCTGTCACATGAAGGACCACGACCCAATTAGGTGGGTCAAGGTGAACATCTACAGCTAAATCGAGAAATTACATTACACTGTTGAATAAGGCATACATTGTTATGTATGTAATGGTTTGTATGTGAAACAGGATCCAACGAAGTGAAATAGCTTCCAGATACCCCGAGTGACTCACCATGACAGTCGCAAATTGGCAAAGACATGACACAACTGTATCTGTATAGGCAAGAATGAAAGGCTGCATTTATATTTCTATAAGAATAACATTTGTCTGTTCAAGTTGTGCTCTTTCAATCATTGTCAACACAGCTTTCAGTAGGAGGAACTTGATGTAGCATCCTTTCCTGTCTTCGGACCAACAAGTCTACCAGTATACAAAGATAGTGTGTATTTTGTTAATATTTTGCATTTATTTGCTTTGGGAAATGCAAAACCACCTGCCTATCTCTGGCTTGATGTGTAGCTTCTATTCCTCATATTTGTCAATATTCATATTCATTCTGATTCATAACCTTACTATCAGAGGTTTATGTATTTCTTTGTAATTGATTGTATTATGCATTTAATATTAATTATTCTCACATGGACAAATGACAAAGGCAAAACCACAACCACACACATTACAATCAGGATTTTTTAATGTATTTTTGGACAGGACAGAGACAAATTGGAGCGACTGGGCGAATTCCTCATGTGAGTGCATGAAACAAGTCAGCAGATGGCGACATAATTGTCTTATCCAACCCAAATTAATGAACAGATAGGTTTAGGGAGTAATTGATGACATCTAATCTGGTAACTGTAATCAGGCTAGAAAAAAATAAATTTTTCTGTAACTTGCAGTTAAACAAAAAAAATGTGATGAACATCAGAGTTACATTTAGTAAACATTTGGGATTACTAGCAAGATTTCAGTTTCAAATACATTTATTGGAGATTCTATGTATTGGATAGTGTATATTTCCCCAAGTGGCTGTGCACTGTAAATATTGACTCCTATTATTAATGTTTGATATAAGGGTCAAATAAAGAACACCAAAAAACATGGAGAAAAAACACTTGGCTGTTAAAAATGACCAGTGCAATAAAAAAAAAATAGAAACCAGATGGTATCAGTATAGTATCAGTGCATTGTAAATTCAAAAATGGAATTGTTACAGTTACATTGCTTTGATATTGTGATATTTGGATTACATTACTGATTACGATATTTAACAGGTAATTGGTAATCGCGTTGCATTTTTAAAGTAATCCCCCGAACCCTGTGATCAGACTATAAAACTCACATTTGAACTTGGTTTCTCTTGATTACTAGTAGGAGTGGGATGATATAGCCTATATATATAACAATACATCATCAACATCATATGTTGTATTTGTCCTGACTCAGGCCCGGCACAAAAACCCCAAATGAGCAGATATGGCAACAGGACAGGATTACCAGTTCTTTACTGAGAGGTAGCATTTACAAGGGATCCCCCTTGTCAAGGGCAAATTAAGAGAGAGCTTGTAGAGGCTTGAGTCTTGCAGAGGAGCGAGGCTGTGATGCTTTGAAACTGGTGGAGCCTGGGCCGGTGGAGTTCAGGAGTTTGGACTTAACGTCCCCAGATCAAGACTGCTGGCTTGTGAGCTGGAGGTGGATGGATGGAGTCTCTGAGTGTGACAGGAGCATCTATGAAAGGAGAGCAGAGCAGTTTTCACCTGTCCACATGCAGCAGCATGACCGAAGCGTCAGATTAGCTCGCGAATAGCGGCCAAACCACTTGACAAAACCCTTTGCCAAGTCAGAGCATGTCCTCAATGAGCCGCTCATTTTGAGGTATGGCATGTCTATGTCGTGTGAAAGATGTGGGAGTTATTACGCGCCGAACTTTGTGGCAGATATATTCCGGGCCTTGCCCCCCTTAATTTTCCACCCCGAGTCCTACGCCGCCATCCGTGAGTGTTGCCCCCCTTAATTTTCCACCCCGATTCCAACGCCGCCATTCGTGAGTCTCTACGAGTTACGGTTGCGGAGATACGTTGCTGTAGCGCCCCCCATAGGCAAACAATAGCGCCCCCTACACGCCAAATGACACTATCTCTTCTGAAATCAACTCAGAAGTGTCAAGTGTCATACAAGAAGGAAGGCTGGCCATAATGAGAATGAATCCGCACTTCCTGCCGCCCTTCAAAATAAAACAATTTCGAAGGGACAGGCACTGAATGCTGCTATAGCGCCCCCTAAAGGCGAAATGACAAAATACTTCTGATATAGGCTCAGAGTACATCCCTCCACACCTGTACCAAGTTTGGTTAGCATCGGACGATCTTTATGAAATAGGCCCCACCCACAGAAGATTGGAAGTGGATTATATCGCAATGGTGTGTTTTTTTTTTTAACTTCCAAATCAGTGTTGTGCAGGACACTCCCAACATGATGTGTGCGTTGGTTTGGTGAAGATTGGACAAAGTTTCAAGGAGAAATGGCAAAAAAACTGTTTTGGACAAAATGCAAAATGGCCGAAAATCTAGTCAGACGGAAATGGGCGTGGCCTAGTTGAGTAGATGCGGGAGGACCCAAGGAATCCAGGGAAAAAAGAATTTTGATGATACACCCTACGGTTCAAAAGTTATCGAGCAAAAGGTAAGGAGGGCTGTTATAGCGCCACCATATGGTCAATTGGTGCAGTTTTTTCGGGGATAGTAAAATACCCCTCAGTGCACCTCCCTACCAAGTTTGGTAGCTGTAGCGGTTATGGTTTCTGAATTACAGCTAATTTACTGCAAGATTTTGCAAGATTTTTCCAAACCCCATGCAAGTCAATGGGGAAAAAAATGGCGCTTAATGGCGAATTGCGGCCAAACCGCTTTCACAAACCCTTAGCAAAGTCATAGCACACCTGTCCTCAATAAGCCGGTCATTTTGAGGTCTGGCATGTCTATGTGGCGCAAAAATTGGGGGCGTTGTTACGCGCAGAAGTTTTTGGCAGATATAAGAATAATAATAATAATAATAAGTATGTGGGATTTCAAGATTGTGCCTTGCTTGTCAGCAAGCACAATAATAATAATAATAAGTATGTGGGATTTCAAGATTGTGCCTTGCTTGTCAGCAAGCACAATAATAATAAGTATGTGGGATTTCAAGATTGTGCCTTGCTTGTCAGCAAGCACAATAATTATTGCTTTTATCTCGGAAACGGAAGGTGCAATCGTGATTCTGCCCACCACTAGCGTACTTTTTCACCCCGATTCCAACGCCGCCATCATTGAGTCTCTACGAGTTACGGTTGCGGAGATACGTTGCTGTAGCGCCCCCCATAGGCAAACAATAGCGCCCCCTACACGCCAAATGACACTATCTCTTCTGAAATCAACTCAGAAGTGTCAAGTGTCATACAAGAAGGAAGGCTGGCCATAATGAGAATGAATCTGCACTTCCTGCCGCCCTTCAAAATAAAACCATTTAGAAGGGACAGGCACTGAATGCTGCTATAGCGCCCCCTAAAGGCAAAATGACAAAATACTTCTGATATAGGCTCAGAGTACATCCCTCCACACCTGTACCAAGTTTGGTTAGCATCGGACGATTTTTGTGAAATAGGCCCCACCCACAGAAGATTGGAAGTGGATTATATCGCAATGGTGTGTTTTTTTTTGAACTTCCAAATCAGTGTTGTGCAGGACACTCCCAACATGATGTGTGCGTTGGTTTGGTGAAGATTGGACAAAATTTCAAGGAGAAATGGCAAAAAAACGGTTTTGGACAAAATGCAAAATGGCCGAAAATCTAGTCAGACGGAAATGGGCGTGGCCTAGTTGAGTAGATGCGGGAGGACCCAAGGAATCCAGGGAAAAAATAATTTTGATGATACACCCTACGGTTCAAAAGTTATCGAGCAAAAGGTAAGGAGGGCTGTTATAGCGCCACCATATGGTCAATTGGTGCAGTTTTTTCGGGGATAGTAAAATACCCCTCAGTGCACCTCCCTACCAAGTTTGGTAGCTGTAGCGGTTATGGTTTCTGAATTACAGCTAATTTACTGCAAGATTTTGCAAGATTTTTCGAAACCCCATGCAAGTCAATGGGGAAAAAAATGGCGCTTAATGGCGAATTGCGGCCAAACCGCTTTCACAAACCCTTAGCAAAGTCATAGCACACCTGTCCTCAATAAGCCGGTCATTTTGAGGTCTGGCATGTCTATGTGGCGCAAAAATTGGGGGCGTTGTTACGCGCAGAAGTTTTTGGCAGATATAAGAATAATAATAATAATAATAAGTATGTGGGATTTCAAGATTGTGCCTTGCTTGTCAGCAAGCACAATAATAATAATAATAAGTATGTGGGATTTCAAGATTGTGCCTTGCTTGTCAGCAAGCACAATAATAATAAGTATGTGGGATTTCAAGATTGTGCCTTGCTTGTCAGCAAGCACAATAATTATTGCTTTTATCTCGGAAACGGAAGGTGCAATCGTGATTCTGCCCACCACT
Source organism: Poromitra crassiceps (assembly GCF_964638095.1). Taxonomy (NCBI): domain Eukaryota; kingdom Metazoa; phylum Chordata; class Actinopteri; order Beryciformes; family Melamphaidae; genus Poromitra; species Poromitra crassiceps. Next base: position 39,247,411 of record NC_139634.1, on the reverse strand, counting down.
AGCGTACTTTTTCACCCCGATTCCAACGCCGCCATCATTGAGTCTCTACGAGTTACGGTTGCGGAGATACGTTGCTGTAGCGCCCCCCATAGGCAAACAATAGCGCCCCCTACACGCCAAATGACACTATCTCTTCTGAAATCAACTCAGAAGTGTCAAGTGTCATACAAGAAGGAAGGCTGGCCATAATGAGAATGAATCTGCACTTCCTGCCGCCCTTCAAAATAAAACCATTTAGAAGGGACAGGCACTGAATGCTGCTATAGCGCCCCCTAAAGGCAAAATGACAAAATACTTCTGATATAGGCTCAGAGTACATCCCTCCACACCTGTACCAAGTTTGGTTAGCATCGGACGATTTTTGTGAAATAGGCCCCACCCACAGAAGATTGGAAGTGGATTATATCGCAATGGTGTGTTTTTTTTTGAACTTCCAAATCAGTGTTGTGCAGGACACTCCCAACATGATGTGTGCGTTGGTTTGGTGAAGATTGGACAAAATTTCAAGGAGAAATGGCAAAAAAACGGTTTTGGACAAAATGCAAAATGGCCGAAAATCTAGTCAGACGGAAATGGGCGTGGCCTAGTTGAGTAGATGCGGGAGGACCCAAGGAATCCAGGGAAAAAATAATTTTGATGATACACCCTACGGTTCAAAAGTTATCGAGCAAAAGGTAAGGAGGGCTGTTATAGCGCCACCATATGGTCAATTGGTGCAGTTTTTTCGGGGATAGTAAAATACCCCTCAGTGCACCTCCCTACCAAGTTTGGTAGCTGTAGCGGTTATGGTTTCTGAATTACAGCTAATTTACTGCAAGATTTTGCAAGATTTTTCGAAACCCCATGCAAGTCAATGGGGAAAAAAATGGCGCTTAATGGCGAATTGCGGCCAAACCGCTTTCACAAACCCTTAGCAAAGTCATAGCACACCTGTCCTCAATAAGCCGGTCATTTTGAGGTCTGGCATGTCTATGTGGCGCAAAAATTGGGGGCGTTGTTACGCGCAGAAGTTTTTGGCAGATATAAGAATAATAATAATAATAATAAGTATGTGGGATTTCAAGATTGTGCCTTGCTTGTCAGCAAGCACAATAATAATAATAATAAGTATGTGGGATTTCAAGATTGTGCCTTGCTTGTCAGCAAGCACAATAATAATAAGTATGTGGGATTTCAAGATTGTGCCTTGCTTGTCAGCAAGCACAATAATTATTGCTTTTATCTCGGAAACGGAAGGTGCAATCGTGATTCTGCCCACCACTAGCGTACTTTTTCACCCCGATTCCAACGCCGCCATCATTGAGTCTCTACGAGTTACGGTTGCGGAGATACGTTGCTGTAGCGCCCCCCATAGGCAAACAATAGCGCCCCCTACACGCCAAATGACACTATCTCTTCTGAAATCAACTCAGAAGTGTCAAGTGTCATACAAGAAGGAAGGCTGGCCATAATGAGAATGAATCTGCACTTCCTGCCGCCCTTCAAAATAAAACCATTTAGAAGGGACAGGCACTGAATGCTGCTATAGCGCCCCCTAAAGGCAAAATGACAAAATACTTCTGATATAGGCTCAGAGTACATCCCTCCACACCTGTACCAAGTTTGGTTAGCATCGGACGATTTTTGTGAAATAGGCCCCACCCACAGAAGATTGGAAGTGGATTATATCGCAATGGTGTGTTTTTTTTTGAACTTCCAAATCAGTGTTGTGCAGGACACTCCCAACATGATGTGTGCGTTGGTTTGGTGAAGATTGGACAAAATTTCAAGGAGAAATGGCAAAAAAACGGTTTTGGACAAAATGCAAAATGGCCGAAAATCTAGTCAGACGGAAATGGGCGTGGCCTAGTTGAGTAGATGCGGGAGGACCCAAGGAATCCAGGGAAAAAATAATTTTGATGATACACCCTACGGTTCAAAAGTTATCGAGCAAAAGGTAAGGAGGGCTGTTATAGCGCCACCATATGGTCAATTGGTGCAGTTTTTTCGGGGATAGTAAAATACCCCTCAGTGCACCTCCCTACCAAGTTTGGTAGCTGTAGCGGTTATGGTTTCTGAATTACAGCTAATTTACTGCAAGATTTTGCAAGATTTTTCGAAACCCCATGCAAGTCAATGGGGAAAAAAATGGCGCTTAATGGCGAATTGCGGCCAAACCGCTTTCACAAACCCTTAGCAAAGTCATAGCACACCTGTCCTCAATAAGCCGGTCATTTTGAGGTCTGGCATGTCTATGTGGCGCAAAAATTGGGGGCGTTGTTACGCGCAGAAGTTTTTGGCAGATATAAGAATAATAATAATAATAATAAGTATGTGGGATTTCAAGATTGTGCCTTGCTTGTCAGCAAGCACAATAATAATAATAATAAGTATGTGGGATTTCAAGATTGTGCCTTGCTTGTCAGCAAGCACAATAATAATAAGTATGTGGGATTTCAAGATTGTGCCTTGCTTGTCAGCAAGCACAATAATTATTGCTTTTATCTCGGAAACGGAAGGTGCAATCGTGATTCTGCCCACCACTAGCGTACTTTTTCACCCCGATTCCAACGCCGCCATCATTGAGTCTCTACGAGTTACGGTTGCGGAGATACGTTGCTGTAGCGCCCCCCATAGGCAAACAATAGCGCCCCCTACACGCCAAATGACACTATCTCTTCTGAAATCAACTCAGAAGTGTCAAGTGTCATACAAGAAGGAAGGCTGGCCATAATGAGAATGAATCTGCACTTCCTGCCGCCCTTCAAAATAAAACCATTTAGAAGGGACAGGCACTGAATGCTGCTATAGCGCCCCCTAAAGGCAAAATGACAAAATACTTCTGATATAGGCTCAGAGTACATCCCTCCACACCTGTACCAAGTTTGGTTAGCATCGGACGATTTTTGTGAAATAGGCCCCACCCACAGAAGATTGGAAGTGGATTATATCGCAATGGTGTGTTTTTTTTTGAACTTCCAAATCAGTGTTGTGCAGGACACTCCCAACATGATGTGTGCGTTGGTTTGGTGAAGATTGGACAAAATTTCAAGGAGAAATGGCAAAAAAACGGTTTTGGACAAAATGCAAAATGGCCGAAAATCTAGTCAGACGGAAATGGGCGTGGCCTAGTTGAGTAGATGCGGGAGGACCCAAGGAATCCAGGGAAAAAATAATTTTGATGATACACCCTACGGTTCAAAAGTTATCGAGCAAAAGGTAAGGAGGGCTGTTATAGCGCCACCATATGGTCAATTGGTGCAGTTTTTTCGGGGATAGTAAAATACCCCTCAGTGCACCTCCCTACCAAGTTTGGTAGCTGTAGCGGTTATGGTTTCTGAATTACAGCTAATTTACTGCAAGATTTTGCAAGATTTTTCGAAACCCCATGCAAGTCAATGGGGAAAAAAATGGCGCTTAATGGCGAATTGCGGCCAAACCGCTTTCACAAACCCTTAGCAAAGTCATAGCACACCTGTCCTCAATAAGCCGGTCATTTTGAGGTCTGGCATGTCTATGTGGCGCAAAAATTGGGGGCGTTGTTACGCGCAGAAGTTTTTGGCAGATATAAGAATAATAATAATAATAATAAGTATGTGGGATTTCAAGATTGTGCCTTGCTTGTCAGCAAGCACAATAATAATAATAATAAGTATGTGGGATTTCAAGATTGTGCCTTGCTTGTCAGCAAGCACAATAATAATAAGTATGTGGGATTTCAAGATTGTGCCTTGCTTGTCAGCAAGCACAATAATTATTGCTTTTATCTCGGAAACGGAAGGTGCAATCGTGATTCTGCCCACCACTAGCGTACTTTTTCACCCCGATTCCAACGCCGCCATCATTGAGTCTCTACGAGTTACGGTTGCGGAGATACGTTGCTGTAGCGCCCCCCATAGGCAAACAATAGCGCCCCCTACACGCCAAATGACACTATCTCTTCTGAAATCAACTCAGAAGTGTCAAGTGTCATACAAGAAGGAAGGCTGGCCATAATGAGAATGAATCTGCACTTCCTGCCGCCCTTCAAAATAAAACCATTTAGAAGGGACAGGCACTGAATGCTGCTATAGCGCCCCCTAAAGGCAAAATGACAAAATACTTCTGATATAGGCTCAGAGTACATCCCTCCACACCTGTACCAAGTTTGGTTAGCATCGGACGATTTTTGTGAAATAGGCCCCACCCACAGAAGATTGGAAGTGGATTATATCGCAATGGTGTGTTTTTTTTTGAACTTCCAAATCAGTGTTGTGCAGGACACTCCCAACATGATGTGTGCGTTGGTTTGGTGAAGATTGGACAAAATTTCAAGGAGAAATGGCAAAAAAACGGTTTTGGACAAAATGCAAAATGGCCGAAAATCTAGTCAGACGGAAATGGGCGTGGCCTAGTTGAGTAGATGCGGGAGGACCCAAGGAATCCAGGGAAAAAATAATTTTGATGATACACCCTACGGTTCAAAAGTTATCGAGCAAAAGGTAAGGAGGGCTGTTATAGCGCCACCATATGGTCAATTGGTGCAGTTTTTTCGGGGATAGTAAAATACCCCTCAGTGCACCTCCCTACCAAGTTTGGTAGCTGTAGCGGTTATGGTTTCTGAATTACAGCTAATTTACTGCAAGATTTTGCAAGATTTTTCGAAACCCCATGCAAGTCAATGGGGAAAAAAATGGCGCTTAATGGCGAATTGCGGCCAAACCGCTTTCACAAACCCTTAGCAAAGTCATAGCACACCTGTCCTCAATAAGCCGGTCATTTTGAGGTCTGGCATGTCTATGTGGCGCAAAAATTGGGGGCGTTGTTACGCGCAGAAGTTTTTGGCAGATATAAGAATAATAATAATAATAATAAGTATGTGGGATTTCAAGATTGTGCCTTGCTTGTCAGCAAGCACAATAATAATAATAATAAGTATGTGGGATTTCAAGATTGTGCCTTGCTTGTCAGCAAGCACAATAATAATAAGTATGTGGGATTTCAAGATTGTGCCTTGCTTGTCAGCAAGCACAATAATTATTGCTTTTATCTCGGAAACGGAAGGTGCAATCGTGATTCTGCCCACCACTAGCGTACTTTTTCACCCCGATTCCAACGCCGCCATCATTGAGTCTCTACGAGTTACGGTTGCGGAGATACGTTGCTGTAGCGCCCCCCATAGGCAAACAATAGCGCCCCCTACACGCCAAATGACACTATCTCTTCTGAAATCAACTCAGAAGTGTCAAGTGTCATACAAGAAGGAAGGCTGGCCATAATGAGAATGAATCTGCACTTCCTGCCGCCCTTCAAAATAAAACCATTTAGAAGGGACAGGCACTGAATGCTGCTATAGCGCCCCCTAAAGGCAAAATGACAAAATACTTCTGATATAGGCTCAGAGTACATCCCTCCACACCTGTACCAAGTTTGGTTAGCATCGGACGATTTTTGTGAAATAGGCCCCACCCACAGAAGATTGGAAGTGGATTATATCGCAATGGTGTGTTTTTTTTTGAACTTCCAAATCAGTGTTGTGCAGGACACTCCCAACATGATGTGTGCGTTGGTTTGGTGAAGATTGGACAAAATTTCAAGGAGAAATGGCAAAAAAACGGTTTTGGACAAAATGCAAAATGGCCGAAAATCTAGTCAGACGGAAATGGGCGTGGCCTAGTTGAGTAGATGCGGGAGGACCCAAGGAATCCAGGGAAAAAATAATTTTGATGATACACCCTACGGTTCAAAAGTTATCGAGCAAAAGGTAAGGAGGGCTGTTATAGCGCCACCATATGGTCAATTGGTGCAGTTTTTTCGGGGATAGTAAAATACCCCTCAGTGCACCTCCCTACCAAGTTTGGTAGCTGTAGCGGTTATGGTTTCTGAATTACAGCTAATTTACTGCAAGATTTTGCAAGATTTTTCGAAACCCCATGCAAGTCAATGGGGAAAAAAATGGCGCTTAATGGCGAATTGCGGCCAAACCGCTTTCACAAACCCTTAGCAAAGTCATAGCACACCTGTCCTCAATAAGCCGGTCATTTTGAGGTCTGGCATGTCTATGTGGCGCAAAAATTGGGGGCGTTGTTACGCGCAGAAGTTTTTGGCAGATATAAGAATAATAATAATAATAATAAGTATGTGGGATTTCAAGATTGTGCCTTGCTTGTCAGCAAGCACAATAATAATAATAATAAGTATGTGGGATTTCAAGATTGTGCCTTGCTTGTCAGCAAGCACAATAATAATAAGTATGTGGGATTTCAAGATTGTGCCTTGCTTGTCAGCAAGCACAATAATTATTGCTTTTATCTCGGAAACGGAAGGTGCAATCGTGATTCTGCCCACCACTAGCGTACTTTTTCACCCCGATTCCAACGCCGCCATCATTGAGTCTCTACGAGTTACGGTTGCGGAGATACGTTGCTGTAGCGCCCCCCATAGGCAAACAATAGCGCCCCCTACACGCCAAATGACACTATCTCTTCTGAAATCAACTCAGAAGTGTCAAGTGTCATACAAGAAGGAAGGCTGGCCATAATGAGAATGAATCTGCACTTCCTGCCGCCCTTCAAAATAAAACCATTTAGAAGGGACAGGCACTGAATGCTGCTATAGCGCCCCCTAAAGGCAAAATGACAAAATACTTCTGATATAGGCTCAGAGTACATCCCTCCACACCTGTACCAAGTTTGGTTAGCATCGGACGATTTTTGTGAAATAGGCCCCACCCACAGAAGATTGGAAGTGGATTATATCGCAATGGTGTGTTTTTTTTTGAACTTCCAAATCAGTGTTGTGCAGGACACTCCCAACATGATGTGTGCGTTGGTTTGGTGAAGATTGGACAAAATTTCAAGGAGAAATGGCAAAAAAACGGTTTTGGACAAAATGCAAAATGGCCGAAAATCTAGTCAGACGGAAATGGGCGTGGCCTAGTTGAGTAGATGCGGGAGGACCCAAGGAATCCAGGGAAAAAATAATTTTGATGATACACCCTACGGTTCAAAAGTTATCGAGCAAAAGGTAAGGAGGGCTGTTATAGCGCCACCATATGGTCAATTGGTGCAGTTTTTTCGGGGATAGTAAAATACCCCTCAGTGCACCTCCCTACCAAGTTTGGTAGCTGTAGCGGTTATGGTTTCTGAATTACAGCTAATTTACTGCAAGATTTTGCAAGATTTTTCGAAACCCCATGCAAGTCAATGGGGAAAAAAATGGCGCTTAATGGCGAATTGCGGCCAAACCGCTTTCACAAACCCTTAGCAAAGTCATAGCACACCTGTCCTCAATAAGCCGGTCATTTTGAGGTCTGGCATGTCTATGTGGCGCAAAAATTGGGGGCGTTGTTACGCGCAGAAGTTTTTGGCAGATATAAGAATAATAATAATAATAATAAGTATGTGGGATTTCAAGATTGTGCCTTGCTTGTCAGCAAGCACAATAATAATAATAATAAGTATGTGGGATTTCAAGATTGTGCCTTGCTTGTCAGCAAGCACAATAATAATAAGTATGTGGGATTTCAAGATTGTGCCTTGCTTGTCAGCAAGCACAATAATTATTGCTTTTATCTCGGAAACGGAAGGTGCAATCGTGATTCTGCCCACCACTAGCGTACTTTTTCACCCCGATTCCAACGCCGCCATCATTGAGTCTCTACGAGTTACGGTTGCGGAGATACGTTGCTGTAGCGCCCCCCATAGGCAAACAATAGCGCCCCCTACACGCCAAATGACACTATCTCTTCTGAAATCAACTCAGAAGTGTCAAGTGTCATACAAGAAGGAAGGCTGGCCATAATGAGAATGAATCTGCACTTCCTGCCGCCCTTCAAAATAAAACCATTTAGAAGGGACAGGCACTGAATGCTGCTATAGCGCCCCCTAAAGGCAAAATGACAAAATACTTCTGATATAGGCTCAGAGTACATCCCTCCACACCTGTACCAAGTTTGGTTAGCATCGGACGATTTTTGTGAAATAGGCCCCACCCACAGAAGATTGGAAGTGGATTATATCGCAATGGTGTGTTTTTTTTTGAACTTCCAAATCAGTGTTGTGCAGGACACTCCCAACATGATGTGTGCGTTGGTTTGGTGAAGATTGGACAAAATTTCAAGGAGAAATGGCAAAAAAACGGTTTTGGACAAAATGCAAAATGGCCGAAAATCTAGTCAGACGGAAATGGGCGTGGCCTAGTTGAGTAGATGCGGGAGGACCCAAGGAATCCAGGGAAAAAATAATTTTGATGATACACCCTACGGTTCAAAAGTTATCGAGCAAAAGGTAAGGAGGGCTGTTATAGCGCCACCATATGGTCAATTGGTGCAGTTTTTTCGGGGATAGTAAAATACCCCTCAGTGCACCTCCCTACCAAGTTTGGTAGCTGTAGCGGTTATGGTTTCTGAATTACAGCTAATTTACTGCAAGATTTTGCAAGATTTTTCGAAACCCCATGCAAGTCAATGGGGAAAAAAATGGCGCTTAATGGCGAATTGCGGCCAAACCGCTTTCACAAACCCTTAGCAAAGTCATAGCACACCTGTCCTCAATAAGCCGGTCATTTTGAGGTCTGGCATGTCTATGTGGCGCAAAAATTGGGGGCGTTGTTACGCGCAGAAGTTTTTGGCAGATATAAGAATAATAATAATAATAATAAGTATGTGGGATTTCAAGATTGTGCCTTGCTTGTCAGCAAGCACAATAATAATAATAATAAGTATGTGGGATTTCAAGATTGTGCCTTGCTTGTCAGCAAGCACAATAATAATAAGTATGTGGGATTTCAAGATTGTGCCTTGCTTGTCAGCAAGCACAATAATTATTGCTTTTATCTCGGAAACGGAAGGTGCAATCGTGATTCTGCCCACCACTAGCGTACTTTTTCACCCCGATTCCAACGCCGCCATCATTGAGTCTCTACGAGTTACGGTTGCGGAGATACGTTGCTGTAGCGCCCCCCATAGGCAAACAATAGCGCCCCCTACACGCCAAATGACACTATCTCTTCTGAAATCAACTCAGAAGTGTCAAGTGTCATACAAGAAGGAAGGCTGGCCATAATGAGAATGAATCTGCACTTCCTGCCGCCCTTCAAAATAAAACCATTTAGAAGGGACAGGCACTGAATGCTGCTATAGCGCCCCCTAAAGGCAAAATGACAAAATACTTCTGATATAGGCTCAGAGTACATCCCTCCACACCTGTACCAAGTTTGGTTAGCATCGGACGATTTTTGTGAAATAGGCCCCACCCACAGAAGATTGGAAGTGGATTATATCGCAATGGTGTGTTTTTTTTTGAACTTCCAAATCAGTGTTGTGCAGGACACTCCCAACATGATGTGTGCGTTGGTTTGGTGAAGATTGGACAAAATTTCAAGGAGAAATGGCAAAAAAACGGTTTTGGACAAAATGCAAA
>NC_139634.1:39232331-39237831 GCF_964638095.1 Poromitra crassiceps | reverse complement strand
CCTCCCCACACTAACACACAGCCTCACGCACCCAGCGTCTATTTTCGGAGTGCTCCGTTTTTGTGCGCCGGCTCCCAGCGCGACACGGAAAAGCCAAACCGGACTGCTCAGAATGGTTTGGCCCTTCGGCGTCGGGTGCTGCTTTTCTGGCGGCTAATCGTGTGGAGAAACTATACAGCAGAGACAGATGGGCTCAGTTGTGGGCGCGGATTGACTGCTGTTCGCAGCCAACGTCAGCTCCAGCCAGAGCAATCTATGGCTCTGGCTGCAGCATGAGCGGTTTCTCTTTCATCACGGAGCTTTTTCCTGCTGTTTTCCTGACCTTTCTCTAATCTGGAGAGCACTGTCGCCACCTAATGAGTCCGTAAAATAGGTTATACACCTTCAATAGCTACAATATTTGTACAGGAGATGCCTGAGGCTTTGATCCACGTCCCACCGTCAAAAAACACATTTGACGCCGATCGATGTCATTGGCACTGAACGTTACTATTTACTTTGACGCCGATCGACGTCATTGGCACTCAATGAGTTAACCCTTAACGGTGGTATAGAGCTCAAACGGCTCTGTCGTGATCCTGGCGCATTGATATGAACGATGAACAGAGCATTTAGCTACAGTAGGTGTACATTATCACAAATTAATGGACACCCTGCAGCCAATCAGAATCGAGTATTCACCCAGACCATGGTATAAGACATTTTAACAGCTGTCTGTTGGGTTCCGGGGAGGGATTTGTTTATTGGCTGCGACGTGATGAAGCTGTAAACACCTGTTAGTCAGGCTGTAATCCCCCGACCTGGATCAGGAAGCGTTTACATCTAAGCCCGTTTCTCACTCTGGGCTTTTTGGAACGAGGATTCACCGCATGCTTCCGCTGGCCGCCTGCCAGACTGGTATCACACACACACGCACACACACACACACACACACACACGCACATGCACACACACACACAAACGCGCACACACACAGAAATATGAACGCACGTGCACACATAAATACATAGGTATCACGCTCAGACAGTTGTATGCATGTTAACACCTTAAGGCAGACACACGGACTCACATACATGCAGATATAAGCATGTGAACATGTAAATAAACAACAAACAGGTGCAATACCTCCGTAAATTTGTATGCGTGTTCCAAAATTAGACAATCACCATTTGAAAAATTCACACCTTCTATTACAGAATGATTGCCCGCGCAAAGTTTAGACATTGTTCCTTTTTTAAGGTTTAGTTACTGAAATCGTGGGTTGACAAAAATGATAATATATTTGAACAGAGTGGATCCTGTAAGTTTGACAGATCTCAAATGATGAACTTAAAGGACTACACTCACTTTTTGGGACAGTTCTTTTGTTACGATAAACATGCCACCAAAATCTTCTGTGTCTCTGGTAAGTAGTTCTGTCCTGTGCACATGCTAATATGTTAGCATGTAGGCTACAGTATAAACTAGCATTATGTAAGGTAAGCAGATATACCTTTTAGTACTCTAGTGGAGTACTAGTGGAGATGGTATTATTTTTTCATGCCAAGTCATTACTGTAGCCAAGTCTTTACTGTAGCCAAGTCTTTACTGTAGCCAAGTCATTACTGTAACTGTATTATAAATGAAGCCTTGGTTTGCATGCAGTATACACATATCGATACACATACACAGAATACAAAGGGTCGTGTTCCGGATATTGAGTTTTTGCACAATCCACATCTCAATTGTCTCAAAGCTTAAAATAAATTCTTCTTTAACTCGCCTGCTGTTCTGTGCTCTTTGTCTGTGTGTCCTCGTTTTTGATTGGTGTAGATTTAATAAGGGAAATCAATAAGGCTTTCACCTGGATTCACTTTGCTGGGTTCTGTACACGCACACGCACACACACACACACACACACACACACACACACACACACACACACACACGCACACACACACACAAGCTGATCCTGTGTGACCTGCTCGTTTCTTCTTATTGTTTTTTTAATGCCCCATAAAGCACATTCTTGTTTTCTTAAGAACACACACATCCTACATTAAATCTGTCACACACACACACACACACACACACATGCACGCACGCGAACACACACGCACGCACGCGAACACACACACACACACACACACACACACACACACAGAGAGAGTGTTGAGTCTGTTGTAAAAAGGCTTACATGTCAACAGTGCAGTGCCGTCGTCACAGACCGCTGTTCCTAAACAGAGCTGTTTACAGTGTACTCCACCGCACAACGGATCTCAACTGAAGCCCAAACAGCTCCGCTCCTCCTGATAGGGGAGGTGGTGATCTAATCACAGACTATGGGAAACCAGCCGACAGTAATCCTCATGGATTTCATTTTCCTAAACTAAATCCAACTAAAAACACAAAATACGAGAGCATTATATTACTGCCAATTTGTGTTTTATCTATTCTGAAGCATTATATTACTACTACTGTCAGGCGGTGTTTTATTTTGAAGCATTATATTACTGTCAGGCTGTGTTTTATTTTGAAGCATTATATTACTGTCAGGCTGCGTTTTATTTTGAAGCATTATATTACTGTCAGGTTGCGTTTTATTTTGAAGCATTATATTACTGTCAGGTTGCGTTTTATTTTGAAGCATTATATTACTGTCAGGTTGTGTTTTATTTTGAGGGAAACAAAAGCTGATCGAAATTATTGCTGCCAGGCTTTTGGCTTGCATCATTTCATTAAAAATGTGATCAGATTGCAATCGGATAGTGCTTGACCACATTAGCCTGATTTCATTTACACCTGGTATTAGCATGCATTTTGTGTGATCAGATTGCAATCTGATTGCAATCTGATCACCCGAAACGGGTGTCGGCATACATTTGCTGTATGCGGATTGAGAGGACCCGCATTTACCACATTTACACTTGTGTTCAATGTGGTCACAATGCGTCCCTGGCCCCCCTCCGGAGGTGGTTTGGCCGATCAGATCGCAATCCGTCTTCAAGTGTCTTGGGGGCATTTACACCTGTACTTTCACGTGGTCAAGCAGTATCCGATTGCAATCTGATCACAGAAAATGCATGTTAGTGCCAGGTGTAAATGGCCTCTATACACACTTGACGCCCCTGGCCCACATTCATCGCAGCCGGTGTGATCGCATCACGAGACTGTTGCATCCGTTGTAAGTCTGTCTGTATGAGAGCATCGGCTGAATGACTCAAATGTAAATATGTAGCTTGGAAACCCGCCACCTGCTGTGTGCACTGCTGCCAGACTGACTCTGCTGACTGTATTGTAACACCGAGAAACAATGGAACAAAGATAATTACATTGGTAAGATGCCTTCAAGCTGGCAGGGCATTTTCCAGATCGGCGTAGTGGGTATGGGTCCAAAGTTGAAAGTTATTAGTCCATCAACCTAATACTCTATAGTATGCACATTCTCATATGTTCTTAAATAACAATGACTAAAAAGGACTTGATTACAGTAGTGTTTTTTCTCTGATTTAAGGTCACTTGGAAGTTGAAATGTGAGTTGGGGACTTTATTTGGCAACATTCTCATTCTGACATTTCAGGTTCTCACCGCACCTCCAAAACCACGGCTAGCTACTGATTATTTGCAATGTTCCAAACCTGTTATTTACATGTCTGGTAAACAAGTTGTCTCACAACAGAACTGGGCTGGAAGTCTGGAACTGAACATTCCACTTTTCACTGCAGTTGTAATGGATGTTGTGGGTGCTATTTGTGGGACAAAGCATCGGCATGTTGTGTAAGTAGGAGGTGGACTAACTGCACTCAGTTCACATGTGAGCCTGTGTTGTGTAAGTAGGAGGTGGACTAACTGCAGTCAGTTCACATGTGAGCCTGTGTTGTGTAAGTAGGAGGTGGACTAACTGCACTCAGTTCACATGTGAGCCTGTGTTGTGTAAGTAGGAGGTGGACTAACTGCAGTCAGTTCACATGTGAGCCTGTGTTGTGTAAGTATGAGGTGGACTAACTGCAGTCAGTTCACATGTGAGCCTGTGTTGTGAGGTGGACTAACTGCAGTCAGTTCACATGTGAGCCTGTGTTGTGAGGTGGACTAACTGCAGTCAGTTCACATGTGAGCCTGTGTTGTGTAAGTATGAGGTGGACTAACTGCAGTCAGTTCACATGTGAGCCTGTGTTGTGTAAGTAGGAGGTGGACTAACTGCAGTCAGTTCACATGTGAGCCTGTGGACGAGTATAGAGGGCAGACATGACTGTCATGACACTCAACAATACAGTATAAATACCACGTTCCTCAAGTGCTAATATAATGTTGTGTACTGCAGTGCTTCTCTCTCTGGAGCTAATATAATGTTGTGTACTGCAGTGCTTCTCTCTCTGTAGCTAATATAATGTTGTGTACTGCAGTGCTTCTCTCTCTGGAGCTAATATAATGTTGTGTACTGCAGTGCTTCTCTCTCTGGAGCTAATATAATGTTGTGTACTGCAGTGCTTCTCTCTCTGTAGCTAATATAATGTTGTGTACTGCAGTGCTTCTCTCTCTGGAGCTAATATAATGTTGTGTACTGCAGTGCTTCTCTCTCTGGAGCTAATATAATGTTGTGTACTGCAGTGCTTCTCTCTCTGGAGCTAATATAATGTTGTGTACTGCAGTGCTTCTCTCTCTGTAGCTAATATAATGTTGTGTACTGCAGTGCTTCTCTCTCTGGAGCTAATATAATGTTGTGTACTGCAGTGCTTCTCTCTCTGGAGCTAATATAATGTTGTGTACTGCAGTGCTTCTCTCTCTGGAGCTAATATAATGTTGTGTACTGCAGTGCTTCTCTCTCTGGAGCTAATATAATGTTGTGTACTGCAGTGCTTCTCTCTCTGGAGCTAATATAATGTTGTGTACTGCAGTGCTTCTCTCTCTGGAGCTAATATAATGTTGTGTACTGCAGTGCTTCTCTCTCTGGAGCTAATATAATGTTGTGTACTGCAGTGCTTCTCTCTCTGGAGCTAATATAATGTTGTGTACTGCAGTGCTTCTCTCTCTGGAGCTAATATAATGTTGTGTACTGCAGTGCTTCTCTCTCTGGAGCTAATATAATGTTGTGTACTGCAGTGCTTCTCTCTCTGGAGCTAATATAATGTTGTGTACTGCAGTGCTTCTCTCTCTGGAGCTAATATAATGTTGTGTACTGCAGTGCTTCTCTCTCTGGAGCTAATATAATGTTGTGTACTGCAGTGCTTCTCTCTCTGGAGCTAATATAATGTTGTGTACTGCAGTGCTTCTCTCTCTGGAGCTAATATAATGTTGTGTACTGCAGTGCTTCTCTCTCTGGAGCTAATATAATGTTGTGTACTGCAGTGCTTCTCTCTCTGGAGCTAATATAATGTTGTGTACTGCAGTGCTTCTCTCTCTGGAGCTAATATAATGTTGTGTACTGCAGTGCTTCTCTCTCTGGAGCTAATATAATGTTGTGTACTGCAGTGCTTCTCTCTCTGGAGCTAATATAATGTTGTGTACTGCAGTGCTTCTCTCT
>NC_139634.1:39219831-39227331 GCF_964638095.1 Poromitra crassiceps | reverse complement strand
AGCATACACCATATAACGTCCATATAACAGCATGAAAGCTGAAAAACATTTATGGCAGTAAGTTAACACACACATACCCTTCCCATTATTTGAGCCGCGGCAGCATTCATTGCACCCTTTTTTATAACGTCCTACTAGTCTAATAACTGTTTGTTTTGGTCGGGCTGAGTAGCCTGTGACAACGGCGGGCGTGTTGAGCTCGGTCCGCGTCTCAAGCGGGTTGGGCTGGGTTGGATTAGATTTTTTAGGACCGTTGAGAATAGAACTATTCATGACAGCCATCAAGACAGGAGGACAGCACAAAGTTGAATACTTTTATTACCACACAGACATTTGGGCAGCAGCCCTTTTTCAGCGTGTGAAATGGCAATAATACACAGATGATTCACAGGTGGGCATGAGCACGTTATTTGATTTCTATGCAGGACAGCCTCACATCTCTCTCTCTCCCTCTCTCGTTCTCTCGTTCTCTCCCCCTCTCTCTCTCTCTGACTCTCTCCCTCTCTCTTTTCTCTCTCTCTCTCTCTCTCACTCTTGCACTGAGCAAGAAAGAAGCTGCTGTCACAGACGTGATGGCGGTGACGCTGTGGCTTTTAAGGGGAGTGATCTCAACTTGTGAATCCTGTTATGGGCATAAACACGCCTATGGAGGTTTGCGCCGAGATGACGTGAAGCGCAGCGGCCCGACACGCCCACAATTAGGGCTTTGCGTGGCGCTATTCCAGCACAAAACGGGTGCTAACGCAAAATTACCGCCATTGCGAAGATAGGGCCCTATGACTTTGTTTTCATCCCTGCAGGTCAAATTACTCCCTGGTCTGGACACACACACACACACGCACACGCACACGCACACGCACACGCACACACACACACACACACACACACACACACACACACACACACACACACACACACACACACACACACACAGCTTTGGAGAGATACAGCCTGTGAGTCCATAAGCCAAGAAGGGCGGTTGGTGTCGTGACTTGTAATCAGGCAATAATTAGGAAAGCCTATAGTTCTCAGACCTTTTCACGTCAAGGACCCATAAACTGAGGCAAATGACATGCTTCACATGTTTTATTACAGAGAGAGTATGAAAGCCATGACCAACATGGGCAGATGGAGTCATCAACAACAACAGGAACACTCTGTTTTGGTCTGTGATGCCTGCGTGCGTGCATGTGTGTGTGTGTGTGTGCGTGCGTGCACGTGTGTGTGTGTGTGTGCGTGCGTGCATGTGTGTGTGTGTGTGTGTGTGTGTGTGTGTGTGTGTGTGAGAGAGTGTGTGTGTGTGTGTGCGTGCGTGCATGCTAAGCAGAGCTCTCCTCTCTCAGACTAACTTCACATGCTCCTCTCTGGTCTTCTATATAAGGTGAGTGTGTGTGTGGCTTGGTGAGGAGCTGATTCACAGTTCAGTCAACATGCAGTGAAACATTATATCCCAGGGAAACGGCACTGGGACGCAACCCTTCATGGTCACGCTGCCTGTGTGGCCTACCTGATCACCCAGGTAGACCTATCTGATAACATGGAAGTCACGCCTCTCTACTGGCCCATGTCCCACGGTCACCTGGACTGTGTCCGGATCCTCCTGGAAGCCGGGGGGCCGACCCCAACGGAGGACGCTCCTACCGATATGGTCCCGGGTGGGAAGGCTGGACATACATGCAGGAACTCATCAGGTTCCGTGCCGCTGTAGAAATGGACAGTGATCACCTCACAGGTTCTCCGCTCTACATCAGTGCTGACTGCCAGCACCTGGACTGCTTCCACCCGCTGCTCCAGGCCGCATGGCGTTCTGACCTGTGACGTTGCTTCTCACCTGCTGGATGTGGTGCTGAGGGTCGACCTGCCCACGGTGAGGGAGCAGGCACAGCTGGAGATCAGGGCGGATCCCGACGCGCTCAGGGTCTTTCTGGAGGCCAATTGATGTCCTCGCAGTCTGGCCCATGTATGTCGGATCCGGATCCGCCAAGCGCTGGGCACACATCGCCTGAACAGAGCCCACTCCCTACCACTAACACAAGTGATGAAGGATTTCGTGCTCGACCAAAACTGAGCTGAAGGACTGTCTGTTTATTTTAATTTCAAACATTTAGTTCTTCAGTGACTGTTTCAAGCAGATCCAGGACCAGAGATTAAATACCATCAGCTTATACCACCTGTAGCCAATCCTCCTGCTATGATTGGAGAGCTGTGTGTCGGTGTGTGTCTGGTTCATCGTCTCCAGACTTTTTACTTTTATACTTGATTACATTTCAGAGCCTGATTTTTTTGTACTTTTACTTGAGTAAACAAGTTGAATCAGTCTTTTCACAAGTAACTGTACTTAAGTAAAGAATGTGTGTACTTTTCCCATCTCTGCTGTGCACTGTCTGTCAATGCGCATTGGAAATACTGGGCATTCATATTTTTGATATTCAAACTGCTCCGCTATGAAACGCCCAGCGATTTTCCTCCCGGGCGAATATACGCTCAATCGCTCATTTGCATTGACTTTGTATGTAAACTCGATGCCAGCGAAAAACTTTAATAGGTCGGTGTGAACGCACCTTTAGACAGTGGAGAGAAGCTGCACCCGCTGCAGTCAGGCTGTGATTGGGTGACGAGGCGTTCAGGGTCAGGCTGTGATTGGGTGATGAGGCGTTCAGGGTCAGGCTGTGATTGGGTGATGAGGCGTTCAGGGTCAGGCTGTGATTGGGTGGTTCAGAGACAGCAGGGACAGGATTGCCTCTTGGATGAGTTTCACATAAACTAAAAGCGTACGTTCACCAACTCCACAGACTCCATGCTGTGACATCGGCCTGTCTGATCTATTTGACCCTGTTGGTTGTAAACAAATAGATGGTGAATGGCTGGATAAAGGGCGAGGGGTGTGGTTTATATACTACTATGAAGAGAAAACACACACACACACACACACACACACACACACACACACTCACACACACACACACACACACACACACACACACACACGCCAGCCTGTGGCTGTGTGTAATGAACAGATGTATGTAGGCTGCCTTGCTTCCTGATGCAGATCAATATGACTGTACATTACACTGCAGGCCTTTCCCATTCAACTGCAGTGGTCAAACGGGACTGCTGACCTCCGGTTCAATCACATGACGAGTAGGCTAGTGTGTGTGTGTGTGTGTGTGTGTGTATGTGTGTGTGTGTGTGTGTGTGTGTGTGTGTGTGTGTGTGTGTGTGTGTGTGTGTGTGTGTGTGTGTGTGTGTGTGTGTGTGTGTGTGTGTGTGTGTGTGTGTGTGTGTGTTGTGTGTGTGTGTGTGTGTGTGTGCGCGCGTGCGTGCGTGTGTTCCTCTGCTGCCTCTCATTGTTATTGTCATTGTCTTATCAGGTGAAACTGTGATCTGGTGTGTGATTATCAGTAACAGGAAGCTATAAGTTAACCAGAGGACTGGAAGGATATTATTACAGCATGATAACACCAATACCAAGTCCAACGATGTCCAAGAACAAGAACAACAAAACCACTGACACATGTCTCTGCTGAATGAGTGAACATTTAACACACAGCATTATCAATCTATAGTGCAGTGAGGATAACTGTGGAGCCCCCCAGGGGTCACCTGGTGGAGGGGGGGGGGGGAGGGGGGGGGACAGTTGTGGAAATCAGTGGGCACAGTTTTCATAGCATTTACTCCTAAACCGTGGCCACAGATTAGCAAACCATGTGCACAGATTAGCAAACCATGTCCACAGATTAGTAAACCATGTGCACGGATTATCAAACCATGTGCACAGATTAGCAAACCATGTGCACAGATTAGCAAACCATGTGCACAGATTAGCAAACCATGTGCATAGATGAGTAAACCATGTGCACAGATTAGCAAACCATGTGCATAGATTAGCAAACCATGTGCACACAGATAAGCAAACCATGTGCACACAGATTAGCAAACCATGTGCACACAGATTAGCAAACCATATGCACAGATTAGCAAACCATGCGCACAGATTAGCAAACCATGTGCACACAGATTAGCAAACCATGTGCACACAGATTAGCAAACCATGTGCACAGATTAGCAAACCATGTGCACAGATTAGCAAACCATGTGCACAGATTAGCAAACCATGTGCACACAGATAAGCAAACCATGTGCACACAGATTAGCAAACCATGTGCACAGATTAGCAAACCATGTGCACAGATTAGCAAACCATGTGCATAGATTAGTAAACCATGTGCACACAGATAAGCAAACCATGTGCACACAGATTAGCAAACCATGTGCACACAGATTAGCAAACCATGTCCACAGATTAGCAAACCATGTGCACAGATTAGCAAACCATGTGCACAGATTAGCAAACCATGTGCACAGATTATCAAACCATGTGCACGGATTATCAAACCATGTGCACAGATTAGCAAACCATGTGCACATATTATCAAACCATGTGCATAGATGAGTAAACCATGTGCACAGATTAGCAAACCATGTGCACATATTATCAAACCATGTGCATAGATGAGTAAACCATGTGCACACAGATTAGTAAACCATGTGCACAGATTAGCAAACCATGTGCACAGATTAGTAAACCATGTGCACAGATTAGCAAACCATGCGCACAGATTAGCAAACCATGTGCACAGATTAGCAAACCATGTGCACAGATTAGCAAACCATATGCACAGATTAGCAAACCATGTGCACAGATTAGCAAACCATGTGCACACAGATTAGCAAACCATGTGCACATAGATTAGCAAACCATGTGCACAGATTAGCAAACCATGTGCACAGATTAGCAAACCATGTGCACAGATTATCAAACCATGTGCACAGATTAGCAAACCATGTGCACATATTAGTAATAACGTCAATGATAACATCAAAAGGAGAGTTTTAGGCCTACAGTGAACCAGCGCCATTACACACAGTGAGCTGTAATAGCCGTTGGCACCTAGAGCATAATGTGAACCATAACCATCAGTAGGGCTAATTTATGATCCATCGTGTGTGTGTGTGTGTGTGTGTGTGTGTGTGTGTGTGTGTGTGTGTGTGTGTGTGTGTGTGTGTGTGTGTGTGCGTGCGTGCGTGCGCGTGTTTGACAATATTAAATGTGTGTTTGACAATATTAAACCCATTGACCCCCTATAAATAATACTTGTAGAAAACGCGTATTAATTAAATTGCTCTGTGGGTCACTGTGTTGTCTCTGTTGGACGTTATCAATACTCACATTATAAACCTGTCCATGACGCCACAGGCAGGCTTTAGGACTGTGCACACTGATGACTAATTGGACGGCACCGTTTACTATTCAGTGTGCATGGAGCCATGTGCAGGTTAGTTTACTATTCAGTGTGCATGGAGCCATGTGCAGGTTAGTTTACTATTCAGTGTGCATGGAGCCATGTGCAGGTTAGTTTACCCATAATATGGATTTCCAGATCAATTCTCTCCTTCTTACAAGGTGACCTGTGGTGGAGCTCAGAAGAGGGAACAGCACATTCTTGTGGCTCCTGCCATTACTGGCTTTCCTGCATGGGGAAGATGAGCAAGGTCTAGCTGTGGATACTCCTTCGATGGGAGGAGACCATGGTGCTGGAAGGTGTGTTGAAGGACCACTAGGAGGTGCTCTTCCCTCTGGTCTCGTGAATAATCTCTCCATCCCCAATGCCCCAGGGCAGAGGCGGGGACTCTGTGAGTGAGCACCGTCCTTCGGATGAGACGTTAAACCGAGGTCCTGACTCTGTGGTCAATAGAGTTCTCGGTCAGTAAAGTTCCCGAGCCTCCAAATAGGGGGAGCGCTTTGAGTAAGTATAAAGCCGCTATGTAAATGCAATCAATTAAATGAAGGCTTTGCCGATTTTCAACCCGCTTTGTATCATTACAATGTGGGTAATTTAAGCAGATGGACGGTGTTTACCATCTCTATACGTTTTCTGCACTGAGAAATCCCCATTCGTCTGCCTCTTGCAGAAACTCCGCCCCCCCCCCCGCCAGCTGGCATAGGTCATTAACGCTCGTTGAGGCTCTCTGTGTGATTCTCCGTGGATGCACGCAGACAGCTGTAACTGTCGCTCCCGGTGGTCAGTTATCACTCCCCCGTGTGGTCAGATATCATCGCTCCCGCCGTGTGGTTAGATATCACTCCCCCATGTGGTCAGATATGGGAGTGCAGCATAGCGGCGTTGTGCCTATACGATTTAGCCCACATGGAAAGGGCAGTTTCTTTCTGCTGGTTGAGCACACGGTGCAGAACAAACACCAGCTTCCTTTGATTTTCGGTTTGTCGTCTCCAGTGTGTGCGTTCCTGTCTCAGTGACGGCTGTATCTTCACCAAGCATTAGTGTATTTAAATGTGACATTTCATGTGTTTGAAGGAATGCAAATTCAGTCATCATGAAGCCGACGGGTGGAAATAAACTTGCAGTGTGAGAGAGAGAGAAAGTTAGAGAGAGAGAGAGTTAGAGAGAGAGAGAGTTATAGAGAGAGAGTTAGAATGAGAGAGAGACAGTTAGAATGAGAGAGAAAGTTAGAGAGATAGAAAGTTAGAGAGAGAGAGAGAGAGTTATAGAGAGGGAATAGAGAGATAGGGGAGATCAAAATGTGAGAGAGAAAAGCTGAGACATGGAAGATCTATGCAGAAATCATACTAATATTGTAATGAAACTAACCCCACAGAGACCTAGAAGCAGAGGAGCAAACACCTTGAAGGCCAGCATGGTGCCGTGGTGGTGTGGCCATTCAGCCTGACGCTACCTCAACAACACGTGGAGCATGGTCCTAGCTCCAACCTGAACCCTAACACCTCCCCTAACATCCCCCTAGCCCCTCCCCCTACCCATCCCCTGAACCCCGACTCTCTACGACAGGGGTGGGCAATTATTTTTCATGGGGGGCCACATGAAAAACCCAGATTGTTGCCGGGGGCCGAACAAATATTGTCATGCCGTAACCCATGGATGGGTAACTTTGATGATAGAGAGGGCCACAAAAAATGTCCTCCTACCAGGTTTTGCTGAGAGCCGAACGGCGCCAGCGCGGAAAATTTGGTGCATCTGAAGCCAGGTTTAGAGGAATAACTCATTTTAAATTAACAGTTGTGATGTTAATTAATTATTCAGTCTTAACCACCAATATTTTATCCTTTTCTCACTCACTCCTATGTCACCTGCTCTCAGGGCTTGAAATTAACTTTGTTGACCACCTGCCAATATGGCTGCTAGATTTTAAAGTTACCAGCCAATTAGAATTTCCACTAGCTGAAATGTTTTTCTTGAAATAAATCAGAATATGAGTCGGTTAATTTAAGTATCAGTAAGTGTCCCGGGATGATCAAAGCCTGTGTTGAGGGTCACACGAACAATAATGCAGTCTTGAAGCTAAATAAATCCAAAACCAATGAGTTATTTGAGTTATTTAAATTTCTACTTCAATGTAGCCTTTTAGTCATAAAGATTATTGAAAGATATTCCATATTCCAGACTGAAATGCTATAACAGA
>NC_139634.1:39209831-39217331 GCF_964638095.1 Poromitra crassiceps | reverse complement strand
CATGATACTGTGTTGACTTGTCTCTACCATGCAGCCATGATACTGTGTTGACTTGTCTCTACCCTGCAGCCATGATACTGTGTTGACTTGTCTCTACCATGCAGCCATGATACTGTGTTGACTTGTCTCTACCATGCAGCCATGATACTGTGTTGACTTGTCTCTACCATGCAGCCATGATACTGTGTTGACTTGTCTCTACCATGCAGCCATGATACTGTGTTGACTTGTCTCTACCCTGCAGCCATGATACTGTGTTGACTTGTCTCTACAGTACCATGCAGCCATGATACTGTGTTGACTTGTCTCTACCATGCAGCCATGATACTGTGTTGACTTGTCTCTACCCTGCAGCCATGATACTGTGTTGACTTGTCTCTACCCTGCAGCCATGATACTGTGTTGACTTGTCTCTACCCTGCAGCCATGATACTGTGTTGACTTGTCTCTACCATGCAGCCATGATACTGTGTTGACTTGTCTCTACCATGCAGCCATGATACTGTGTTGACTTGTCTCTACCCTGCAGCCATGCTACTGTGTTGACTTGTCTCTACAGTACCATGCAGCCATGCTACTGTGTTGACTTGTCTCTACAGTACCATGCAGCCATGATACTGTGTTGACTTGTCTCTACCCTGCAGCCATGATACTGTGTTGTCTTGTCTCTACCATGCAGCCATGATACTGTGTTGACTTGTCTCTACCCTGCAGCCATGATACTGTGTTGACTTGTCTCTACCATGCAGCCATGATACTGTGTTGACTTGTCTCTACCATGCAGCCATGATACTGTGTTGACTTGTCTCTACCCTGCAGCCATGCTACTGTGTTGACTTGTCTCTACAGTACCATGCAGCCATGATACTGTGTTGACTTGTCTCTACCCTGCAGCCATGCTACTGTGTTGACTTGTCTCTACAGTACCATGCAGCCATGATACTGTGTTGACTTGTTTCTACCATGCAGCCATGATACTGTGTTGACTTGTCTCTACCATGCAGCCATGATACTGTGTTGACTTGTCTCTACCATGCAGCCATGATACTGTGTTGACTTGTCTCTACCATGCAGCCATGATACTGTGTTGACTTGTCTCTACCATGCAGCCATGATACTGTGTTGACTTGTCTCTACCATGCAGCCATGATACTGTGTTGACTTGTCTCTACCCTGCAGCCATGCTACTGTGTTGACTTGTCTCTACCATGCAGCCATGATACTGTGTTGTCTTGTCTCTACCATGCAGCCATGATACTGTGTTGACTTGTCTCTACCATGCAGCCATGATACTGTGTTGACTTGTCTCTACCATGCAGCCATGCTACTGTGTTGACTTGTCTCTACCATGCAGCCATGATACTGTGTTGACTTGTCTCTACCATGCAGCCATGATACTGTGTTGTCTTGTCTCTACCATGCAGCCATGATACTGTGTTGACTTGTCTCTACCATGCAGCCATGATACTGTGTTGACTTGTCTCTACCATGCAGCCATGATACTGTGTTGACTTGTCTCTACCCTGCAGCCATGCTACTGTGTTGACTTGTCTCTACCATGCAGCCATGATACTGTGTTGTCTTGTCTCTACCATGCAGCCATGATACTGTGTTGACTTGTCTCTACCATGCAGCCATGATACTGTGTTGACTTGTCTCTACCATGCAGCCATGCTACTGCGTTGACTTGTCTCTACCATGCAGCCATGATACTGTGTTGACTTGTCTCTACCATGCAGCCATGCTACTGTGTTGACTTGTCTCTACAGTACCATGCAGCCATGCTACTGTGTTGACTTGTCTCTACAGTACCATGCAGCCATGATACTGTGTTGACTTGTCTCTACCATGCAGCCATGATACTGTGTTGACTTGTCTCTACCATGCAGCCATGATACTGTGTTGACTTGTCTCTACCATGCAGCCATGCTACTGTGTTGACTTGTCTCTACCATGCAGCCATGATACTGTGTTGACTTGTCTCTACCATGCAGCCATGCTACTGTGTTGACTTGTCTCTACAGTACCATGCAGCCATGATACTGTGTTGACTTGTCTCTACCATGCAGCCATGATACTGTGTTGACTTGTCTCTACCATGCAGCCATGCTACTGTGTTGACTTGTCTCTACCATGCAGCCATGCTACTGTGTTGACTTGTCTCTACAGTACCATGCAGCCATGCTACTGTGTTGACTTGTCTCTACCATGCAGCCATGATACTGTGTTGACTTGTCTCTACCATGCAGCCATGATACTGTGTTGACTTGTCTCTACCATGCAGCCATGCTACTGTGTTGACTTGTCTCTACCATGCAGCCATGATACTGTGTTGACTTGTCTCTACCCTGCAGCCATGATACTGTGTTGACTTGTCTCTACCATGCAGCCATGATACTGTGTTGACTTGTCTCTACCATGCAGCCATGATACTGTGTGGACTTGTCTCTACCCTGCAGCCATGATACTGTGTTGACTTGTCTCTACCATGCAGCCATGATACTGTGTTGACTTGTCTCTACCATGCAGCCATGATACTGTGTTGACTTGTCTCTACCATGCAGCCATGATACTGTGTTGACTTGTCTCTACCCTGCAGCCATGATACTGTGTTGACTTGTCTCTACCCTGCAGCCATGATACTGTGTTGACTTGTCTCTACCATGCAGCCATGATACTGTGTTGACTTGTCTCTACCATGCAGCCATGATACTGTGTTGACTTGTCTCTACCATGCAGCCATGATACTGTGTTGACTTGTCTCTACCATGCAGCCATGCTACTGTGTTGACTTGTCTCTACCCTGCAGCCATGATACTGTGTTGTCTTGTCTCTACCATGCAGCCATGATACTGTGTTGACTTGTCTCTACCATCCAGCCATGATACTGTGTTGACTTGTCTCTACCATGCAGCCATGATACTGTGTTGACTTGTCTCTACCATGCAGCATGATACTGTGTTGACTTGTCTCTACCATGCAGCCATGATACTGTGTTGACTTGTCTCTACCATGCAGCCATGATACTGTGTTGACTTGTCTCTACCCTGCAGCCATGATACTGTGTTGTCTTGTCTCTACCATGCAGCCATGATACTGTGTTGACTTGTCTCTACCATCCAGCCATGATACTGTGTTGACTTGTCTCTACCATGCAGCCATGATACTGTGTTGACTTGTCTCTACCATGCAGCCATGATACTGTGTTGTCTTGTCTCTACCATGCAGCCATGATACTGTGTTGACTTGTCTCTACCCTGCAGCCATGATACTGTGTTGACTTGTCTCTACCATGCAGCCATGATACTGTGTTGACTTGTCTCTACCATGCAGCCATGATGCTGTGTTGACTCCCGAAGCATTTGGCAATAAGTTGTGTCAAATCAACGTATTCTCATGATATCTGATATAGAAGATTTTACTCACATTACCCTCTTTATTCAGACAATCAATAGTTTAATGAACTCACACATACATTTTCATTTCAGTTAGACATGATTACAATGTTCTATATCTATATGAAAACAGTTTTCCTTCAGGTTCGTGCAGAGCCTACAAATGTCCAACGCATTCAGCAGGGTCCAGTGGTCAGTCTGACCGGCGCTGACCGTGAGGTGTGTTTGCTAGCGTGTGTTTGTGTGTGTGTGTGTGTGTGTGTGTGTGTGTGTGTGTGTGTGAGGGGTGGGGAGGTCATCTCGCGCTTACAGTGGAGTTATTGATGCTCGTGACCTTCAGGCCCTGAAATGACTGCTCTGCTCAATAATAGATTGGACCGCTCTTATGGGGGAAAAGCTTGTGTGTGTGTGTGTGTGTGTGTGTGTGTGTGTGTGTGTGTGTGTGTGTGTGTGTGTGTGTGTGTGTGTGTGAACATGCATGTATGAGACAGTGAGAGAGAGAGAAAAAATTACAGCAGTTGATAAGAACATTTCTTACTGTGTGTGTGTGTGTGTGTGTGTGTGTGTGTGTGTGTGTGTGTGTGTGTGTGTTTGTGTGTGTGAACATGCATGTATGAGACAGTGAGAGAGAGAGAAAAAATGACAGCAGTTGATAAGAACATTTCTTACTGTGTGTGTGTGTGTGTGTGTGTGTGTGTGTGTGTGTGTGTGCGTGCGTGCGTGCGTGCGTGCGTGCGTGCGTGCGTGCGTGCGTGCGGGTGTGCAGAGAGAGAGAGAGAGGGGTGAGATCCATTATATAAACTGCACGAAAAGTAGAGAGTGAGATGAAATATTCAGCATACAAAAGATTAAGATAAGTTAAGATGCACTTAAAGGAGAATTTTGTTTTTTTTTAACCTGGACCCATCTCCTGGCAATAATTATGATTTGACCACTCACCCAGCGATGTCCGCGGCGTTTCTGGCCGTCCTACCGTTGTTTTGAGATCAATAGCATCCAAGTCAGTTGTAAAATGGAGCTGATTTGGGGCCAAGTGTGAGCCTGTCTTTCCTGCATCTAAATACGATTTTCAGACGATTTTTCAGACGGCAGCCCGTCTTTATTGTCACACAACACACTACAACACATGCATGCGGCCACTACACACACTCATGCTGATGGTGGCCGGTGAAATATGTCCTGTGCATTTGACCCATCCAGGCTTGTCCTTTCCTCCAAGGGGCAGGCCAGGAGCAGTGGTCGCTTTCTCGTACAGCGCCCGGGGACCAACTTCGGATGTTGTCGTCACTGGTCGGATGACGATGACGATCTGATCTTCTGCATGTTTTTAGTGGGGGGGTTATATACGGAGGAACCCCCTGGGGGAGCACGGGGAGAACATGCAAACTCCACACAGACAGAAAGGCCCTTACGACGAGATACCCCACCTGGGCAGTAGGCACTGAAGATATGGGGGGGAACACAACCACAGCGCCCACAGTGTCCCAGGCGAGAATCGAACTCAGGACCTTCTGACTGTGAGGCGACAGCTCTACCACTGAGCCACCGTGCCCCCCCCCAAATAGCTATTTTTATTCCCGTTTTCGCCACATATCGTCATAATCTGATCCCTCAAGAACCACCAGAGTGATATTTCGCCAAAGGCTGTTTCCTGGAGTCTCCCAGGGATCAAATTGCCTCAAACGTGATCTCGGTCACCAAGTCTCGTCAAGTCCCGCGATACTTTCCTGCCGACTGGCCAACTACAGGTAGGACGCTTTGCGGTGGTGGTTTTAGCGTAACCTATGTGGGGTTTGGCATAACCTTCGTTATTTCGAATCCCACATAGGTTACGCCAAACCCCACATAGGTTACGCTAAAACCACCACCGCAAAGCGTGTACCTGTAGTTGGCCAGCCGGCAGGAAAGTATCGCGGGACTTCACGAGACTTGGTGACCGAGATCACGTTTGAGGTAATTTGATCCCTGGGAGACTCCAGGAAATGGCCTGGGGCGAAATATCACTCTGGTGGATGTTGAGGGATCACATTATGACGATATGTGGCGAAAACGGGAATAAAAATAGCTATTTAGATGCAGGAAAGACAGGCTCACACTTGGCCCCAAATCAGCTCCATTTTACAACTGACTTGGACGCTATTGATCTCAAAACAACGCTAGGACGGCCAGAAACGCCGCGGACATCGCTGGGTGAGTGGCCAAATCATAATTATTGCCAGGAGATGGGTCCAGGTAAAAAAAAAACGAAATTCTCCTTTAAGTTAAACTCACAGGCAGAAAGGCATAGTAACAGTTTATCTATCTATCTATCTATCTATCTATCTATCTATCTATCTATCTATCTATCTATCTATCTATCTACTGTATATCTATCTATCCATCCATCTACTATCTTAATTACCGGTATTAGTATATTCATATCTACCTGACTAGAGAGAGAGAGAGAGAGAGAGAGAGAGAGAGAGAGAGAGAGAGAGAGAGAGAGAGTAATTGTAAGTGTTGCTAATGTATGCTTTGGCAATGTAAGATGCACCTTATCATGCCAATAAAGCCCTTTTGAATTTGAATTTTGAATTTGAATTTGAGAGAGAGAGAGAGAGAGACAAGTGAAGACAGGGAGAAAGAAAAACAAGAGAAATAAGCCGAGTGAAAGGGAGGGGGCAGAGGACAGGAGAGCTGTGTGTGTGTGTGTGTGTGTGTGTGTGTGTGTGTGTGTGTGTGTGTGTGTGTGTGTGTGTGTGTGTGTGTGTGTGTGTGTGTGTGTGTGTGAGATTCACCAGTCATGCCTCACATGCCTTTCATGCCTGAAATTGAAATATGAACTCACACTGTTTACAACCAACAGTGCTGCAAGACAGGAGAGCTGTGTGTGTGTGTGTGTGTGTGTGTGTGTGTGTGTGTGTGTGTGTGTGTGTGTGTGTGTGTGTGTGTGTGTGTGTGTGTGTGTGTGTGTGTGTGTGTGTGTGTGTGTGTGTGTGTAGCCTACAAGGGGGGCAAAATATTATCACCACTTCTCATTTAAATTTTTGGATTTTCACTTTTCCTTTTAGTCGTTTTCTCTTTCTCATTTCAATTCTCCATTTTTATTTTTCATTTGAGCTTTCTATTTCACTATTGTCAAATTCCCATTTAATACGTTCTCCTATTTCTGTTACCATTTTCACTAGTGCTACAGTGAAAAACAAACAATCAATTAAATAAATACATAAATAAATAAATACATAAATAAATGCATAAATAAATAGATAAATAAATAGAATTCTGGGGGGGAGAGTTCTTACATGGGTGCCCCGCAAAGTCAAAGTTTATCACTGCATGAGTGATACACTAGAAGAAAAAAAACAATTATGTTAAATCTCCCTCCACAACAATTCACTTTTATTAGTACAAATCTGGAGTGTTTATCGTTTCATATTACAGTATTTAGGATTCTCATTTTTGTAGATCTGAAAGATGAAAATGGTCAATAGCTTTTGATTTGAAGACCACTCAAGAACCGTAACGCCCCAAACACACCAGAAGTGTATCTGATGCAGTAGCCTCGTCTCGCGGATGCTGCAGCGAGCGTTTCGGCGTTAGGTCTACTTTTGACGCGAGCCGTGAGTGGCGCCGCGTGCAGCCAGGCATTAAGTCAATACAATTGTGACCGGCGCGAGGCGCGGGGCAAAACAGAGCGAGACGCGGGGCAAAACAGAGCGAGACGCGGGGCAAAACAGAGCGAGACGCGGGGCAAAACAGTGCGAGACGCGGGGCAGAACAGAGTGAGGCGTGGGGCAGAACAGAGTGAGGCGCGGGGCAGAACAGAGTGAGGCGTGGGGCAGAACAGAGTGAGGCGTGGGGCAGAACAGAGCGAGGTGTGGGGCAGAACAGAGGAGGTGTGGGGCAGAACAGAGTGAGGCGTGGGGCAGAACAGAGGAGGTGTGGGGCAGAACAGAGTGAGGGGTGGGGCAGAACAGAGCGAGGTGTGGGGCAGAACAGAGGAGGTGTGGGGCAGAACAGAGTGAGGCGTGGGGCAGAACAGTGTGAGGTGTGGGGCAGAACAGAGGAGGTGTGGGGCAGAACAGAGTGAGGCGTGGGGCAGAACAGAGTGAGGCGTGGGGCAGAA
>NC_139634.1:39202331-39204831 GCF_964638095.1 Poromitra crassiceps | reverse complement strand
GCCTCCTGTCCAAAATAATCGCAGTTAACGATATAATCGCGATAATCGTCAAAATATGCTGAACAGGGTTAGGGTTAGGGTTAGGGTTAATTCATATTAATTAATTAATTATTATAATTAGGGCTCTTACAGTAATACGGCACTGAAATATACAATCACGTTTTGTTAAGAAACAAATATTGGAGGTGTATTGGAAGGCCGGCACCTTCCTCCAGCAGGTTCTGCAGGTGAGAACCTCGTCTCTCTGTCCTTCCTTATTTTTTATATTGAATATTGATCTTTTTTAGCTGGAGGATACAGCAGGCAGCCATGTTGACGACGATTGACTGGAAAGACGCACGCTCCCCCTTGTGGCAATTGGCAATTCCAAATAAAACCGTGAATCAATAGGACTGTGACTTGTTAGTGAGCTAAGTTACGCAGCGTTTTCAAGTCACTCGTCACTCAGGAGAGTCAGGATGATGTTCATTCTCATGTGATGATATTCACGATTATACGATTAATGAAAATTCACCACAATACATTATCTTGACTATTTGTTATGGCGATAGATAATAATATCTTATAGGATCTTGACTGTTTGTTATCACGATAGATGATAATATCTTATTGTCCCACCCCTACTTTACTCGCCCCTAAAGCCCCCTGTGTTTGCCCCAGTGCCCCAGGGCTCTCGCCCCATACACCCGCCCCCTATAGCCCCGCCCCTACACCTGCCACGGGTTAAGGGAAGCGGCAGGGCTTTTTGTTTTTCTCCACATCAGTCACTGTGTGTGTGTGTGTGTGTGTGTGTGTGTGTGTGTGTGTGTGTGTGTGTGTGTGTGCATGTTAAACAAGCACAGCCAGACTTAACCTTTACACCGCGTTATGAAAACAAGAGAGGTGGGGGCCACTCAGGGCGCTGTGTGTGTGTGTGTGTGTGTATATCTGTGTGTGTGTGTGTGTGTGTGCTCCCATGCATGCATGCGTATCCATTTGTGCATGCATATCTGACTGTTTTTGTGTTTTTGACTGTGTGCGTGCGTGTGTGTGTGTGTGTGTGTGTGTGTGTGTGTGTGTGTGTGTGTGTGTGTGTGTGTGTGTGTGTGTGTGTGTGTGTGTGTCATGGAGGCTGTCCGCCCGTTGAGAAGACCCGAGGCGTTCTTGTTTTGAATTCCTCCAAGCCAACTGTCATAATAGAGTTGTAGGCAACTGAAACACTGATCCAGAGAGAGGAGAGGAGGAGGATACATGAGGAGAGGAGAGGAGAGGAGAGGAGAGGAGAGGAGAGGAGAGGAGAGGAGAGGAGAGGAGGAGGATACATGAGGAGAGGAGAGGAGAGGAGAGGAGAGGAGAGGAGAGGAGAGGAGAGGAGAGGAGGAGGATACATGAGGAGAGGAGAGGAGAGGAGAGGAGAGGAGAGGAGAGGAGAGGAGAGGAGAGGAGAGGAGAGGAGAGGAGGAGGATACATGAGGAGAGGAGAGGAGAGGAGAGGAGAGGAGAGGAGAGGAGAGGAGAGGAGAGGAGAGGAGAGGAGAGGAGAGGAGGAGGATACGTGAGGAGAGGAGAGGAGAGGAGGATACATGAGGAGAGGAGAGGAGAGGAGAGGAGAGGAGAGGAGAGGAGAGGAGAGGAGAGGAGGTGAGAGGAGGATACACTAGGAGAGGAGAAGAGAGGAGAGGAGAGGAGGTGAGAGGAGAGGAGGTGAGAGGAGAGGAGAGGAGGATACATGAGGAGGTGAGAGGAGAGGAGAGGAGAGGAGAGGAGAGGAGGTGAGAGGAGGATACACTAGGAGAGGAGAAGAGAGGAGAGGAGAGGAGGTGAGAGGAGAGGAGGTGAGAGGAGAGGAGGTGAGAGGAGAGGAGAGGAGGATACATGAGGAGGTGAGAGGAGAGGAGAGGAGAGGAGAGGAGAGGAGAGGAGAGGAGAGGAGAGGAGAGGAGAGGAGAGGAGGATACATGAGGAGGTGAGAGGAGAGGAGAGGAGAGGAGAGGAGAGGAGAGGAGAGGAGAGGAGAGGAGAGGAGAGGAGAGGAGAAGAAAAAATGGGGAAAGAGAGAAGAGGAGAGGACAGAGACACGGAAGGGAGGAGAACAAGAGGGGAGGAGGAGTGGGAACACTAGGTGTACAACTTCCTGAATGGTTTCAGATGACTCGTGTGTCTGCTGACAAGCTGCAAATCCAAATCACATCTCCAGAATATCACTGTAATGCTGCTGACCATCATGATCCAGTAAGAAAAGCCTCACCTTGAGCCTGCTGCTATCCACAACTACAGACCTGTATCTCCTCTCTCATTTCTATCCCAAACCCTTTGAGCGAGCAGTTCCCAACCAACATCCTCTCTATCTCTCCCAGAATGACCTCCTAGGAGGGCTTTTCCATACCCATGTGCTGGCCTGGACGGGCTCAACTTGACGCGGTAGCCCAGTAGGGCTGTGAATCTTCACTGGCCTCATGATTCGATTCGATTACGATTCAGAGGGCTACGATTCGATTTGATTACGATTATCGATGCATCT
>NC_139634.1:39194831-39197331 GCF_964638095.1 Poromitra crassiceps | reverse complement strand
AATGGGCTGTAACCTTATCAACCATCTGGTTCACCCACACTGAACTAAGCTCAATCAGAATCATTTGTATTATGTACAAGGAAGTCAAATGAAATTTTAAATGACTTAGTGGCCTATTTGACATTACAAGACTGGTACACAATGCGGATTGATTAATTAATTAAGCTAAACCAAGGTCATATATTAAGCTACGATAAACCATCAAAAGCTGAGAAACTACTAAATTAAACTAGGCTGTACAAAAGTAAAACTAAGAGAACCTGAACACTGCTAAAATAAACTAAAGTTAAGCTAAACAGGTATTAGGGTCAAGTTAATCTCGCTTGTCAGACTCGCGCTGTACCAGCACAGGAGAGAGTCTGGCTCCTCTTACTCTCACTCTGGTCTAGCGGGGGGGGAAGGCTCTGTTATCTTTACAACCATCCACTGTAAGTGCCAAGCATGCCTGCTTTATTGCGAAATCCAAATCTAAAAAAACGTGCCATTTTCAGTGTGTTTATATATATATATTAGGGCTGTGGCGATTCACTTATCTCCCGATTCGATACTATCACGATTCTTGGGTGCCGATTCGATTTATATTGCGATTCTTAACACATTGACTGCCAGCCGTTTTTTTTTTGCTGTAGGTAGCTTTTGCCAAGCCGTTTTTTTGAGGATTCTGGCTCATTTTACAAGAGCCGAGGATTCTTTTCTGCTTGGAGTTTGTCAACACAAAGTTCACAAAAGTACTAATAGAATGTGTGCTTTCTCTGTCTAAAAGAGTTAGTTTGTAGAGTTAGTAGTTATGTAGATATTAGCCGTTGAGTACACCATGGTTTTAGCGTCTGAGAGTGAAAGCTGAGATAATCGCAGTTTTGTGAAATTCAATCAAACAGGCAGAACAGTCACTTTAACCATTTATTTTTGGCATCAGTGAGAGATCAGACATCCAAACAATATAGTTCCGAACGCCCTCTCCTTCAACTCCTCCCTCCGTGGGCGTGTCTAGTGGCTTTCAGCCTGCGTTTGTCACAAGCGAGTGCTCTGCTGCTGCTGCTGCTGCTGCGAGTTTGAGCAGCCTCCCTCCCTGGCAGCGAGTTTGAGCAGCCTCCCTCCCTGGCAGCGAGTGTGGATAGGTCTCACTCGTCTCTTGGGTTTGAGAGCCCCGATGAAGCCCCGTGCAACTCTAGGCTTTATGCTGCCCACCCAGTCCATTTCTGGAACCCCCCACCGCAGCAGCGCGAAAGCGTCCCCGCCTACAGTATGAGAATGAGGCTCGTTCGTTTCTGACTGTAAAATCGCCAAGCCATTTCCTTGAGAATGGAGGAAGCAGCCGCGGGAGGCGGCTGCTTTTGGTTGACTTTCTCTCTGTCGGGAGAGGACCGTCGCCACCTAGCTGGTCGGTAAAATAGATTATACACATTCAATACTTCCAATATCTCCATAGGAGACGCGGGGGGCATTGATCCACGTAGCACCGTCAAAAAAAATAAATCGGCAGTCAACGTGTTAAGTATTGCGATTCTACGATTATTGCGATTCGATATTACGATTTATTGCAATTTTTGTTTATTTTTTTCTTTTCTTTTTTCAGTTTGTTTGCTTTTTTACACTAGATTAGAACATGGGAAAAGTTGAATCATACACTAGAGACTGTATATTATATATCATGAGTAGGGCTGGGCGATATAGTTAAAAACAGGGGCGGACTGGGATCATAATTCAGGCCGGGCATTAGATACCAAGCAGGCCAGGCCGATATGGGCCAACGCGCGTGAAATTTGGGCCGTTTGAAGCCCAATTTGGGCCGTTTGAAGCCAGATTTGGGCCGTTTGAAGTCCAATTTTACAATTAGATGCACCCACTTTAACCCTGAAGTGTAATTATTACTTCAGACTAACTAATAAAGTAATAAAACCACTAGTAAACCAGTAGGCGGCACCTAGCCTGCTGTTCAGTGAGTGGCCTGACTGCAAGCACCCAAATTTTTTTTTTTTTTTTTTTTTTTGTGATTATCGATTCTGGAATAAAAGATCGATTCAAAAAATCGTGACATTAAAAATCGCGATACTTAGGTGAATCGATTCCCCCCCCCACCCCTAATATATATGCTAGCTAGCATTATTGTTGTTTCTCTAGCAGCAGAGGCATTTGAGAGCAACACGCAGGGAGCGGAAAGGAGTTTCCCTTCACTCACTTCCCTTCAGTGAGTCAGACTAGGGTCAAGTAAATTAAGCTCAAATTAAAGCAGAGATTTTTCAATATAAAGACGGCACAACTTCCAGTCACTTCCTGTATCTGTCTCAGCACTGCCATGCCCCCTTAGCAGACTTAAGAGCCAATGACGTTTCTTAACATGGAGAGACAGCAAATCACAAGCTGCTATTTAGGAGACTGGAAGAATATCTTAGGCCACTACTGGCGCAGCCTGGAATGCACTGTCTCTATCTCTCTATATTGAAAAGTTGCTGATGAAACTAGCCAAAATGTAGCTATGCTAACCCATAGTATGCTAAAC
>NC_139634.1:39179831-39189831 GCF_964638095.1 Poromitra crassiceps | reverse complement strand
ACACACACACACACACACACACACACACTCACTCACACACTCACTCACACACACACACACACACACACACACACACACACACACATCACACACACACACATACAGTACTGTGGACTCATTCACCGCCTTCCAATCAGAATGCCACTCCTTCAACGTTTGAGTTTTTTTTATTTTACCTTTATTGACACACAGTCCTGTACAGTCGGCCACTGGGAGCTGGTGCAGCTCCACTGGGGGGTTTGGGGGGCTAATTAAGTGCCTTGCTCAGGGGGGGGGAACTCAACGTTTAATTCAATTCAATTCATTTCAATTCAATCAGCTTTATTGGCAAGTACAACTCAGGATGTACTGCCAACGGTGTTCATTCACCTTGTAGAGGAGAGGCTGCTATCTTATCACAGACCAAGGTCTTACATGTCAGCTGAAGGTTCCTCTCAACTTCCTGATAGCGTAATCAGGGGGTGTAATGTCAAAAACTAACTTTGCTTAACATTTGTTAGGCGACAACGTGGCCTTTTGGAGGGCTGCACCACACACAGGAGGGTTGCACCACACACAGGAGGGCTGCACCACACACAGGAGGGCTGCACCACACACACACAGGAGGGCTGCACCACACACAGGAGGGCTGCACCACACACACACAGGAGGGCTGCACCACACACAGGAGGGCTGCACCACACACAGGAGGGCTACACCACACACAGGAGGGTTGCACCACACACAGGAGGGTTGCACCACACACAGGAGGGCTGCACCACACACAGGAGGGCTGCACCACACACAGGAGGGCTGCACCACACACAGGAGGGCTGCACCACACACAGGAGGGCTGCACCACACACAGGCCTAAATGAGGGCTGCACCACACACAGGAGGGCTGCACCACACACAGGAGGGTTGCACCACACACAGGAGGGCTGCACCACACACACACAGGAGGGCTGCACCACACACAGGAGGGCTGCACCACACACAGGAGGGCTGCACCACACACAGGAGGGCTGCACCACACACAGGAGGGCTGCACCACACACAGGAGGACTGCACCACACACAGGAGGGCTGCACCACACACAGGAGGGCTGCACCACACACAGGAGGACTGCATCACACACAGGAGGGCTACACCACACACAGGAGGGCTGCACCACACACAGGATAAATGCCATCAGCAGTGCTGCAATTAGGAGGCAGATTAGACCAATTTCAATTAGCAGTCATTGCATTGACGTCAGATCTTCACTGGAAAACATCTCAAACTGAGTGTGCAAAGCATCCGCGCCTCGACGGAGATGACCCCTCAAAGGGGCCAGGAAGTATATATATATTTTTTTTTAATGTTCTACTGGGTTTATACGAGGCTAGCTCATGAGTCACTTTCAGGCCCGGGCTCTGTTTTAGAACAAGTTCCACACTCCATCCCCTCCAACCTCTGCTATTTCCAACTGCTCTGACATTTCTGCTATATAAGGCTCCAAAGCCGCTTTCTCAAGCCCATCAAACCAAAGGCAGTGTGGTGATTCCAGTAGTTTGCACGGAGATGTTTGACCTCTTCAGTCAGTCCATGTTTCTGTTGGAGCTCTGCTCTGTCTCAGCGTTAGGAGGTTACAGAAGGTCTCACCTCTCTACATGTCCAAATGTCACCTGATTATCAGTTACAGTGTACGCTGTTCCAGAGGTCAATGTCGCAGTTCCTTGGTCGCCCCATAGAGGTCAATAAAAGTCACAGGGCACTTATTTAAAGCCAATTTAAATAAAAAATCTGATAATCAGCTCCATCAACACGCTGCCGAGCAGAGAAATCACTGCAGTGTGCCGCGGGAGGATTTGACTGAACAGTCTGTTTAACCAACAAGTCGCTACCACCAGTGTTGGGGGTAACTCATTACAAAAGTAATATATTACATGCAATGTATTACTTTTAGCAGTAACTCAGTAATATGACTTATTACAATAGGATTTCAGTAATATTATACCTGTTACTTTGTTAAAATCAAAGCACATATTTATCATTATTTATATCATTTCCTAATCAAATTGTGTGTTTTTATGCAAATAACCACTATAGATGAGAATAACAAAGGAAAAATATAACATTTAGAATTTTGGACGGGTTTACACCGACTTCAGATGGTATAAATTATTTTTCGGGATGGTTCCGGGGCGGCGATGTCATTCTGCTACTGCAGTTATTTTGGTGAAAGTAATGCAAAAGTATTGTAATAAGTAATGAGTTACTCTACACAGACAGTAGTATTGTAAAGTAACTTATTACCTTCAAATGAAAGTAACTAGTAATATGTAGTGTATTACATTTTGAAAGTAACTTGCCCAACACTGGACTACCACTCAGGACTCACGAGGACTCTGATTCACTCAGTGACTGTATGCGTGGTACCCTTAACCTTACACAAACATACACACACACACACACACACACACACACACACACACACACACACACACACCCACACACAAACACTCTGTACATTCTGCTCCGACTCCTTCGAACTCACTGACCCCTGGTCTTGCTCTCCCTCAGGTACCAGCTAAGCAGCATAACTCTAAAGTCAATGACAAAACCCCCCTCAGGCCAAAACGTCCGAGGTGGAAACACCGAAACACGAGTTCAACGTGTGAATAATGTAAAATATTTGTGTGGCGTCACCGCCTGCGACGTTTTCGGACATTTCTCACATTTTCCACTTTAGACATGATGCCGATGCTCTGATTCAGAGCGGCTTCGGCTGAAGTGTGACAGCAGAATCATAAGAATTCGACTCCTCCTCCGTCGTCAATATTACACGCAGCTGATAGGGATGAGTTCAAAGGTCACATAGCCTCAGCACCCTGACCTCTGGCTGTGTTGAGGCTATACGCTGAAATATTCACACTATGTGAAGAATCTGCTGACAACAGATGATTTTATCCACAGCAAGGAGGTGTTTTGTATTTATTGTGTGTAGAGTAGCAAGTCCAGCATGTCATACTGCGTGTAGTTCAGTGGGTCGAGCAAGGCAGGGTTAGGGGTTCAATTCCAGGGCTCAAAAACAAACACGTGCACTTTATGTGTTTTGGATAAAAGCCTCCCACAACTGGCAGATGAAGTTTATTGTCATTCCGCTCCTTGTTATGGAAAAAACCTTAATGAAATATAGTGCCCCCGGGGCCATAGTGCAATATATAAAAACGAAATTAAAACGGAGCAATAAAAAATAAGCATAGAACAATAGGAGCAGCAATCTGAGGAACTACACTTAAGATAATAATAGTAATAATAATAATAATAATAGCAATAATAATAATAATAAACATAGTTAATAATTACACTTATTAACACTTCAGATGTTCCTGTCAGAGAACTGCCTCTCTGACCTTTGACCTGCTTAGTTGTAACGTTGGTGATGTCACCGTGCGTACAGCTGCTGCTGGGAAAGTCCAACCTCCATGACTTCCGAATCGCCTGCTGAACCCACACACATTCACAAGCTGTTTTGTCAGAAAACAAACACACAAAAACAACAAATAGGTGGTGTACTACTGTATGTGGTGGTGTCAGTGTCTGTCTGTCTGTCTGTCAGTCATGATTTTGGGAGCCCGATTTCCATAACTGCAGCCATGGCGCATCATCTCCAGAGTCTCCACCCTAGGAATTGAGCACGGTATGTTTTGCAGAAGCCTCTACCAAACGGCAGATGTTATGTCCCTGTGAGAGACCTGTGGCTCTCACCTTGGACCTCTTTACTACGGTTGAATGTGTACTGATTGTAAGTGTACATATCACTCTGCTGTAAGCATGGGCATATTTTATCAATTAATTTATCAAAAGTCCCGCCAAGTTTTCCTCTGTGCTCCAATAACAGTTGAGCAAGCTTGTAGCAGCCTATTGAATCAGCCTAGAGTGCGTTCACATAGCTGGCTTTCCAGGCTGCACTTTTTACTATTTTTTTTTTACTAAACTAAAACTGACAGTTCACATTTATACTATCTGAAAGTACACACTCTCCTCTTTAACATGATGTATAAACTTTGATTGATATTAGCACACAGCAAGTGTGCAGTTATACCAGAGACGATCAATATCAGAGCAAAACACCCAACTTCCTGTCACTTCCTGTATCTGTGCCAATGGCCACGCCCACTTAGGAGACTTGCGGCATGTCCTCCTGAGTCTATTGGAGTCAATGGGAGGAGTGAACGTGATCACAGATTATGACAGTTTTATTATTATTATATTATGACATACGTTTGTTGATGTAGCAGCTAAATATGTGCTTGGAAAAATATCTTTTAAGCAAATATCTTAGTTACAACTAGATTGAGCTAACAAGGGGCAGCTTTGTGTGGTTTGTGGAGTTTGGGAACTCACCATCTCTAGCTCACGTTAGCTTGGTAGGTCAGCTCTAAACCAGGCTCTCTCTCTCCCACCACACTTCAAGGCGAGAGGTGACCATGTGACCATTTAGGAGACCGGCAGAGTACCATTCCTTATTATTGGCGGAGCCTGCAGTGGGGTGTCTCTATCTAATATTAAAGCTCTCTGGTTTACACACCAACAGCTCTGCTGCTCTCTACACATGAAAGTTGTCCTACCTACTGTCTGAAGGGCGGGGCTTAGGGAGGGAGGGAGGGAGGGGTCAATTCCAATCCTTCAAAGCAAACATCTGAGATGAAGTCTGAGGGCTTTATAGCTTCTGTGCTGATAGACACACACCAGTAGGACCTGCTCAGCAGTTTCATTGATAAGACAATAATAGGCAGCAGATAAGCTGAATCGTCAAATTGATTGCATTATTAAATCAATAATAAACTACAGATACCCATATCCACTGTAGAAGTCTCTCTTCACTACAGAAGCGCATCAGAAGGTGTTCCAGGTGTTGCAATTCCAGGTTGCTGCAAACCCCCTGAATCTGGGTCAACACATACAAGTGACAACTGGGTTCATTCACCTGGATGAGCTCAGTGGTTCCCAACCTCTTTTGTCTTATGTACCCCTTGAGCTGTTTTGCCCTGCCAATAGTACCCCCTCATGCCAATAGTACCCCCTCATGCCAATAGTACCCCCTCATGCCAATAGTACCCCCTCATGCCAATAGTACCTCCTCACTCATGCGTGTGTCGATGATTCTTCTAAACTTGTTCTATTTATTCTAACTCATATTAAACTTTTAGTCTGCATCTCCAACACATCTGATTACTGAATGGAAATCATTTGAATGACAACAATACAATTGAAAAAATATCTTTTTTAATCCACTCTTTTATTATGTTTTGGTCCGTGTCAAATGTTCTATGGTCTCTACTGTTTCTAAATATAGGTGGATCGCTTGGTTTGACCAAGTAAAGCTATTTTTTATGGGCATTTAACAAATGTCTATTTAGAATGAATGAAATCTCTTGATGCGTATGCCTAACCCGGAAGTGAGCATGACTTTGGCTCTCTACAGCGCTTTTATCCAAAGCCCTTTACAATATTCACACATTCATACACAGATGTCGGCGAGCTACGCAGGGCATCGGGAGTAATTTGGGATTCGGGTATCTTGCCCAATGACACTTCAACATGCAGTGGAGGCGGGGATCGAATCACCGACCTCTTTTATCCAACGCGATTAGTGGATAACCCGCTCTACCTCCTGAGCTACAGCCAAAAATGGGGTACCCCGTGCGTTAAAAAGTGAGAGGCCAAGGGGTCCTGACTAAACCTCTCAAGCCGTTCTATCTATCCCACAATCTTCGAATGCTCCATGAGACGGTCTGTACTTCCACCCATTAAGGACAGAGGAAGTTGCTATCTTCCAAAGAAAAATAAAAAAATGCTTCCGGCACCAGGGAAGTTTGATAGTATTCTGCCAATCACAACGCTCGGAAACATAACCGAGGCATGTGATTGGATACCGCCTGACATCCTGCCTTATTTCTTTGGCCAACTTTGAGAGCAGTACAGACGGGTAGGCGGAGCCAACGCGTCTGTGGTGAAAGACTACGTCCTGATCGAGCATCAGTATTTGACGGGTTGAGAATGGGAAAATAGAATTTCAGCACTCATGGGCGGCTGTGGCTCAGGAGGTAGAGCGCGTCGTCCACCAACCAGAAGGTCGGTGGTTCGATCCCCGGCTCCTCCAGTCCGCATGTCAAAGTGTCCTGGGGCGAGACACTGAACCCCAAATTGCTCCCGATGGCTGTGCCAGCACCCTGCGTGGCAGCTGGCCGCCCACGGTGTGTGAATGGGTGAATGTAGGCACATTGTAAAGCGCTTTTATAAGCGCTATATAAATGCAGTCCATTTACCATTTACCACTTTATGTGCCTCCAGGCCATCCAACCCACAAGTTGGCAAGTCGTCTTCATTCCATGTATTTGTGTGAAATCAGGTTCAACTTGTTGAACTTGTACTAATACTGTTATGTTACGAGCAGTGTTGGGGGTAACTCATTACAAAAGTAACATATTACATGTAATATATTACTTTTAGCAGTAACTCAGTAATATAAATTATTACTTATAGAATTTCAGTAATATTATACCAGTTACTTTGTCAAGTAACTCAAGTTACAAATTGTTACATTTTATTAAATCAAAGCACATATTTAAATAAAGATACAATCATTTCCTAATCAAACTGTGTGTTTTTATGCAAATAAGCACTATATATGACAATAACAAAGGAAAATAATAACATTTTGAATTTTGGATTGTTTACACTGACTTCAAGGCGGTTGAAATGATTTTTCGGGATGGTTCCGGGGCGGCGATGTCATTCTGCTGCTGCTGTTGTTTTGCTAAAAGTAATGCAAAAGTAGTGTAATAAGTAACAAGTTACTCTACACAGAAAGTAATATTGTAAAGTAACTTATTACTTTCAAATGAAAGTAACTAGTAATATGTAGTATATTACATTTTGAAGGTAACTTGCCCAACACTGGATACGAGACATTTTCATTCTGCATTCATTCTGCTGGAAATCCTCACAGTTCAACTCCATACACACACACCGAACGTCATATGTGAACACAGCTCTGTGTGTGTGTGTGTGTGTGTGTGTGTGTGAGAGAGAGAGAGAGAGAGAGAGAGAGGTTTGTTTGATGCAGCAGAACACACAAGTAGAATCACGACATGCCACACACAGCGTCGCGCTACTGTACACCACAACACGCCCGCGGTCAAGGCTAAGCACGTTTATTTATAGGCCTATAGCACGTTACAGCAACGAGGCAATACAGAGTGCTTTACATCACATTCAAAGAATCAAATCTAAGTAAAATAGAAAGATATTTTTACACCACTAAAGGAAGGAATCAAGTCGTCACTCTCACGCTGGTGACGCTCGTTGGGTTTCCATCCAAAGGTATCGCACACCTTTTGATCAGCTGTTCAGAAAGTTGCTCAGTTGAGCAATTGTGGGTCACTGGAGTATAATGATTGATAGATGTGATCGGGAGGAGAGATGATCAGAGGGGCGGAGTTTCTGCCACCATGATGCTTACGACCTGGACTGAAGTATGGGTAGAGATGCTCAGTGAAGGTGCAGCCAGTGAAGGAGTAGATGAGAGCCGCAGCATCTACGTCATAAAAGGAGACCAGACCCTCCTCATAATCCACAAACACCCCCACCTTCTGAGGCTTGGTCTTCAGAGAGAGGAGGACGGGAGGGCCAGTCAGCGCACTGTAATCGTTTCCATCCCTCAGCCATATAGTCCAGTAGCCTTCCTGTGGGCCCAGTTCAATTGGTCCCTTCCTGTTGATCGACCCTCTGGCCACGCCTAAACTCCACTCGGTCTTACCTTTCACCTGGACCTCGTAGTAAAACCTTCCCGAAGAGAAGCTCTGCGTTCCTAAGACACTGCGACAGTAGGAAAATCTCTCCGGGTTGTCTGGGAGATTCTTCTTTACATCACCGCCAGACAGGTTGAGATCAGGATGTGCTGTATCAGGATCCAGAGTCACATCCACTACGTACTGCTGGACCCTCCTCAGCTCAGCTTCGGCGAGGAGCTTGATCATCTGGCTTCGGCGGAGGTGGTACAGCTCTTTGATGGACTTCAGCATGTTTCTGTGTTGTCTTCTGATCCTTTTCAGTTGCCTCGATGAGCTGACCCTGGCGTGAGTCCCTCTCACAGGGTGTTCCGGAGCAGTCGCCCGCACACCGTCTGCCTTGCTGAGCTCTGGTGAGCGTCGTCTCTCCTGGATCATCTGCAGGAATTGCAGAACTTCAGACTCAGCCTTACCGCTCACTGACTTCCTGAACTGAGCAGCCATCTCAGAGATGAAAGTATTGACCCGCAGCTCAGGTCTTCTGTCAAAAACCTCTTTGCACATGGGACACTCGCACGGGTGGCCATTCACCTCCCAGTGCCGAGTGATGCAGCGTTTGCAGAAGTTGTGTCCACATGATGTGGAGACTGGATCAGTGAACACATCCAGACAGATGGGACATTCAAACTCTTTTTCAGATAGCAGACAGCTGGCAGCAGCCATTATTATGTAGACAATGAGAGCAAAGCAAGCCGAGTCGTCCCTTTTATAACCGCTGCAGGGAAGGATTTATGACATCACTGATGACATCACAATTTATATGATGTCATCAGTGATGTCACTCAAACAATTGTGATGTCATCAGTGATGTCATCAGTGATGTCACTTGAACAATTGTGACATCATCAGTGATGTCATCAGTGATGTCACTCAAGCAATTGTGATGTCACACCAGCAATTGTGCACTGTGGAGCAGAACTGCGGAGTGGGACCGCGCCACCTTATTTATAGTGTAGGCTAAATTGCTTGATTTGACCAAGTAAGACTATTTTTATGAACATTTTACGAAATCTGGCATCCACCATTTTGCCACACGTTTGTAGGACAGAGCTGCCTTCCTTCGTTCAGACAAATGGAGCTGCCTGGCCAATAGGTTTACTACTTAGCTACATGTCATATACGGTAAAACTTCAAATAAACGCCCGTGCATTTATTTACCAGAAATTGTTTCCATACCCGGCGTCTATAAGGGACCGGCATCTAGTGGGGACCAGCGTTTAATTCTTTTTGCACAGAATTCTTGCTCAGCAAAGATTGGAAAGTATCAAATTGCTTATTTAAACCACTATGATAGTACTTGGTACACACAAGAAGGTAGGTACAGACAGTTTTGAACGTGCTTAGTATTGTAGAGTATGGATTGCAACAAACAAAAACAAATGTCCTTCGTCATCGTCGTCGTCCATCTACCGGTATGCTACCAGTTCATTGCTCTCGTCTTCTCCCTCTGCCAAACAGCCAAACCATATTTCAAACAAGTAACATTAGCCTACCACTCACATTCAGGTGT
This sequence comes from Poromitra crassiceps, assembly GCF_964638095.1. Classification (NCBI taxonomy): domain Eukaryota; kingdom Metazoa; phylum Chordata; class Actinopteri; order Beryciformes; family Melamphaidae; genus Poromitra; species Poromitra crassiceps. The sequence continues at coordinate 39,180,501 of NC_139634.1, read as the reverse complement.
TTGTGTTTCATTGGAAAGAAGCAGTTTGGTTATAGCAACGTTATTCCGGGAGTAACGTTAGCATTTGCAGGCAGCAGCTAACGTTAGCTAATCAAGCTACCCAAGCAGCACTATCAGACAATACAGTGTTGTGCAACAAGCAGACATACCAAATGTTTCCAATACATGTCTGGTATAATCCATACTGCATTTATGATCGCTGTTCCGCTGACAGAAATGCACTTTTACAACGCCCAGCTAAGGTTAACTCTTCCACCGCTCCCTGTTTGTCAGGAGACAGCAGTGGTTGGGTTTCTCTCTCTCCCTGTTGCTTTGTGTGATTGGCTGAGTGATTGGCTGAGTGACTGCACCTGATGGCTGGCAAATGAGCACGGCTGGTGGCACTCAACTCATCACTTCAGCTTCAACCAAACTCCATTCATTAAAGCCTGTTGATTTTGACGCTGTCTCCTGTTCTGCTTTTGGGTTCAGAAAACTCTTTAATTGTGACACTCTTGTCCTTATGGAAACCAGACAGCGTCTCCAGCTTAACACGTTGACTCCGCGGCTGAGTTTTGAATGTTTATGTTGTCACCTACATACCTGGGCTTTTGCTGAAATGACGCCACTGCAATAATGGTCTATAATTATGCAAATTATTCAAAAGACAGTAACAGCAGATCAGAAAATG